>NW_028277052.1:5639062-5939375 GCF_059951505.1 Python bivittatus | reverse complement strand
TAGCAGTTACAGTGGTAAAACTTGCTTAGCATGGTTAATGTTAACCTTGTTTAGATTTTGGGGGGCTTCCAATGTATCATCTCGGTCTATTTGGTTAGTTTATGGCGTAATGTATTGTGCGATCCCAAAACTTAGATTAGACCAGTAATCAGGCTAATTGGGAGCCCCAGTCACTGAAATAACTGGCAGAAGTCTGCCCAACTTACCTAAGACTGAAGAATTGTTCAAATTACCAAACTGATCAAAGCAGGAGATTTGGGGAAAGAATTGGCCCATCAAGGAAGCCAAAAAGAGCACCCTTGGCTAAACCTGGCAGGAAACCCAGGTTGGCCATTCCTTTTTTTTCAGTATCTTCATTTTGCTTAAGGACTCACACCCCAGCCACGCTGTCTCTGCTTAACCACTCATAACCATTCTATGAAGGTCACGTTCAGAAAGCTCTTGACCGTCCTCTTCCTAACTGGGAACAGTCACTCTGGTGGAGCTCTTTCATCGTCCTTCCCCAAAAAGTCCATTTATCCCCTGCAAACAGCAGATTAGGCTTCAAGGTGACTCTGACTTTTCAGGAACAGAAGCAGGAAGAAAGAGAATGCAGAGGGAGGAAGGAGAAAGGCCGTTGCATTTGTAGGGAAATGCACTTGTCAGTGTATAAAAAAGTGATTTATAAAGAAGAAAAGATGTGGGATTCTATCCCAGGCATGGAGCAGACATTTCAGAAGCCCCCCACCCTCGAGCGAGATTTGTCTCTGCCTAAGCTTATAAAGGCAGATTCAGGCATTTGCATGGAGCCTTTCAGCATAGCTCCAAGGTGACTTTCTTCCAGGTTTTCCTCATCTCCACCCCCTTCTCTCTCTCCTTCTCATTCTGGAAAAAAGAAAAGGGGGAGGAGGGAACCAGCCACAGCCATGGGCTTCTCCTTTATTATTCTTCCTTGAACCTCTTTGCCTCGCCTAATAATACCTACAGGGAGGGGCTTTCCTCATGAAGGCATCCATTCATAAACCGATTTGCCTTCCGAGCCAATCATTGAAAATGCACGCCAAAAAATTCCTGGAATGGGCTTTTGATGGGGAAATTGCTGACACCACCAGGGCTGCAGTCAACGCACTGACAGCACTGATCGAACAGCCAAATTATCCATTTCAGCCTCTCCCTCCTAGGATTCCCTCCAGAGACTGGAGTTCTACCTCTGTACATCAAAAGCAAAATCTGCAATTGGATCTCCCTTCATTGAGATGCTGAAGTCAGATCTCCGTTCATGCTTCCAGAGTGTGAATGCACAGAGGCTTCCAAATCATCCAGAGCTACAGCCTTCCATTGCCTCACATTGTTCACCCATGAGTAGTCCTTCACTCTGTCCAGATAAGAGAATAGGACCTCCACAGAATCTTTGATAAGCATTGAAAAGAAAAGTGGAACCAAATGTGACTTTAGAGTAGGGAGCAGACTTGGATGACTCCCCCAGTGGATACATGTAGTTCTTAAAAATTATGGACAACAAATGTCATTTAAAAATATGGAAATCAAGCAGGGTTCTTGGGCCAGGAGCAAAGAAACAGCCCATTAGACCTACAGCACCACCTTTAGGTATGCTTAGCCAAATAGGACTAGAATCACCACAAAAAGATCTCAGAACAAAAAATGCATCCTAGAGTAAGAACAAAAGCCATACTATTAAATGCTCCAAGAACTTCAGAAGAACTAACAGGGATATACAGCCTCCATATTTCTTCTTACAGATCAAACTAGAAAGCTTCCTCCATTCCAAACTGCCCAGGAGCCAGCCTGAAATAGCCCTAGAAAATCAGCTCTATCCAGGAAAAAGTAGGAGTGGTAGATCCTGAAACCAAGTGTTGCAGCATGAACTGCGCCTGATCAGAATCCGCACCCATTCCCAGGCTACTTTATTCCAGTGGTCTCCTCTTCCACCAACCTTTCCCACCACCACTGAACCAACTTTCACGCCCAGTCCTCACTTAGATCTGGGTGCTGCTTACACTCAGATTTTTGTTTCTTATTTCAGAAAACCTCAGGGTTTCTTAGGACGAAATGCACACCTTGTCTTCATAAAGGGGCCCCCTCTTGAAAATGAGTTGTTTCTTGTTTCTGATTATTGTGTTGCATGCCCCAATATGCAAAGTGAGGGAGTAGTAAGCTGTTGGTGGGATCAGGCAGGGTGTCAAGGATCAGACCCAGAGAATGATAAGCCCATTTGTTAAAATAAAGAGTCCAGAGATTCTTTTGCAGGGAAGCAGACCAGATGTGATCTTGCTGTTTTATTGGGAGAAGCGGAGCCACCTAACCCACACTAGCTGGGTTTGCTAGGTGCATTTAAAATGGGATGGTCATTCATAGATCAAGTTGCAGAAAATCAGACATCATCATGACCCATTGTGCAAAACAGGTCATAACACAAAGCCACAATCTGTTTTCTTTGTTTGCACACTGTGTGTTATGTCAACACTGTCATGCTGTTCTGCTAACCCAGAAACAGGGCTAAGCATGTTGCAGGAACCTGCTGACAAAGTGGCCAATGACATTTTAGCTAACATGTTAGGTAAACCCTAAACTGAGTAAAGCATGGTTCAGTTATCCATGGGTAAATGTCTTGGGAACACAGCCACTGATTTGGTATCCATCAGAACCATCAAACATCTGGGGGGAGGGTACAGATTCTTGCTCTCTTGACAACAATTGCCTCTCCCATATAAATGAATGACAGCCACTTCCCCAAACTAGTGACTCCCAGGTGCGTGATGGATGAATGCAAAGTGCTAGCGTTTATCTCAACCAATTTCAGGGTCCTGGCGCTGGACTTCTAAAGACCCTTTCCCAATCAGCAATGAACCTTTTCCCATTTCTAACTGCAACCTGCAGCAAGGTTTGCTCCTGACTTCTCCAGACAAGCAATAAAGTCTCTTCAAAAGGATAAAGAAGTACTCTTTTCCCCCTCACCCCCAGCATCCTCCCTGTTGGGCTGCTGCTGATTGGCCCAGGATGACATCACCGTTTTTTCCACAACAGGAGTCTAGTCCGCCAGCAGGTCTATTTTTGGCACCCACGAGACAGGCATTAACCAGCAACTGGCTCCAATGGGGCCACGCAAGCTTACGATGGTAGAAGTCCCTCCGGGATGGGACAGAGAAAGGACAGGTGGGAATGCCCAGAGAAACCTTATTCCCGCTTGCATCTTCCCGCTCCGCCCCCTGCACACACACAGATGCGGCTTCACTCCCTGACGCTTGGGAGAGATGGTGAAGCTATGCTGAGAAAGAGTCTGCCAGCGGGGAGAAAAAGCCGGAGAGGAAAGCAGGGAGGGAATTGAAATGCCAATGGTCCTGCCCAGACGGTTGGAGAAGGCACCCAAAGGAAAAAGTTGGAGAGACGAGCAAGCACAGGCATGTGCCAGTTCAGGGGGTGCAACCTCTCAGCACCCCACCTCAACTCAACCCTCCACCCTATGCCACTGCACACTTTTTTGCCTACCCCATGATGCACCTCCTTATCACTGCATTTGCCAAGCAGCTGACAGCTTTCACCAGCCCTCAGCAGAGGAAATGGCTTTAGGTTGCTGGCTCCCTCCTCCCCTTCTCTCCTCCTGGCCAACCACAGAAGGATGCAGGTCCCTGAGATCGCCCACACCCCTGATGGAGGTCAGGGAAAGAGAAGAGCGAAGACTCCTTCTTTTCCATAAGGCAGCACAACTGTTCCGTCTTAGAGCCAACTTCCAATCCGAGGTAAATCCATCTCAAAATGGCTGCAATCCTCCCACAACTCAAAAATAACATTCGGACTGTCCCCCCAGTCCATCTCAAAAATCCAAGAATCCAAGTTTCACTTCAGCAATCTTAGGGGCATTTCCCAATGCCAACTGAAATAATTCCATTCTGCTACTGCTGAGCTGTGACCAGTCAAACCTCCCAGAAGGGGAACCGTTGGCTACTTTTTATGGAGGATTTGCTGATTAACTTTTAGAAACTGATGAGCTGTTGGACCAATGCTGGGAAGAATGGCAATAGCCCAGGTTGTATTTTTGGCACCCCACAAAGCAAATTACCCACATGTGTTAGCTAGTTTCATGTTTCCTGGCTAGCAGGGTTCTGCAGCATGGAAGACTGGGGCTGGTCCAAGCCATCTTCGATATAAAGTCATTGCAGCATCTCCCCCAGATGGAACTGGAGGCCTGCCAGCAAGCAAAAGATTTGATGCACTTTGGCAAAATCTCCAGTTCTCTTATTTCCTGATGAGCACCAAGACCACTCGTTCTCCTTGAAGGCTTTCAAGTTGCAAGACAGACAGACAGGCACAGCAGACAGCAAACAGGAAGTAACAGATAATGAAGAAGTCAAGTGAAGGTTGTTTGGCCAACCCTGGAGTTCTACTTGAGGCTGTAAAGTCTGGGATCAATAGAAGAGAATATGTAGCTCAGGGTTGAACTGTGGAGTCCTTGGTGCTCTCTGAGCTTGGTTGCATTGATGATGTTACCTAGTCGGGTAATGAAATGTCTGCAAGCAAACAACCAAGCTCAGAGAGCACCAAATCTGGGACCTAACCCATCTACACTAAACCATCAGCACACTTGGTGAATCTAGCCACTGTTTGGCTACCACATCTGGGCTACAAAACTCCATATTTTTGTGATTTACAGAACAAAATATGTCTAAGGCAAACAGATTTAGCACAATACTATACAGCTGCAATCATATGGCACATTTGCCCATAGATGTTTTAACCATAGTTAGGAAAGACCCAACCTCAGTGACCTCTAGATATGTAGACTTCAACGCCCAGAATTTCTCAGCCAGCATAACCAGAGACTTATAGAATTAACTCAAATGTTGTACCCATGGCCTAGATAAATCAGAATAAAACTAAATTTACTGTCTCTTGTGGACAGAATGGAGCTATCAACAGACAAGCTTTCAAAACATTCCACCAAATTTTGGGGTGGCAATTTTGGGGTTGATGCTTTGGCCAGACCTCTTTAGGGAAAAGGGGAAATCCCTTATAGTTCTTCCAGGACAACACTCCCTGAAGAAGAGACAGTAGTATCCCTATTGAAAATGCCCCTCCAGATGTCTTCCCTTGGGACCGAATAGAAATGTGGAAAGGCTGCAGATCTCTAGAAAGGGGACTGTCTAACGAAAGACAGGACATTCACACCCACCCTTCATTCGTCTCGTTATTAAATCTCTCCAAGTGTATTCCATTCCACCCACAGGTTGCAATATATCTATAGCAAGTTCTCTTTGTGCTAAACTGAACGATAACTGGAAAAGGAGAATTTTCAGAGCTGCTCTGGCCAGCTTTATGCACCAATCTGTCCCTCCCCAGATTTATCACGTGGGTCATATTTCTAGCCCAGTGAGCCTACAACCTTTGCGAAGGGCCACTTCTGCTCACCCTTTATCCCAGCTGGCCCCAGTGGCTGGATATCCACTAATGCAAAGTTGTACACCCCTTCCCCAATTTCAGCTGAACAGAGGAAGTATCCTGGAGGTTAAACTGGAAATCACATTTCTCAGCAGGCCATCAATCTAGATGCCTCATTGATCACAGCCAACCTTTCACCAGAAACCCCATCTCTCTAAGCAACTAGCAAATGTAAAAGTTGCTCTCAACTAGATTGTATTTCGAGACCCTTCCTTGTGGGCTCTGCTGACAGGAAGCATGCCAGTAATTCAGTCTTGGTGCAATCGTTTAATGATTTCTCAGCACACACACACACCTCCCAGCGCCTAGCCACATGAGATCCTTGTCTGCCTGAAATCGACAACACAGTGGACAAGTAGACTAGCTTGGTTGCATGGGAATATGCCTGGCAATCTTGTAAGTCTCAGATAAAAATCCATTCTAGCCTTGGAGTGACCTTAAGTGCTCTTTATTCCATTTCTTGCTGGAGTGGATACAGATGTCTACAATTGTTTGACAAGATGTGGAACAATTTGTTTCCAGGAATTAATGCAAAGGTTAAGTGGTACCGGAAAGGAAGAACACAGACAAGTTAAAACTGGGAACTCTCAGCCTCAGGATAGTCCAGAGGGCACTCCTGGGGAGGGTTGGCACTGTAGCTTCTGATGCAGGATCACTTGCAGAAGAGTTTCTTGACCACTGCAATGGGTCACTTGTACTGTGCATCCATGGAGAAGAAACCACCCAATCAAGAATCAGTATAGAATAATGGTTAAAAGGCCTCTAGTCCTAGAGACTCAACATGCAAATCCCTACTCACTTATGAAGCTCCCTGGGGACTATGGGGCAGTGTCTTTCACTCCCCTCCCTCCCTGACCTCCTCATAGGATAGTTCTGAGGACAACATAATGGCCAGTGACCATGTGCACCACACTAAACTGCTCAGACGAAAATAAGATATATCAAAAGATGTGCACAGGTTTCCAGTGGCTTTCCATTCCCAATTTAAAGGGCTGGTGTTAAGCTTTACAGCCTGAAATGGCTTTAGGGCCTCATCCTCTGAATTCAGGAACTTGCCTGGCCATTAGGTTCTGCAGGAAAGGCCCATCTGAAGATGCTTCAATGGAAAAAGAACCATCTACCTGGCATTCTGGATCCATCCCAAGCTATGGAGTGAACTTACTTAGGCAGAAAATAAATCAAGTAAAGAAATCATAATACATAATACTGCGCCACACCTACAGTACAACACTGGTACATCTTTTCCCTTTCCAGAGACATCATCATCCTTCGGTTGATTAAGGAAGCCTTCATGAGAAGACCAGTATGTGGGAAAAAGCTTTCCTGAGCTTCTCTGCAATGCCACCACTGATCTTCTCCTACTTCTGAACCTGGAAGCTCCAGTGAAACTGTCACTTATGTGATTTTTCATCCCTGGAAGTTCTGGTCACCAAAGAAGACAGGCATGTCTGCATCCTTCAACACCAAAACAATCTCCCTTGACCAAGGTCAGTCAAAGCACCCCTCTACCAATACACTCTGCAATTTATTGCCAATTAATTTTTTTTTCCTGACATCTCCTTCAACCAAAGCCTGTTTCTAGATTCAGATCTACAGCTTCCCATTTCTGCCCTAATTTACAAATTAATTTAAATATGCATTTTCGATGCATTTTTTTCTTCCCACACTTACAAGCAGAGTATTGTACCTCTCAAGATACTTTTTAGTTGCATTTTGTCATAACAATGTGCACCTTACACGCATTCTTGCCTGCATCTGGGGAGCTGAAAACTGCATGGAATGCAGCAAAATTCAAAATCCAAAGAGTAAATGCCTTCTGAGCCACGTGTATTTCTGGAAATGCAGAACACTTTAGTTTTGTTCAAACTGTGGACCTCCAACCTGTTCTTCATTTCCAAGTCTTTGATAAGTTCCCCTTCTCAAAAAAACCAGTGTTTCTCAAACTTGGCAACCCTGAGATGTGTGGACTTCAACTCCCAGACTTCCCCAGACATGGGAGTTGAAGTCCGCACATCTTAAAATTGCCAAGTTTGAGAGACACTGCTCTAAACCGACAGCCCTCAGCACGTCTAGAAATGATGTGCCCATTATACGAAGCTCTTTCTTCTTGTCTGTCTGAAATTGTTGCTTAAGAATTTCACCAGCCAGTCCTACATTCTTGTATTTTGGCAAAGGAAAGAGTCAAGGAACTTCTTCTCTTTCTCTTTCTCTCTGCCAAATACTGTTTTATAACCTCTGTCATGCACCACCATCAGCTTTCCATAGGTTTTCCTCTAAAACTAGGAAGCTGTGTCTGTCACCACAGGCATGACATCACTCTCCAATCTGCAAATTATAATTTTCCTGGCTAATGCCAAAAATGCCAATCCCCCTAGAAATACATCTGCGATAGGAGGCAGTCATTTCAGCCCAAGCTAACTGCGTAAGCTACTGAGGATTTCATTAAAAGGAAGGGACAGGGAGAGAATAAATGCAGCAATGGGCTTAACTTGTTCGGGAATCATCTGGTGCTATTTTTAACCAGAGGGACAAGATTTGGAAGATGTGTGATCATGAACATGAAAGCATCCTTCAAATGCCGTCTAGTCACAGCTGGTGTTACAGAATTAGCAAGTTTCTGGGGCAGATGGCACAGCTTCAAGCAAGCCCAAGTCCAGTGCTAATTCACATGCCCACTGCAGCCATGGCCACCAAGAGAGACCCCACTCACCTGAGCTCCAGAACCCCCATTCTGCAGAACTAGGTCAGGTCCTGGCTGCAACAGATCCAGAGATCCGATTATAAAGAGATCCACTTCAATGAAGTGGAGGTGATTGAGATAACAAAATAGACCCACGTTTCATCTTGCATGGCACGTTCAGGACCCAGAGATACATCTGGCATTGGAGTGGCACACTGCGAACCCCCCTCCCTGAAGAAGGAAGATGAGGGTAGACTCTCCATGTGGTTTCTTTCGCATGGAATTCTAAACTTAATTCTAATGCCATTAAATTAATTGGGTAACTTTAATATAATCACACCGCCTTCCCTCACATTGAAAGTGATAATTTGGGCAGCAGTTTTGAGAAAAGCTCAGGGCTACGAGCAGCCCCTTAAAGCCTCAACTCATGCAGCCCAGCTTCAATGCAGTATTTCTTCCAAGAGGGTCAAGAACCCATGTATATGTGTGTGCACATGTGCAAGGAGAGATGGTATCCAAGGGGATCCAAAACACTGAAATGTGATTCAAGGCCAACCCTTTCTTCACCTTCTGCAGCTCCCGGCTTCCCTCTGCAAAAAGGCGAAATCGTCTTCTTTTTCTTTCCCTCCTGTCTTTCCCACTCCAACTTGATTTGCCTGCCAGTTGCCTACTGGCTTAAAAGAGAGAAGGGGTAAAAATGGGGTGCCCATTTCCACCACCTGTTTAGATTCTGCAAATTCGTCAGTGGAAACATGACCATGAATTAGACAGCCGGCACATGCAGGTCACATCCATCTCAGAGAGGAGAAATGCTGATTTCCCTTCCTCTCCTCTTCTCCACAGCCCCCCTCAGGAAATACTCCCTGGTGCAAAATACAGGCCATACAAGTAATTGCTTTGGCAGCAATTAAGCAGATGTTTGAATTATAGAGAGAGAAAGAAGAAGAAAAGATCATGCCCTGGACAGTTTCTCAGGAGGCATCAGACTATTTGCCTCAGCTTTTATATCACTTGCTATTGCTTATGTTGACCAAACAGATTGGAAAGCATGTTAATGTGGAAGTTCTTTCTACAATTCAGAGACCATGGCGAAGAAGGCTTTTGCTCAGCTTCAGGTAGAGCACCAGGTGCAGCCTAACCTGGAGCAGATGTACCGAGGACAGCCACTCATGCCCTCGGTATCTCTCATTTAGATTACAGGTAATCCTCACTTAATGACCACAACTGGGAACGGAATTTAGGCTGCTAAGCAATGCAGTCATTAAGCAAATCACCACATGACCAGACCCGATTTTGTCACCTTTTCTGTGACAGTTGTTAAGCGAATCACCACGGTAGTTAAGTGAATCATGCAGTTCCCCACTGATTTTGCTTGCCGGAAGTCAGTTGGGAAGGTCGCCAATGGTGATCACGTGACCCCGGGATGCTGCAACCATCATAAGTGTGAGCTGATTGCCAAGCGCCCGGATCACAATCACATGACTGCAGGGGCACTGCAATGGTCGCGATTTTGGGCACCAGTTGTAAGTCACTTTTTTACCACTGTTGTAACTTCAAACAGTCATTAAGCGAGTTTGTACTGCAGTTCACTCTAAGTAAGGCTACCTAGAGATGTCTGCTGGTCCAAAAGGTAACAACTTACATGCTTACCAGTCTTGATACTACCATAGGACACTGTTGCTGCACAAGATGCACCGATTGGTTTTTGAGTCCAATGCAGGGTGCTTGGAGCTTCTTGGAGCTCTTAAAGGCTCAGGGACTGGATATAGAATAGTCCACCTTTCCCTGAAAAACATTTGCCCACCTGACCTGGACAGACAGAGAACACCTGCTCAGGATCCTCACCTACCACGAGGTGAGTCAGAATAGGTGTGACAGGAGGGGACCTGATGGCAGCATGCTCTGTAGGGGTTCCCTTCTACAAGCACAGTGTGCTCTCTTATGGCCTTCCAGAAAGCTGTAAGGCCTGTTTCTTTTTCCAGAGGACCTTTTGGGTTTGATTCTGGGACATCAGTATACGTTTTAATTTTATTATATTTATATATTGTTTATATTTTACAGTACTGTAGTATTTTTATAGTATTTTATTATATAAACAACAAGTCATCTAGTGTCCAATTGATTGAGGCAGGTTATACATTTCATGAATACATAATAGGCAAATAATAATGCTTGAAGCAGTGATCATGCAAACTTGGAGGAGTTTTCATTAAGGAAGGTTTTTCCCTGTTTCTTCACTTTTTGAGTTCCCGGAATAATTTATTTTGTTTAAAAAAAAAAATACTACAATTTAAAATCCTCAAGGGAAGCAGAAATAAAATCACTGATTTACAACTAGTCTATCGTTTTGATCTGTTGGCTGTTTCCTGAACAATAGTGCATACTACACAATTGATGATAAACAATTACAACTTCTTGGCTTTCAGACAACTATTACCAGCAACCCAATTTACTCAGAAGTAAGTTCCTAGAAGAATGTTCACAGGAACATTCTCTTGTACAGAAAGGACTGACTTGAGGAGGACAATTTGGATATGCAGCTCACATGCCTTTTCCCTTCACCATTACGACTAAAGAAGACCACTTTTTAATATACGGATTTCTGCAGGCATGTAAAAAAAGCTAATTAAGATCATGTACTTACTACAGTAATTTATGTCAACTAATATTCCCAGAGAACACACTTAAGTAATGAAACTGAAAAGTAAGTTAGATGATTTCAGTATGTTCTATCTGAGAATGCCCTTGAAGATTCTTCAGAAACTTGAACAGATGCAAGAGGGCACCAACTATCTATCAACAGACATTCTCACCTGTCATATTACATATCAGTTCAACTTTCTCCAACCTGGTATCTTCCAAATCTGTTGGACTACAATCCCATAATTCCTTGGAAAAACAGTTTAGCCATATTTATTACATCAGGCAAGTGAAAGTTGAGATGAGTGTTTTACTACTCATTAATTATTGAATGTTTAATTTCATATTTGTCAATGTTTTAAATTACATTCATTGTACACAGCACCTATGTGGAAAAATAGTTGTTACTATTATTAATGATAATAATGAATGAGCTACAGTCCAATAATGAGTAAGCTGTGCCACCCTGTGAGCTAAATTGCCCAGTATTTTTCAGTTCCATGGATGGTAATTACAGGCAAAATTCTGTTTTTTCCATGAGACAGAAAGAAAAGTACCCATGCTGTTTAGTCAAGAGTCATAAATATTCATAATTTGCTACAACAACAAATATAATACATGACCTATTACATCATTTATAATGCTTAAATCAAGAATCAACTACCCCTCCCCCATGATTTTGTATTTTATTTAGAAAAAAACAGACTTCAATTCAGAGCATTCGATAAGAAAGTCACTATATTTAAGAAAAGAGGAGAGAATTCAGGATTTCTTTGTGTGTGTTCAGTTCACATTTCATTTTAAGCCAGATGTCTTTTAGAATGATACAGTTAATTGATTTTTTTCAACCTAGTTTTCAAAAAATGGATAGTAGAGAGATCTATTTTTACCTGTTTTGTTGAACTTGGCACCTGAATGGATTTGCAAATAGCTAGAAGTGCAAGTGTGTTTGGGAAAAGTCTAAGACCATTTTTCAATGCAAGAGAATGAAAAGGAGTTTTGTTTTGATTTTTCTTTCCTTTCCCTTTCCCCCAGGAGAACTTGGCCTATACCTGAATAAGCATCATCTTCAAAGGCTTCCTATTCCATCAACCTTGAACCCCAAGAAACAGAGTCTCTAGAAGTGTCTTGCATGCAAAAATAATCACGCATCCACCTGGAATTTCACTCAAGGCTACAAGAGAAGCTCCAAAACCATCTAATAGCACAGAGAGCACCCTACTCCAGTAGGCCACAAGGCTTGCAGGACATCTGCCACCGTATGCAGCTAGGTGGGATTCCCAGAAGGGCTGGGGATGGTGGCATCTACAAGGGGGTGTCCACATTTTTTAAATGGCAAATGCGGCATTGCAACTGAAGCCCCACCTGTACAAACAGGACACACATGCAATGGGTACAGTGGGGTAGAGCTTTGATCATGACACCACACCCCATTTTGCAAATTTGGAACACCCACACACACAGGGTTGCCCACGGCTGGGGAGACACAACCTGACCCCAATGAAGAGACAAGACAGTAGGCACATTGTGACTTGTTTTGCCTATCTCATTAAGCCATACCATGGCTTTGGCTCTTGAGGGTGTAAAACTAATCACTGCATTTCTCCATAACAATTAGAGTGCTGGATGAACACAGCCAATTATACCTTATTCAACAATGCTATCTCTGTCTCTGCCATCTTGAGCTCCTTCCGAACTGCCAATCACTTTTTGAGTTCAATTTTGAGTATACAATATACAAATATACAACATACAATAAACCAGTTAGGTAAACCACCACTAAGATTTCTATCTATCTATCTATCTATCTATCTATCTATCTATCTATCTATCTATCTATCTATCTATCTACCTACCTACCTACCTACCTACCTACCTACCTACCTACCAACCAGACTGGCATGGTCGCCCATCTTAAAAACACAACTCTGGGTAGCTCAGAACAGTCACATAAAACTGAACATCGTAAAACAATAAAAATAGAAACAAAAACCTGGTGCCACAACCCATCTCCTTCGATGCAGCCAACACCACCAACTTCCAGCTCCAACTTCACCCTATCCTGCGGGAAGAGCCAGCTTTTCACGGCTTTGTGGAAGGTTAAGAGGGTGAGGGGTCTGCTGGATCTCAAGCGGAAGAGTGTTCCGCAGGGCAGGGACTGCCACGGAAAAGGCACGACGATCTTGGTCACAGGGGCATCCCCTCTTTTTCAATTCGCTGTCCCAGAGATGTACAGTATTTCTTAGAAGTCTCAAGCAGCTGAAATTCTGAAGACTGAAGTCAGATACATTTTTGAAGGCACCCAGATGGGGAAGGCTCGTGGTGTGATTAATAGCAAGTAGAGAAAGAAGCTGGTGAAATAGCTAGTTGTAGTATATTAAGACACACCCTTAATTTATCTTCCTGAGACAATGCATTCACAGATTATAGTTTTCTGAATAAATCAAAACTGGCTGCATTCCCATAGGATCCAAAAACGTACTTGGTTTAAAAAGTACGCCATGACCGGATTCACACAAAGCGCTAAGCCCAAATCAAGTGTCGCCTTAGCAGAACATCTGAATCCAGGCAAGGGAATGAGCTAATTCAAACAAAAAGAGGGAGGGACCATTTCTCAGCTGTTAAACCTCAAAGAGAAGCTGTTAAACTTCACCAGTCCAGTTCCCAATTCTAAACTAGATCTCACTTCAGAGACAGAAAAATCTCCAAAGTCATCAGCTGCCAGACGTGGAGGTCCCCAAGAGATCTCATAAATGCAATTAGTTCATTAGGGCCCGTTCAACATTTCCTAGTAGACCGGCCCATCATGACCTGCTAAAGTTTGCAAGTTGGTGGGCGCAGCATTGCAAAAGCTGATATATTGCCACTGAAAATGGGCATTTCATGCAGCTCAGAAAACTACCCAAGTGGAGCTGAAACTTCAGTGATGTTTAAAAGACCAGCTAAGGTAGCAGCCGCTGGCACAATGCATGGTCATGAGTGAAGTCCATGCTTTCCAAGGTACTTGCTCTCGTGGAGATACAGGGCAAGAAGAACCACCAAAGCTGCTCAGGAAGAAGCCAGGGAACTAAAAGCTCGCCATTTTGGGGATCACACATCCCATCAGTAGTCAAATCTGACTGAAGGCAGCACTGCTGGCCAGCTGTGGGGCACTGTTCAGCCAGTTAGAAACTGCACGAGGCAAGAAGGCATCATTAGCCATGCAGTCATGCGCAAAAGGAAACTGACTTGAATGTGGAGGTTTCACACCCTGTGTCACCAAAAACAGAACGGTCAAATTGCCCAGGGGAGGTTGCATTCATGACCTAGAAGCGCCGATGTGCTTTTCTTTACCTTCCTCTGGCAACCTCCCTCAAAAGAGACCAACAGCTCTGCAAGTCCGCAAGCAATGACCTTTCCTACTCTGCTTCTGCTTCTCGGGCTTTGCAAAGCAGCCCCCCGGGGAGGGGAGGAAAAAGGGTTCAGGCAGGTCCTTGATGCACCGCTCCTGCTTTAAAGCCCAGTGGAATGACTGATGGAGCAACGTGCAGAGGGCAAGCAGTTTGCCTCAAGGTCATGCCATCAGAGGTACAGAAAAGGGAGCCACAGCACGGAAAATACTGCGAGGAGAAGGGAAAGTGGTGTGATTCCAGCATCGTCCTGTTCCGATCAGCTCAACACCCTGCAGGAAGAGGACGCAGCCTCCTTCACAAAGGCACAGCAGTAAACAGGACAAAAGTGCCTTCCATTTTGTTCAGCAAGCCCAAACAATTATGCTGGTGTCTTTGGCTCACTGGAGTGGCCTCTTCTACCTTTGGATCCCCAGACGTTGTTGGAATACAATTCCCATCATGATGACCAAGAATGCTGTGCCTGTGCTGTCAATTGGCAGAATCCTGGGCTATGGAAGGACATCACACTGATGAATGAGCAGGAAGAAGATGGGGGTTCAGATGGAAGATACACACACGCATGAGAATCTTCGGGGAGAGAAAAATGATCTCACATGCACCATGACATCATCACCGGTCATGACATCATCACCGGTCATGACATAAACTTCATACTGTATGCCATTCACATGAAATGTTGCAAACTGCATCATTTGCAGAAAGGCATCATGCCACATATAAAATTATTGTAGATGGTTCCATATGCCTGGAATGTGTATATACACATAGAGGCACACAAATAGACAGAGGTTGTCTTTACCCCTTATGCTAAATCATAGTTTTCTGAATAAGCCAACATTAGCTGGCTTCAGAGAATGCACTGCAACTGTTGGGCTCACACAATATATTAAGCCAAGATCAAACAAATCAAAAGACAGACTGTGAATGCAGCTACTATGGTTCACAAGCCACGGCTTACCGTTCAGAGCTATCTGCAAACTAGGCCACTCTAATTTTTCAAGAATCCATGATTTTCAAGTCTGGCTTTGCAGAATACGTGAACATACCCAATGTCTGAAATAAGATTACTCAGAAGCTATATTCATAGCTCACATTTGCCAGGTTACTTAAGTCCTGAAACCTGCTATGGCCATCAAGGTAACCTTGGTTAGGGTTAACTTTTGCCAGTATGGGTTTTGAAGGCGGGGTAGGGGGTGGGGGGTTGGCATGTTATACCAACCCAGCACTTTGGATCCCCTGTAAATGTGATGTACTGTGCAAAGCCAGATAACGGGTTGATTCAATAACTGGATTGATTGTGAGGTGTGAGCACAAAGATTGAAAATGTAGCCCTGTGTTTCTGAGCACTTATCTACCATTTTAATCATTATACTTTTCCGGGATCACAAAACAGCCTAAAGCAGCATCATGGGCAGAAGTCTTGTCAACAGGCTTTGGCCAGTTATAGTTCTTCCCCCCTCCCTCCTCTCATCAAAGACACGCACATACACAGAGAGAGAGAGACTTTGATTGGGCCTGAAAGTAATCCAAAGGAATCAGATTAATCTAGCCTGCTGAGTGAAGTGCACAGATTCATATTCTCTTTGATCCCAAGAGAAGTCACTGGGGGAAGGCAGCCGATCCTTCCCACCCACCACAGCAACTTTCAGCCAGGATGGCAAAGGATGAGTCTGGAAAGCAACCAGCTTCCTCAGCCAGGTATCTCCTCCTCCAAAGCTGGGTCCTGCAAGTGGAAGCAAGAGTTTGGGCCAAGCTGACATCTGCTGCAGCAAAAAAGGCATAGGGTGCAAGATGCAGATACTGAATGACCATCTTTGATACCTGCCCAACATACAGCAACCTATAGCTTTCATGACCAGGGATGGCCAGGAAGACACCAAACGACCTTTCCAAAAACTCCAGTCCAGCCTGCCAGCAATCCTAGTCTGACCATTTGGGGGCAAGACCCATGGGACATGCTTGGGTTTTCTCAGGCATGTGTTCCTCCAGTAATCCAATATTGCTGATCATAGTTGTAAAAAAATAATGACCGCATGAGTAAATCCCTCCAGCTTACGGTGAAACACAGGCTTCCCCAACTTGATGTCTTCTGAGTTGAGCTACAAGTCCCATCACTCTCCCACAGGGCTACCTTAGTGAGCATCATTGCATCTGTTACGTTCCTTCAATGGTGCCCCCATATCATTTTCATCCCAGGTAGGAGAAAACAACAGTTGGCTGGGTTACACATGCATTAAGCCATAAACCATGGTTGACAAACCACAATAGATGGTTTGTAACACACTACTGCACAACACACTAAGCCAAAACCAAACAACTCACATTATTTCATTTACTTATTTGACTTCCTAGACCACCAACACTCACTGGCCTCTCTGCGGTTTACATTATGGTTTAGTACAATTTGCCAAATTTACTGCAGATATTCTATCAAGGAAAAAAAGTTGGAAAAGAAGGGGCATCTTGGGTAGCAAAATCCAGGGCCTCTATTAAGCCATTACCCTAACTGTAGGGTTATCTTGGACCAAGCTTACCTCACAAGCTTGTTGTGAAAATAGAAGAAAGAAAAGAGACTTTCTCACCCCGTTCTTAGCACTAAAGAGGATAAAATATTGAAATCCGTCAGCCACTGTATTTGCATTTCAGTAGAAGATACAAAACAGGAATACAGTACACCCAAGGGTGGGGAGAAGCAAGTCCTAAGGCCCAAAAACTTAGTTGTTCCCCAGCCCAGAACGTTGTATGAGCCCATCCTGGAATGATTTTGAACTGGAGATGTTGCCTCAGGTGAGATCTTTACGTGATGTCATAGGCCTTCTGCTTTATGTTTTTAACCAAACAGAAGCTGTCCAGAGTCACCACTGTGCAAGTTGGGTGGTCATACACATCACACAAATAAATGGACTGCCTAGGAAATTACATCTGGAGGATGTCAAGTCACGGAAAACCATTCCAGATCATAGTTTTCCTCCTTGGCTGTACAAATGAAGTCAGGTTGATTATGTTTGTTAAGTATTTCACAATCAAATGCACTGCTAGAATGAAATGAGGTTAAACTCTCCAAGCACTAATGCTTTCCGGTGCAGCAGCATGGTCCATGTGTCTCCTCCATAGACACTCAGCCTGATTTTGAGGAGGACCAAAAATGAATGTGCTTCTCCCTCCCTTGAGCACAGGAATTGCTGAGGACTGCAAAGGCAGTTCCTCACGTCTGCTTTGCATCCATTTGGGCAAAACGCTGCATGTCAGTGTTCAAATCAGCAAATCAGGAGCCCTGACATGTATCGATTGGGTGTCACAGAGGGTCCGTTCTGCATTCATGAAGAAGAGAGCAATTGCACAAGGCAGCATTTTCAGTGAGAAAGTTCAAGCAAACAAGAGTTAACTCTTCCAGGGAAACACTTCCCCTCCGTCCCACATCTTGCTTTTACATAAGATCTGATGCAGGACCATATACGTGAAGTAGTAGAGGAACAGTATTACTATCAGTTGTGCCATGTTAACAAGAACGTTGCTCTAAATAGGGAGAGAGGGAGAACCTTTAACTTGCTTTGCATGCAGTTTGCTTGGATTTATGTTTGTATTTGATTTATGGAGGTCTCAGAACAGTCCAGTTGTTTGGCAGTTTCTTGCTTATTATACAACAGCCTGGGTCTCATATCATGCTAAACCGTGGTCTGTTGACTGCCTGGATCTGTGCACAATACATAAAGTCGTAAATGTGGTTTACAAGCCTCAATGGCTTGGCATTATGCGAGCAGACATGCAAATCCATCTGCAAGTGAAAGGTTAAGACAGACGGACTTTCTGCCCTCACAACTAACCCCATTAAAAGGAGGAGAACCCTCTCCTTCCTTGCCTCTGCCCTTCCCCAGGAAGAAGTCTTAGAACTGCATGGGAAGATGGATGCTAGCTGAGAAAGATTTTGCCAGTTCCCAGAGAACAAGATCTGCCCAACAGACAATCACCAGGCAAGAGGGAACCTTCATGTTCATGGGCAGTATACCAAATGCTGAGAACATGCAACAAGAAGAGATTGTTGTATACCTAATCATGACATTTCATGGGCCAAACATGGCAACAGATCATCTGGCCTGATCCTGTGTCGCTTGCATCCTTCAACTCAGCAGTTATGACCAACTGTCACACATGGATTCTTTAAGAATGGTTGATCAAGTAAACCACAGTCAGATGGATTGACATGACATGTTATACCAGGGTTGGCAAGGACAGCCCACACTTGACCCCTCAACCCACGTTTTTCAGCCCCTAGAGCACATGGCCAGAATTCAGTGGCAAAACCATTTCTGCACACTTTGGCTTTGGGTCAAACAAAGGCTCAGAAATCCAGGAAAAGGGGTTGAAACATTGGCATTGCCCTTTCCAAGGAGGTGATCCCACCATCGGCCCTCCCCTCTGCAGCATAACTAGCTTGTCTAATCCATCCCAAAGGCACAACGTAAGTTGTCAAGAGCCTCCTCAGCTTCTCACACTACACTTCCCAAACACACCCAGCCTCACACATAAACACATACTGGGGTGAACAACAGGCCTGCTTGTGGCAGCTGGCACTGCAAGGGTGTCAATGCTGGCACTATACTTTCTGGTGCATGCTCACGTGTGAGATTGCCACCTCTCTCAGCACACTAGCATCGCTCCTGCATCTCCTCTACCCACACAGATCCATTGAGCAGAACGCATAGCTTTCTCTTCATATTTCTCATGTATGTATATGTTGGGCACTCATTTACGATTTACACATATAGCAGATGTTCTTGTTTGATGATGGTGGTAGCATCATCATCGGCATCATCATCATCATCATCATCATCATCATCATCATCATCATCATCATCATCATCATCATCATCCCTTTTCTGCTTAGGACTTCTTGCCTTCTCCTTTCTTCTGTCTCCATAGTGGAGCATTCCTAAACCAGAAACTTGGTTTTTAAACAAAATTAAAGATGAAATTCTCAAGGTATTTGAGACTGCAGGCTCTAGAGGATCGAGATGATCCTGCACTATGCATGCAAGAAACCACCTCTGACTTCCAGAGCTACTCAGCTGGCTGCTAGAAACCAGTAAGCACCTGGACAAGCACTGCCTCCGTGGTGCAATGCACCTCTTTGACGAAAAGCACAGGACCTTGAGCAGGTCTACTATCTTGGACTCCACAAAGCACATGAACCACATCCAATGCTCATTTCAAATTCTACTCCACCAGAATTAAACCCTTCTCTGTAAAGTCTCCTTTTTTTTTTCCATGACACTCTGGGACAACGCATACACAAAGCCAGGCTGCTCAATCCAGATACATGAATTGGTTACCTATGGCAACTAAACATCACCCCCTGGTGAACAGGCAAATAACATTTTGCAAGCAGATAAATTTGGGAGGATTTTAGGGTCAAATTTCAGAAACACTTTCACTGCCTAAATTAAACACGCCAGCATTTTGGGGAGGGGGCACCTTCTGGCCTATCCCCACCACCGAAACATCTAGAACAACGCTTCTTCACCACAATGGAGGCAAAAAGGCAAGATTAAGAAGTAGGATGGAGTGCATGCCTCGCAAAAAGGCACAGCTTTCCCCAAACTGCAGATTCGGATAGGCACCCCTCACCACATTCTGCACTCCTTTGGTAGCTGAACCACAGCAGAAGTCTTGTCCCACCCAACAACCAGCCCAGATACCCAGGAAGCATTGCTTTAGCTGCCTGGACCAAAGAAAAGACGTGTCTTCTCCCCCCTGATTCCTCCGAACTAAGTCAGAACAGGAGGGATTTCCCCATGAAATCATCGCAGTCCCAAACCTGATTAGCTCCATGGCACTGTGACATCATCATGCTTGGAATGCAGGAACAGATGGGCAGAGAACATGCCTTTTTTTAGAACTGAGAAACAACAGTAAAGCAGCATCAGGTAGAGGCAGATGCTTCAGGAGAAGTCAGACGCGGCCTCTAGAGAGACGGCCTTGAAGCAAGTACTCAGAAACTGTAGGTAAGCAAAAAGAGAGCCAGTTTGCTTCAGTGGTGAATGCACCAGGCTAGAAACCGAGAGACGGTGAGTTCTAGTCCCACCTTAGGCATGAAACCAGCTGGGTGACTTTGGGCCAGTCCCTCTCTCTCAGCCCAACCTACCTCACGGGGTTGTTATTGTGGGGACAATAGGAGGAGGAAGGCATATGAGGTACATTTGCCACCTTGAGTTATTTATAAAAATAATAAAGGCCGGATCAAAAATCTAAAAATGAAAATAAAGTTAAGAAGGACGAAAGCATTCCTTAAGTTCTGGGAATAGAGATAATATCAAGAAGAGACTCAAGTTTGGCCCCTCCCTGACTCACTGGGGTATAAGAGGGAGGGGAGGAAAAGCACAACCAGACTTGGAAGTTTCTGTTATTAAAACCAATAAAGTGTGATTCTAGTCTTCCTGGGGAGTTGATTTTCAGGTCGGGTCCACCTTGTGGGGCTGACAGGGCCTCATTCACCTCACACAGAATCATAGAGTTGAACAGGAGCAAAAAGGTCATCTAAACCGGCCTCCTGCTAAACCCTGGTACAGCTTAGGGTATGATTGGAATTCAACCTGTTTGTCTCTCTAAGCAGCCCTGAGTGGAGTGATATCTCATGTCTGTGCTTCATCCTCCAACCAGCCATGGTTGAACTTTCTCTCTGGGAAGTATGCCAAGAAGGTTCCAGATGCCCACCCATTTGCCTCTACAAATACACAAGCCCATTTCATTTCACAAAGTCCAGGGCTACTTTTTTCCTCTTCATCCAGCAGCAGACATGGTTAAAATGACCAGTACCAGTATACAGAAGCAGTTCAGTTTTTTTTCAAGAGCTTCCTTCTGAGACTGGTAAATATGGAAGGCTTTTTCATCCTCAGAGAATAAGAACTTCACCCATTCTCCCAGTATTTGCTATTTGGTATTTTCAGCATGTGGAAAAAGAGACATTCAATCCACAAAATGCATAGACTCGAGGAGGAAAAAAAACCCAGCAAATATTCTTGCATGCAACTTGCATACTGCTGTTCTTCAGGCCCTGTCTTTCCAACAACCCTGCAGGACCATAAGATGCTAATATATCAAAGCATGGAGAAAAACAATGGAAATCCAAGTCAGACTTCATTTGAGATGGATGCATTTTGTGCTGAAAGTGACATTTATGAAATAAACCTTCCAACAGCAGGCCTTCTTATTCTCAGTCCTGATTGTTGCCAGGGTTGGCAACTTCCAAACTCTTCCAGCTCAAGAAAAGAAGAACAATGATGCACGATCCAATCCAGACCCCTGATGTTCAGCATAAGCATAAACAACCCCAAACAATGGCAAAATAAGCCCCAAAGAATGGCATCTTTTCTCCTTCAATTTTAGCATCTGGTATACAGATGTTGCCTCTACCTATGGTGTCCCCATCAAACCAGGCTTGGTAAACCTAGTAGGCTCCAGCGGTCTCCAACAGCCATACTGCTTGGCATTGATGGGAGTTGTAGTTGAAGGCATCTGGAGGCTGTTGAGTCAGCCGACCCTGCATGACATGATTCATAGCTGCAGACGAAATGTTCTACTCTGTAGCATTGGCCAATAAACTAGGGGAGGGGGAGATCCAATTATGGGATGTGCAAGACTGCAAGTGGCTTATGCTGCATTGGCTTCACAAGAATAATTCACCACCTACGAAACGTGTTACTAGCCCTCTAACACCTGTGTCCATGGGACATCAGTGCCCTAATTTGAGGGAAGGGGGAGAGGGAGAAGCAAAGCAGGAGTGCCTTTTCAAAACCAGAGAAGAGCGGTTTGAGGTTGATCACTGAAGAGCTGTGGTGCAATGCTGACAAGAAGCAGCATAGAACCCAGAGGGTCAGAATAGACTCTCTTGCCCAGATTGATTGCATTGCAATGAGCCATTTAAGTCATCAAGTCCAACCCCATCCGGCTTGGTACACCTTCCTACACAACCCAGAGAACCATTAACCTGAAGCTACATTATCCAGCCTTGTATAGCAGAAAGGAAAACTGTGTGGTCCTCTAATATTGCTGAATTATATTCCCCTCTCCCAATATCTCTTCATTAGTGGGCTGGGACTAAGCCAATTTTTTTCATCAGAGCTGCAGTGACCCCCACCACCACTGCAGGTGACCAGCCCTTAAAGGTCCAACCGTTCAGTACAAAAATCTTCACTTTCCTCAATGATTAGTGCCTCGGTGTTGTATCATAATTAAATAAGTTCAACTTTTCCAAGCCCAGGTGGGCAGTCAACAGCCAAACTGATGTAGCTGGACTGCAATCCATCACTCCAACTACTGGATTCACTAACTGGGACTGACAGCTGGTGGAATTCACTGGCAACTGAAAGGTCACCTGTTCCTTTAAGTCAAGCTTTATCCGTAAGGGGAAATGCGATCACAGGGGGAAAAGAATGACATAGTACAATTTGGGGACTTTAGATATTCAAAGGTTATTCCCCCCAGAGTAAGGATTCCCTGCAATAAAGAACAGTGCATTAGGGAGAAAGCCAGCTCATTCTCTGTTGCGCAGCTGAGTTCTCCACCTCCATAAGAAAGCCTCCCAAACTGGATTTCCTCACCACCCCCTGCAGTCTGAAATATTTCAGTTCATTTGACCTCCACGTTGCTACTTCATTCTGTTGCCCACATGTTGACCGGACTGGTAATGCAGCGATGCCAAGAGTAGCTTGACAGGAAGATTCCTACTCCACATTCAAATGTAAGAGGTGCTTAGCAACCAGAAAATAAACGGCACTGGAGAAATGCAATTAAATCAATGGAATGTGACCACCGTTGTGGGAAATTTGTTTGGAGAACACATTTGCTAAGCATGGAAATATACACTTGATACAGTTGCATATGCCTGACGGTGCATTCATGAAATTATGTTAAAGATTTCAATTCCTTCTGGGGAGAAGAAGGCTGCCAAGAGGACCACAGTCCAAACCAAGCCAAACTTGCATTATACAGGTGAACAACTACCGCTAGTCACCTACAGTGAGCAAACTCATATTCCAATGACCAGGCAAGACAGCAGAGTGCAACTAAAACTGCACAAATGAGATGCTCCGGCAGAGAAGCATGACTTTAATAAATCAAAGCATAGGCGTGTTTTGCCAAATCGGACATATAAAAATTCATAAAGCAGGTGTGCCATCTTCCAGAGTGGAAGCAAGCTCTTTTTCTCCCACCACTGCCTAGACCACTCAAGAACCTCTCAGCCCCAGCTTTGCCACTCCCTCTCTCAAGTTAATCTCTTAAAAGGACCATCTCAGAGTCCTTGAGAGCGTTCTTAGCAGCAATGCACAACTGCCTTCGGCGAGCTTCCGTTTCATAGACTCCTTCAGCAGGAGAGGTCATTTGCAAAAATATGCATTTTCATCAGATGCCAAGAGAAATTCTAGCTTCTCCTCACTTTCCCGGAACATCCCATACAAGAAAAGTCTTCTTCAAAAGCCAGGTGTTATTTGGAACTCCTGAAGGACTTAACCCTGACCCCCGACTAGAGCAAACGCACTGCACATTTTTATGCTCCAAGCTTTAAGGAAACCTCAGTTCCACCACCGTGGGAAGGAATGCGTACTGGATCAGCATTTCGTCCCCTCAAAACATCCAGCCAGAATTCCATAAGGACCACTTGGAGTCTCCCAGTTTCCATAAGTATCTATAAATCTGGTTCCTAACCAGCTGTACTTGGGTTATTAATAGCTGTATAAAGTTCCTAAAATCTTTATATCCCAAATCACCTCTGTGCCCCCCAGATGAATATAGGGGAAGACCTACTACTCAATCACTAACTGCTGGTCTTTATTTTTCTTGCATCCCCCCCCCCCAAAAGAAAATCCAAAGCAAGCCTGTACTTTCCCTGATCTTGACTCTGCCTGGGAAAAGTTTCCCAAGTGCGACACGCATGCTGCATGTCAAGCACGTATGATCCTGAAACCTTGGCAGCGGGGTTGCTTCGGAAATTAATATTCCACACGAACCGCACGTAGAGACATCTTGCAGGATAACCCAGTCCTACTTGCTTGAGATAAAATGCATTAGTCACTACCCCACGTCATTTCTAGCGGGTATCTCCGCCACAGCTTTTGCCAATCTTACTCTGAATGCGTGCGGGTCGCGTAGTAGGGAAACAGAACTAAAGCAAAAAGAAGGCGAGGGAAAGGGAAACACCTTCTGCCGCGTTTGAGCCATTCAGAAAAGTCTGCGATTAGAGAGAGAAAAAGGCGACTCCGCAGTCTCTCCTCGCCTCGCCTCGCCTCGCCTCGCCTCTCCCAGTAACCGCTGGGAGACCGACCGCTCCAAGCCCAGCGCTCTTCCCGGGCATCCCCGCGCTCCTTTCCCGCGGCCAACCCCGAACAGAGAGCAGGAGCCCGAGCAAACACCGGCTGCGGCGCCTTCGCCCCCCCGGCAAGTTTCTGCCGAGCCGCCCCGAGGGCTCCCTTCCTCGCCAGCAGGGGAAGCTCCTGCCGGGAACAGGCGAGTCCCGCGCCCGCACGGGCCGAGACCCCCGGCCACATCTTCCGCAGAACAGGGGACCGGCCGGCGGGAGCTGCCCCTCCCCGGGCAGAGAACGCGGAGCAGGACCCGAGAGCGCGGGCGAGCTGAGCCGAGCCGAGCCGAGCCGAGCCGAGCCAAGCGGGCGGGCGGGCAGCCCGGGTTGGAGCGGCCCCTGCGCCCCCGGGGAAGCCCGGAGCGCCGCTGCAGAGGGAGCGGCAGGGAGCCGCCGCGGCCGCCGCGCACTTCGACTCACCTTGAGCGGCGACGAGTCCCCGGGCGCTGCTGATCACACTTGCTATCAAAGTGGCCACATACCAAATCATAGTACTACCGACCAGCGAGCAGGGGCGTCATCCTGGTTTGCGAAGCGCCCTTTCCGTCGCCGCGCAGAGCCCGGGCTGAGTGCGGTGCCCGCGCTCATGCCCGCCTCCCCAGCCCGGCGCCCGGCTGCCTCCCCGCCGCGGCTCTCGCCATCCTCCTGCCGCGCTGGCTCGTTCGCTCGCTCGCCCGCCTCGCCCGCCTCGCCCAGCCAGCCACCTGCGCCGCTCGCGACAGCCCGAGCGCTCAGCCCCGCAGGCTTCTCCCGGCGCGCAGCCTAGCCTGGCCCATGCCAGCCTCTCTTTTTTTCTCCTCTCCGGCGACGCCCCCGCCGGCCTCTGATTGGGCGGCCGCAAAGGGGGCGGGTCCCGATTGGCTGACGGCTCTGACAGCCTCGGCCCGAGCGGGAGGGGGGAGCGCGGCGGCCCCCTCCCCCGTGCCAAGGTGGGTTGGAGCGTGCAAGGCAACAGAGCCGCAGAATCATGCGCAATGCCACAGCGAAGGCAGGCAGCGCTTTCCCTCTTTCCTCCCCCTGCCCCAATCTGCTCCCCCCCCCCCCCCGCTTACACTGCATGACCAGTTCTCCAGGAGGAGGATGCTCCGGGACCAGGAGGAAGGGAGGCTGGGGGCCGGGAGGAGGGGGAGGAGAAGGGGCTGGCCGGTTGCAGCGCACTCATCACGGGAGATCTCCGCAGAGCTCCCCGCTGCAGCTGGTGCGGAGGAGAAGGGAGGGGACGGGCAGGGAGGGAAGCACCCACCCCACACCCCTCTCCCCGTTTGCCAAGCCCGGGAGCTTTTTCCCGTGACTTCGCGGCTGCCCACTCTCCCGATGTTTCTCCGGGCCCGCGTTGGGATGCTGGCCCGCTCCGCTTCGCCTGCCCGGCCCCGCCCCAGCCCGGCCCCGGCCCCGGCCCCGGCTCCGGCTCCGGCTCCTGCAGCTGAAACTTCGGGCCGCCCCCTTTCCTCCCGCCCCCCCCATCCCCGTCCAGCAACGGCCCGCAGAAGGCTGAGGCTCCGTGCAGGCTCGGGTGTCACGTTTTCTACGAAGGAGAAATGGAGGCAGCCTCCCGCAGTTGGAGGGCGGCTGCGAAGCACGTCCGCGGGATCTTGGCGGGAGGGGTTGCGGCGGGCGCCGGGCTGCGCAGGGTGGCGATGACAGGCGGGGGGCGGAAGGGGGCGAGGGCCCGGCTGGGTCGAGCTAGATCCTGCGTGAGCGCCCACCTGCCCGGGAAATCGAGCCAAGAGAGGAGCGGAGGGCCGCTGGCCATGCCGGGTCCCCAAGACCTGCCAGCAAGTCCCCGAGACTTGGAGACTGAAAAGGCAGCACTTCTGCCCAGGGGAATAAAAGAGGACCCATGGAGACTTCTTCGGGAGGCCAGCTAAACGTATTGGCTGGGTTCCTACAACATGCAATCCCCACCCCAACCTTGGTTTTATGAAACACAGCCCTGTTCCTATGCTTTGATGCCTAGATGAGCTCTACAGTGGCCTACTCTGCTGGTCTGCTTCACACAATCTGCTAAGACTGTGCAACCTGCAAAATGCTGGGTTCCTGCAGCACCCTGAGGTTCCAACAACCCAACCCTATTTTAACCTATTTCAGTGACCTACCCAACTCCAACCATTGCGTATTTTCAGAGATCTCACCTGCTCCTCCAATGTTCTAGCCCCCTTCTGTTACTTGGTTATGCTCTGGAGAGGAAAGCACTGCAGGGAACAGGAAGGAAGCCTTGGGAAAATCATCATCATCATCATCATCATCATCATCATCATCATCCTAGCTTACCACTGAAGTTGACTAAATGTGAAGGATGTGGTTTCTATACCATCAAAAGATTGGTAGAAGAAAGTTGGAGAGGAAACCCTTTTTGATCAAAGACACCATATCACAGCATAGGGAACTCTGGCTCTCTAGATGTTGTGAAGTAAAACTCCCAGCATCCCTTGCTATTGGCTATACAGATTAGGACTGCAGGCAGTTAAGGTTGAGCACCATCTGGGGGACAAGTTAACCATCTCTGATCTGACCTGCAAATGATATCACGTTCATTCTCTCTCTCTCTTTCCCTCTCCCTCTCTCTCTCTCTCTCTCTCTCTCACACACACACACACACACACACACACACCAGTCCTGGAGTCTCCCGGTGAATGGAAACTGAGAGGAAATTAATAGCTCTCTAAAGGGATGGTGGAATTCATTTCCAGCCAATCTTTATAGATAGACATAACTCATTGCGAAGTTAAGACAATTGTGCTGTACTTCTAAATACACAGATTTACACACATTCGAGCTCTCCTCTTTTCCAGTGGCACAAAATGCATACAGAATTGAGGAAACCCTTGATTGGTGGCAAAATACCTGCAATTAATTATTTCAGTTAAAGTGTGGAAATGCCATGGAATAGACTTCTGCGTGTTCAGTGACACTGTAGGGTGCCATGTCATCATCATTACAATCTACAGAGGGATTTCTTGCACACAAATATTTGCACATTTTAAAAAATGGGCTAGTATTCTTAGAAGACCATCAGTTAGTGGAGTCACACATTTTGCTAAGCTGAGGGGTCTTTTTCAGCCTTTTATCGAAGGTGCAGGAACTGTCCGGGTTTGCACCAGCCATGAAACATGAATATAAACCATAATGCCTGATAAACTAAATAAAAATAAAATACAGTAATGGATTACAAGCAACAAAACTTCGTAGACCACGCAAAGCTAAATGCAAAGTACATTATGGCTAAGAGTGATATGTGTTTGGGAGACCCAGCCTGAATTTGTCATGGTAACACAGACCAAAGACAAGTGGAAGGACCTTAGCTCACTGAGAAAACACATTTTGCTGCAAAAGCTTTATGTTCAACCAAAATATCTGAACTGCAGGTTCAGTTCCTGACATTAAATGTATCATGTAGCAGGTCAAGAACTTCTGCCAAACAGAAGCAGGAAACACTGGACTAGATAGAAAAAATGGAGGAGAACAGCCAAAAGCTGAGAGTTGAGCCCCAGAGACTGGATTACACAACCCATCCCCCATAATCATTGATCATAGTGGTTGAGGTTCATGGGAGTTTTAGACTTCCCAAACATTTGGAAGACACCAGCTTGGGGGAAAAAGAACTGATTTTAGGACCATCTCAACTTTTCTGATCATTTGAAATGTAATAGAGATGTTCTTTACTCATATCATATCATATCATATCGTATCATATTGGTTTCATACTATTAAATGCAAACATCAGAATCCTCATTGCATCTCATATCCCTGCATATGAAAAGCCCTTAAGCTAATCAATACCATTATCATATCCTATACTTAAGCTCTAGGAAGAGGCAAACACTACCTCCCACCAGAAGAAAGATTCATATTCACATTTCCAATTCAGCATCTAAAAGAATTGGGAGGTGGGGGGCTACAGCCCCTATCCATAGGATCAAGATAAGACAAAGGATTCCAGCTGGTGACAATAAATCTGAGGCCAACCAACCTCTAATGATGTATCTTGGTCTCAAATTGTTTATAATCTGCTTTTCTCTTTGTGAGAAGAGGAGGAGGAGGAGGAGGAGGAGGAGGAGGAGGGGGATGTTGAAAGCACTGAGTCAGCTCTTAATCGTAAGATTTGAAGTGAAAGCTTGCAAATTCCCTCCCAACGTCTTGATCTTCCACAGCTCAATGGGATTTTCCCCCTGAGTTTTTTAAAGAAAGAGCCACCGTGAATCCTGGCCCTACATGCGTTCTCTCCTGAAGGGTTGGGGATGAATGGAATTAGCCCAAAGCAGAAGCAGAGAATTTATCTAAAGAAGCTGCGGCTTTATGGAGGAAGCAATTTAAAATCCAGAATAATTACAATGATATTATTTTAGTTTCAAAGCTTTGTGATTCTCCTCTTCTTCTATTTTTAAGGGTGGTCTTGTATATTACTTCAGTAGTTTTAAAACGTAATAAATGAACCCTGCTACATTCAGGATTTCTCCCTGCTCACTTTGTTGCCCAGGGGTGAATACCTGTCCTAAACACCTTTCCAAACTCAGTTCTGTCCCATCCTGTTTATGTTGCTATGATTTGTTTAATCATTATTTATTGATTAAACTGCAACTGGCAGGGTTGCACAACACATTAAGTCATAGACCATGCTTTACATACTATGGTGACTTGGTTAACACAACTCATTAAGCTACATTATGCTTCAACATGTGTGACACCAGTCAAAGTCTCCTCTGAAAATTTCTCAGATGGTATGGGCCCTAATTTTGCCATGCATTTTGCCATATTATTATGATCTGTCCTAAAACATCTATCTGATGAACTATCTGATAAGTGTTATCATATATGAACCACATATGATAACACTCAAACCATATATGCTAAGACCCTCACAAACATTGACCATGGGAAGTGTCACTTGACACTGAAGGATTCCTTTGTCATAGTCCACTCATCCAGACTGATGCTAGATACACAAAATGCATCTGTCAGATCAAGTTTTGGAAGACACCAAAAGCCCCCCAAATGACATTTTTATTTTAGTCTTTTGCAGCTCCCCCACCTCTTCCTTGCCTAGCTATTCCATGATTGATCACTGACTAACCAGCACAGCTGGCTTGAGGGCGGAAATTATTTTTGAGCTTAAGTACCAGGATGATCCACCTGTGAAGACGAAGTGGGGAGGGCTTTCAAACAATGAATGACATGGTGCCTCAAGCAGAATGGGTCAGTTGAATCACATTAGCAACTTTTCCTCCTGTTAGTACATCTTCCAACATATTGCATTAGTCATCAATCCACTAATAGACTCACTTGCAGAACAACTCCTGGATTAGATGGCTGCAACTCTCTGTCATCTCTTATTAACCTCCTGTATGAAATCAACTAGGGTAATGCAAGCCTCCCGTCTTACCTTTCCAATTACTTTCCCAACCAAACCTTCACTGATATCTCACCTGCCAATGTACACCTCTTTCTGTCTTGATATCCTTAAGGCTGTCTTCAGTAGAAGAGATCAAATGCCTCCAGGAGACAAGTTTCTAAGGGGAGGGAGGGGGGTTGAAGTAGACCCTTGGCTTGATGCTGTAGACTAAGTTGTCAACATCTCCCCCCCCCACACACACACACAAAGATACCAGATGAAATGGGCTTGCGGGCTTGATCCAGCTATATGATTGGTTTTTAATTATTCTCTTCTACATAAACAAATGTTCATACAGGATTCCACACTTTTCTCCCATCACTTTTCCTCAGCCAAGGAAAAAAATCTCTATCATGAAATCAGAGATCATATCTATAACCCATACAACAACAACTATAGTTTCTGACTATCACCCCAGATATCACTGGAGAGGAGGATGTGTGGCCCCCTTGATGAAGAACTACAATACCCAACAGCCCCAGCCAGTACACTGGTTTATAGTGAATGTTGGGAGTTGTAATTCAGTTCCAACTCAGCAACATCATCAACATAAGGAAGACCACAAATAGATTCAGTTAGTTTTCTTGTACTCCAAGACAACAAGCAGTTTGAGCATCTTTCAAGAAAAATTAATCTATAATTTAGGAATACCAAGCAGGAAAGGCAAACTGGAAAAAACAGAAAGTGGTTTCTTTCCAAACTCAGTTCTGACCCATTTTTGCATCTGTCTATGGTGCTATGATTTGTTTAATCATTATTTATTAACTAAACTGCAACTAGCAGAGCTGCACAACCCACCAAGTCATAGCCACAACTTACATACCAAGATGACTGGGTTAACACAACTCATTAAGCTACATTATGCTTCAACATGATGTGGGACACCAGTCAAAGTCTCCTCTGAAAATTTCCCGGATGGTATGAGTCCTAATTGCACCATGCATTTTGCCTTATTATTATGACTATTATTGTTGCTGTTATTATTACTATGCATTTATTCATCAAGGATTAACGCAGTACAAAGAACAAACAAAATGAATTGTATCTTTGACTGGTATTCTTTAGAAATTTAAATTCCAGCTAGAATCTTAGGAATTATCCAAGTAACCCCATCACCATCGTCACCACTACCGCCATCATCATCATCATCATCTAGATTCCAGTTACTTAGCATTTTATCAGAATGAGCCAGTTTTAAAATATAGCATGCTTCTGGGACAACTCTTAATCAACTGATCAACATCTTATCAAGTTTCCTTTTGTTGTATAATTTATGAGATGGTGATTTAAAAATGAGCTTCAGAGTTGAAAACTCTTCATTTTTCTTGTAGAATTGCTGTTTTATAGAAATGAAGACATAGGAGTTTCAGGGATTACTGATTATTACTGCTACTATTTATTCCCTCTGTGGGGAGGGAAGTTGCCGATTCCCAGAATCCTTTGTGACAGCTAGGAAGAATATAATTTTTAATATAAAGCCTGTTTTCAACGGTTTTCAGTGGGTCATGTCATGAAAACATTGCGCAGCTTCAGTAGTTCATCAGCTCGAGGAAGGAGAACACCGCCCACCATTTTTAGAAATAGGCAGCCCATTTGTAAGTACAAGTTCCGACTTACATGCAAAATTGAGTTAAAGACAGACTTAAGAATGGATGTGTTACATCAACCCACTAGCCTTTGTAAAATTACAGTACAAGGTCCATAATCTGGATCTCCTCAGCTAGAGAAGCAGGACCGTGGACAGCAACTTCTACATCACTTCTACAGTGATCCTTGAAACATACAAGTCTTTCTTCGTAGCATGCCTTTCTTTACCCCAAGTTAAACCTGCACACGAAGGCAATCAGGGAAGAAGGAAACTAGGAATGTTTTAAATGAGTGGAGAGAAGTTGGAACTTCTGGGCTGTTTAGGGATGGGGAACCCAATCCCAAAACAGAAAATGTATGTATGTATGTATGTATGTATGTATGTATGTATTCATTCATTCATTCATTCATTCCATGATTGCATTTTTTCTTGCTTTAATGTTTTTACTTATGAACCACCCAGAGTTGTTGGAAGTTGGATGGCATATAAACTTAAATAAATAAATAAATAAATAAATAAATAAATAAATAAATAAATAAATATGACATTCCTGAAAAAAACAAACAAGAAAACTATGAAGAATGGACAACCTGAACTTCTCTCCCTCTCTCTCTCCTCCCTGCAAAGTGGCTGCAGAAACATTTGCAAGGGAAAACCAGTGATTGCAGAACGCTTCACTCTGTCCCACCCACTGTTGTTTTTTTCCTCCAATTCCTTACTTCAAGGAGCTTTTTCCAGGGGAAGTAATAAATCCATAGCTGTCAACCTTGGCACCGGGATAGTATGGAGACAGGATTGTAGAATATAGAAATATAAATATACCCCGGGTGTGTTCACACAGTATGCTTAGTGAAGTCAGGACTTGTTCGGTTAGGTGTCTATTGTGGCTTAGTGTGTTGTATGAACCCAGCCTGTTTGGTTAATGAATGGTTCAGTCTATTGTGTATGCGTATCCAGTGAATGAGTTAATTGAGTAAACAGATTATACTGTGGTTTGTGAATACATGATATTGTGGTCTGGGAACACCGTTTTCAACCTGTAAAACTTCCTGGTGTTTTGCAAGAAAAAAAGATCAAACCAGATTTTGAAGAATTCTATTATTCCCCAGTGCTTATACCAACTCACGTGTAAGGATAATAAATGTTTTCTCCTTCTCTCAGGAGCTGAAGCAAAAATGTAGCCCAAGAGGCTGGCTTAACTTAGCATCTAATATATTTCAGCAATTGCAAGACTAAATCTAACTGCATTGCTTCCCCCAATGACTACCCCACATTTTTACCTGGCATGTAACTGCTCATCCTGGTACATAATATTGGCAATATTGCAGAGCCATGGTACAAAATGTGGCATCATTATTTCTTCCCCACCTCTGTTGGTACCCTTCTCTGGAAAAGCTGAAGAAACTGGAAAGCCACTGCCATGACATCCTGCCATGAAATCCATATATTAAATATTGCATTACATAAAATGCATGTTATGTTATGTTCCTTGGAGTTCATTCCTTCTGACACTTGATAATGAAACAGGACCACCCATATGGATTGGATCACTCAGAAGACACGTCTCTCTGCATTTTGTAAGCTGGCACAACTGGAAGAAAAAAAATGAATTAACCTTTGAGTCACTGTTCTCCTGGTGACTGCCTGGACAGGTCCCTGCAGTTTTCTTGGCAAGGTTTTTCAGAAGTGGTTTGCCATTGCCTGCTTCCTAGGGCTGAGAGAGAGTGACCGGCCCAACCCAGCTGGGTTTGTGCCTAGGTGGGACTAGAACTCATGGTCTCTCGGTTTCTAGCCTGATGCCTTCACCACTACACCAAACTAGCTCTCAGAAAAGAAAAGTTTAGCATCCTATTAATGGAGACATTGTTTTTTAAATTCCAGTTAAACAATGGTTCCATTAATGGGATGCTAAACTTTTCTTTCTATACCAAATTAAAACAGAGCATCTATACCAAATTAAAACAGGGCTGTAAAAAGGGGAATGGGTTTGCCATCCCAATCTAAGCATTAATCCTGTCCACCAGGGTGGCCATGACAAAGATGATCTCCAATGTTTTGTACATAATAGTAGATGAATATTTAGCATTGTTAAAGCACTTTCCTGCCTACCTGATCTTGCTAATTACAATCAACAAACATATCTACAGTTACATCTAATTAATACTTGCATGGGAAACAACTAGGAAATCCCAGTACTGAAAGTTAGGCTGGAAAGTAAAATACTAATAATAAAAAAGAATAGAATAGAAAGTAAAAAAGAATAGAATAGAAAGTAAAAAATAAAACAAAATAGAAAAATTGAGGAACATGCAAACCATTTTGATATTGCTAATGGCAATGGACATATCTATGTAGCCACGAGAAGCTGAACTTTTATGCAGAAAAGTCCCTTGCTCTTCAATTTTAACATCGACCTTGATATTATTTACATCACACACTTTTACAGGGTAATAAAAGCAAATAAATAGTTCCTGCCCTAAGAAACCTAACAATTGATATTTTCATCATGGTTGGAGACCATCATCTAAGAAAAGGTGGAAATTAGCCTCTTTGGTTTTTTAGAGCAAGTACCTAGACCAGTGTTTCTCAACCTCAGCAACTTGAAGATGGATGGACTTCAACTCCCAGAGTTCCCCAGCCAGCTGGGGAATTCTGGGAGTTGAAGTCCATCCATCTTCAAGTTGCTGAGGTTGAGAAACACTGACCTAGAGCACAAAAAAAAAAAAAAAAAAAGCTCAGAAAATCACTTGTGTTTTCCAGTTTTCTTGTAACTTGTCTGCTTCACCCTTTGTTTCTAGCCTAAGTGATCAAAATTGATGAAGGATAACTGTATACTTTCCTGCTTGGCTTAGAAATGGGTGGTCTTGAACATTTACTGGAGAAAATTCAGGGCTTCTCCTCCATGTTTGTTTTTCCTCACATTTCCTTCTCTTGCACAGGAAACTTCCAAAACGTCTGAGATGACATTTTACTGGATGTGTTTTCTTTTCCTGAAAGGCAGCGACGGAGGAAAGCCTACCAGAAAAGAGGGGGTATTCACATTTCACAATGAAATAGATTTTAAAGTAGCTCTATCAGTAATCCTGTGGAGGGTGGGTTTTGAAGTATGTGGAGGCTTTCTTTCTGCAAATCCCCAGGACCTGTCACATTCTGATTTTCAGGTCCTAAGTACATTTGGGGAGGGTGGGGGGAGAATAATGCCTTCGAAATCTCCCAATCCAAGCTGAGCTGTAAGAGAAAAAGAGAAGTTATTTTTCCCATTCTGTCTCCTCCTTTGCACTAGAATGATTCAACTCAGTCCTGGGGATGGCATGACACTTTTTGGCCAATTCACTGCGGTGACCTCAGCCTTTCCGATGCAAAAGCCTCTCAGGATGGTGGACTTCAATTCCCACTAGAAATACCCAGGATCTCAGCGTCTGAATTCGTGCTACAAACTTCTGATTTGTTCCTGCAGGCCTAACCTTACAGTTAAGCAGAGAGGGAGAGGGTGAGAGAGAATCCTGTCCAGTGGTAGGTGCTCAGAGGGAAAAAGAATCCAGCTGTCCAGCTATCCTGTTAGACAAATAGCCGACTGACCTCTGACAGCTATTTCCACAGAGGACAGTCTGATGAAAGACCCAGCTCTACACGCAGGGATCTTCCGCTGCAAAGCGAGGCGTACGGTGCCCAACCATCACGGCGGGACCACAGTTTCAAAAGAAGGGAGAAGTGCCAGTGGATTGTGAAGACGGCGGAACTTGCAGAAATGGTGAAATTGACCTGCTTGATCAGGGATAAGTCAACAAGCACGTTTATAAAAGACTGGAAACCTCTGATGGATTTTTTTGCTGAAAGTGGAAAAAAATGAATTGGTGATTTATGGATCTGTGGATTAAAAGGGGTTGAATATGGGGAGAAAGGAACCATGTAATATAATTTTAAAGAGGGGGAAAGATAATGAATTTGTAACTGCTGCAAAGATGATCTGAAGTCTCTTCTTTATATATCTTGTCTTCTTTTCTTTTCTTTTCTTTTCTTTTCTTTTTTCTTTTCTTTCTACCTGCATGGTCTTTTCTACTTATTCTTTTATCTTTGCTCTCTCTTTTTCTCTTAATCTCACCCTATATAATTTCATGTTTACCTTTTACTTATGTGAACATCTTTAATAAAAATTACATTAAAAAAAAGAAGAAAAGAGAAGAACCAGATTGCAGTCTTCCTTCACTGACAAAGCTGTGACAATTGTCACGGTGACAGATATACACCATGCCAATGGATTCTTTTATACTAGCCATGTTCAGCAATGGCAAATGAATGCAGGTGTTTAACAGAAATGCATGGCTAGTTTGTCCCCCATTAGCTCATATCTGGAGACTCTCCTCCTTCTCTCCTGTTGTCCTCCTCTATTTCCCCTGAATTTTTCCAATCCCTCCATCCTGGGGCCATTGTTTACCTTATCCCATCCTTCTGCATCGTTTCTCTTTTTCTGTCTTATCTGTGTTCTTCCAAGTCCTCTCCTTCATTTCTCTCCATTCACCAGGAAAAAGAAAATGCCACTACAGCAGCAACTCTTGGCCGTGAGATAAAGCTGTGCTTCTCATTTTGCTTGAAGTATTCTCAGTTATGAATTTGGAACACCCAACCCAGAGGAAGGATTAGTAGAAATTTCAAGGATAGGTTAGAAAAATAGCTCAGAATTTTACTCTAGCTGAAACTTCAGTAAACGTGAAGGCTTTCTCCAAGACGATTGATAGAAAGATACCCTTTGCTCACAATAATTGCTTTAAAGAGATAGAGGAGCTGTTTCAAATGCCTTGACCTTCAAAACAATTGCAGATATCACAAACTCTGATATAAGAAGCAAGTGTGGTATAATAGTTACGCTTTTGGACTGGAACAAAAAGAGATGCCTGTTAAGTCCCCATTCAACTATAGAGCTCACTCAATGTCCTTTGGCCAGGTCACTATTTCTCAACTCAACCTATCTCAAAGGTTTCATTGTTGTATGAATAAAATGAGGGTTGATTCAGATGGACATCATCTTGAGCTCCAAGAAGAAAAGGGGAAGGTCAAGGAGATAGATAGATAGATAGATAGATAGATAGATAGATAGATAGATAGATAGATAGATAGATAATAGAGATATGATTGATGGCTGAAGCCATGAAACGGTTGGTCAGATGTTAGCTTTCTGCTTCCTCCACCACATTGTGTCCTGTCCATAAGAAAGAAGTATAAGCAATTCTAGCTGAGTCCCTCAATCCCAAACAGTACAGCACAATGTGGCATATGGATTCCGTTAGCCTTAAAGGGCTGGTCAGGTGCCTCTAGTTCCAGATCTTCTGCTCTCTTAACCAAGAAACTGCCAAATTCAAAACAAGAGAGTAGCACCCACTCCCTTGTGACACTACAGTAGGCTCTGAAACACCATGAAAAGAAAGTTAAGAAAATTATTTGGAAAGGGAGGGACTACTTTTTACAGGGGAACAAAAAGTTGAGGAAATTGGGAATGGCTGCTTCTGTGTCAAAGGCTGTATTAAATTTTTGTTGTGAGAACAATGGAACTTATATAAATTGATGTATTAAATAAATAAATCCAAGCATACCCAGAGACAGCAGAATTGGTTTGATTCATACAACCCATTAAACCATAAGCTATGTTTTGTAAAACACAGTAAGTGGGCTCACATACTACACTGAGTCCAAACCAAACCGTCTTATGGCTTAGTGTGATGTCTGCACCTAAACATCTGTCGATGGTTTCTTCAATAAACCATGGTAAAGCCAACATTTAATGAAATGTGGGTGTCAAAGTTCTAAACCAGGTAATTCAAGTATTTGCAATTTTCAGACAGCGGTCTTTCCTAGCCCCCTTCCCAGAGATGCTGGGACTGAGCTAGTAGAAGTCTTCTAGCAACGCAATAATGTTGTGCATTAACCTCCACTACCCCCCAAAAAGCAAAAGTGGGTAATATAAGCTGTATTATGTACATTCCAGAAAAACATAAAAAAAGAAACAATATTTTCTACCTTGCTCAGCAGAGACCTCACTTGATCCTGCTTCAGCAAGTCTTTTATCTGGAGGTTCCAAGGATTTCACACAATAGCTCTTCTTCTGCCTACTTCAACATCCTGAGATCCCACAGCTGGCAGGAGCAGAACCTGCATAGTTCAGGGGCAGAGCACTGGACTAAAATAACTTCCCTGCTCCCAGTATGGATTGTAGATGACGATGTTGGTGGAGAGCCTGCTAAGTGGCTGTACTGTAGGGAAAGGTGTGGTGGTCTCCCACAGATAATATTTTTTATAGTTTTAAGAGTGCTTTATTGTTTCAATGTTGTAATGACTTTTGTTGTTATTGTTTGTATCGGGTTTTTTTATGTTCAACTTTGTAAGCTACCCAGAGTCATGGACGTGAGATGGGTGGTGATCTAAATTTAACCAATAAATTAATAAAATAAAATGGTATCTGTCCACCAACAATTGCCAAAAAAAAAAAAAATACTGAAATGGGAGAAGCAGATAGATTGCAAACAGTGAGAGATCAGAGATAGAAATCCAGTTCTGCTCATAGATGACGTTCCATCCTGACTTCACTGGCCAATACACACCAGGACAGAGAAAGAAGCCCTCAAATTTCCCTCAAATTAATAACAATCCCATTGGCTGTTGACTTCATTAATAAGCCCAGAACACAGATGCAGGCCTGGAGAAGGGCCCCATTTGCAACATCAGTTGCCCTTCTAATTGCTCTGTACTCACGGTGGCAGCAGACCCATCAGCCAAATTAGCATTGATTCATCACTCCTCCCCAATCGATTTCATTGACCCAGACTTCAGGAAGACGAATTCATGCCTGCACCTTCACAAGTTGACTGCAGTCCCTGTGTTTTAGCAGTTGTGTGCAAATTGCTCTTCTTGCCAGTAATTCAGAAAAGATGCAAAAAGGGAGAGTGGGTGATGCCATAGAAACCAAGAGGGCTCTGCCGTCTTACTTGGTGGCCTTGAGAAAACTGGGTTTCCATAAGGAAGTTCATGGCATCAGCTCTTTTGGAGTTGGAAGTCTTACTGTACCAATTAGCCATTATTTTTCTGAAGGGACATTTCCAAAATTCTAGAAGCCAAGGAGGAAGATGGTAATTCCTGCTCATTTTCCTTTACAAACATAAACAACAACAACCATTAATTCTTCCTCTTTGACTATAGTTTATGTTCTGGTTCACACTTTGCACTAAATCATGTTTTCTTTAACCACAGTTTATTAAATAAGCCAAGATGGCAAGAGAAGCATAAGCCATAAACCATGTTTTATCTATAGCTGCCCTCACACAACCCGAAACCACAACCGAAACCAAGCAAACAGCTTTGGGTGATGCATAACTCCAAACTCTAGCTTGTTTGAATAATAATATGCATTATTTATAATGCATGTATGTTCTATGATACCCTTTTAGGTCCATCTGAAGTGGTGTGAGAGAGATTTCAGTGTTTGTGCCATGAACAAAACCTGTTCAGAAATAGAGACAGTTTAGAAAAAAGGACTATGAAGCTCTCAGAACAATTTAAAAATAGAGCTGAATGAATCCATTCCTCTAAACCTTTTTCAGTGGATGTTTCTCATCTATCAACTGGGAAATTAAACAATAACTTAGCACAAACTCTATTTTTTAAGACCCAGTTTCTCTGCAAATTAAAATGTGAATAAGTATATGAGGAAGCAGATAATTTGGTGTTCTACTTCTTGATTACAAGGATTTCAAAGCTTATGTCATGCAAAGATTTAGTAGAAACTGTTAGGAGTAAAAATGCACGCAGACTCATTATTATGTGCTCAATTGTGTTTGTATCACTGGCAATGGAGATTGCAATGTTTAAAAAAAACAGGAAAAAATGGTAGGAGCTACAGTAGGTGAGCACAACAATTTTGGAAGCCTCCAAGTTAGTCAAGCAATGCTTCCAGCTACCTCTCAAGAATCACTACAGAAGAGTTATAGGATTCTGTGGGAACCCTGTTACAATTTCAGTCCAGAAAAAATAAAACATCCACTGGTAGAATATGGATATTCCCCAATTAAATGTTCCAGCTACTCCTAGCCTGGGCTGTTTCCTGGATGCTGATGTCAAAGGCATATGATGGACCGACCTCCTGCTGACCCTGCACAGGTTGGCTTCTTCTCTCTGTGTGGTTATATCAGGTGGAAAGACTTCCACAGTTTTGCAATTAGAGTGGACTAAGGAGACAAGCTGTAGGATCCCACCGTCCAGTCTCTCCCCCCAATAACCATCCAGAGATGTCAGCTGATAGGGTCGGTGGTCAACATCTTAGCATCAAAGCTTGAGAAGATGGGGGCAGGTAGGTCTCTAGTTACAGAGGCTTCGTCTGGAGAAATTCATATGGTGTCCTTAGATCATGAAGTCCATGACCTAAAGACCTCTAGCTGCACCAGTGGAACTTTGGATGGCTCCATAGGCCTCTTTCTAGTAGGCGCTAGTGATATTTGTAGGAATGCTTGTCTTGGAAAGTGTCATTTTATACTTTTTAATATATTTTATGTTGTGGTTTTTCCACTCCCAAAGAGAACAGGTCATGGCAGTCAGTGCATAAGGGCACCCGTGTTGTATCCCTCAGCGCTGGCTGGTGTCACTGGAATATATAGCATTGCTGTGTCAGTATCCTTTTCCTTCACACGCCTAACAAAAACACACTACCCTATGTGGAATAATGTAAAAAGAGGAATAAACTGTGCAAAGTAAAAACATGTAATGCAAATTTGCTCAGTTTTGCCTGACTGAGACAGGGTGTGAAATTCAACTTTTAGACCTGAGTTTGGATTGCTGAGTTGCATTGTTTAACCACCCCAAACGTGGAATTTGTATGGTCCTGTAAATCCCAAAGCAAACTTCCTGTGCAATTCTCTCAGTGACTGTAGAGACTGATGATTTGGTCTGAGTTCTCACAACAAGCAGAAGAAGTAGTAGGCCTGTCTGTGGACTATACCACTACAGGTTGTGGGGGAGATCTCGTTAATGATATACTGCATCATAGCAAAGATATATTCCTCCCTCTGCAATGAGGTATGATCTTGCTAGACTTAGATCCTCCTCCATGTCATCCAATTGACTTTGTACAAGGATATGCTTCTTTGCATACTTGTTAAATCATTTTTCCTAATGTCAAATTTTAAATTGTATTTGTAACTAGCTTTTGGGCCTTTTGGCCATACATTTTAAAATATATATATATAATGGCTTGGGTCTAGGATAGCAAGATGTACTTCATACCAGGGACAAGCTGAGCACTTGATCTGTTCTTTGTGAAAACTAAGCTACAAAATCTTACCACTGTTGTATGATGACTTGCCTCTTCTTAAAGAAATCAAGGTGGTTGCCTAATCTACTGTCTCAGCCTGAGCTTTAGAACCAGCCTAAAGGCATCTCCTAGCATTGTTAAGGGGCACTTTTCTGATCTAGGAATATTTTCTTGCAGTTTCCAGCAGAAGGAGATGTGAACATATTTCTGCACCTAGTTCTGTAGACAGCGGGAACCTGTTTGCAAGATGCTTCAGTGTGAAAGCTGGTGGAGATGTGACACTTGTTCCCAAGGTGGCAACAATCAGCATCTGGAGTTATGCCAAGGGAAAGTGTGGGAGAATTATAGCTGTAACTACACTTGAAGGCAGGAACAGAAGGGGTTGGTAATACCTCCCCAAAACCTGAAGAAAGATAGATAGATAGATAGATAGATAGATAGATAGATAGATAGATAGATAGATAGATAGATAGATAGATAGATGATAGATGATAGATAGATGATAGATGATTGATAGATAGATAGATAGATAGATAGATAGATAGATAGATAGATAGATAGATAGATAGATAGATAGATATGCTCCCCATTAATTTGCTAAACCTATTCATATACCCACTTTGCTCCCATTGTTAACTTTCTAGGATTGCCAAGAATATGCTGTCATCAACTGTAATAAATAATGGTAGGTTCGCACATTGTACTGTAAAAAGGCATCTGTGATCTTCCAGATGTTGTTGAACTCCCATCATCCAGGATCCCCCATGCTTCCTAGGAATGCTGGGTGTTGTAGTTCCTCAACATTTGGATGCCACAACTGGTTTATCCCTGAAATTCCTCAGGATAGGCTGGATCTGTATGACAGTCTAATCTCAAGCCAAATAAACCACATTTTGGAGTAGCACGTTATTTGAACTCAGTTACTGAATCCTCCACATACCAAGGGAACAGACTTCTGAAGGGCAGATGATGATGGAGGGTCACTTTTATGATCTCCTTCTAAGGTTCCAAGAAGCATGTGGATATCCACTGTTGGAAACTGAAATGATAAACTAAAATATTGACTAGAGGCCAGGTAGGGAGCGCAAGGGAGAGGGAGAATCTGTGAAGAATTCAGTTCTAGGACCTTCTTCTTTTCAGAGCAGGAGCAGGAATGCGTCTGCTGAAACACGCTGGCAACGAAAAGATTTCCTTCCTCAAGCAAGTGAAAATACTCCACTCACCCCACTGTTTGTAACAGATATAATCATTAGAGGCGGTCCAAGAATGAAGAAAATAATCAGGTGGAAGCGAGATGCCATTTTCCCTATCTTTGGTGGAGTTCCTTCTGTAAGAGCATCTGTAAACAGCAGGACTGCAATACTGTTTGCATGTTTGCATGAAAGATGACAATGACAATTCACCACATTTACACTCCATTCAAAAGAGATGATAAAAGACCTAGGATGGAAACAAAAAGACTCCAACACATCCCCTCCAGCAGTCCACATTCAGAGAAGCAGGGATCAGCTCCAGACAAGCAATCAGGCAGAAAACAGTAATCAATCAAGAAACCACTAAGGAGGAAACTTTGCTTGTCAGAAGCTGGCAGGGAAGGTTGCAAACGGCGATCACGTGGATTGCGGAGGTGCAGCAACAGCCACAACTACAAGGACCCGTCTTAAGTCCCCCTTATTCAGAGCCCTCATAAGTTTGAATGGTCACTGAACAAGTGATCGTTCAACAAGGAGTACCTTGTTGAAACCTGTATAAACAGGCAGCAAACCCCACACTCACTTACCCTGATGAGGTTACTTAGTTGGGTAATGGAATGTCCGCAAGCAAACACCCAAGCTCAGAGAGCGCCAAGAACTCCACAATGACCATTCAGCTATACAAAGGTCACACATGGAAACTGAGAGCATTTCTACACACGGGACCATTTCAGTCAAAAGTAGGCACCATAGAATTCAGGGGAACCGACTGCCACATAAGGCTGTGCCCAGGATCAGCTTCCTGTTGACACCTTGTCAGGCCTTTCAAGGTAGGCCAGGTCAAGAAACAGAGAGGGATTCCAGGAGTACTAAAGTATTGTAGTAAAGTCACAGACTCTGGATAGCCTCTTTAGCTTTCTCTCTGTCCCATCTAAACAAATCAAGGTAGGATTATTTTGAATTTCTTTCTCACACCTCCCTCTTTCTCAAAACTGTGTAATCTCTTTTCTAGGTCCCTCCTTAAAGTCTTGCTCCTTCCTTCCTTATCTCCAAGGTCAGCTCCACATTCTTCCACATGTGCAAAGCGCTGTTTTGTGCTGCTTCGGAGGGCAAGTGTATGCGTTGCCCTGATGCACTTCAAAATGGGCCCCTAAGCCACCAATAAAGCTTGGACCCCAACCCTGAACCCTGCTCTGAATGGCTTGCTGCTGTACCCACTTTACCAAAGGGAAAGATCAAGGCTGAATATCAAGGCTGGATCATATCTACAAAGCAGAGATGACCCCAGGAGCTAATCCAGCTGCCATCTGTTTGTCATTCTGTGGTTGGACACGTTCTCTGGCTGTGGTGATAAAAAGAAAAAAAAAAAGAAATCAAATTCAGGCAGGTAGAAATAAATGCTGAGCACATTGCTTCTTCATACAATGCGCAATCAACTTTCAGGAGAGCATAGGGAAGGAGGGGGAGAGAGAGGGAGAGTAGAGTTGGCAAGTAGGACGGTAAAAGAAGGAAATAAATGGAAAACACAGAGGAACTTTTTTGACCAAACAGGGATGTTGCTTGCAATGGTGGTCTTCAACTCAAACCAGCTGGAGATCTCTGGTTTAATCTGCAAATTCCTGAGAGCACGTCTGTTTTGGTTAAGGTGCCGAACTAGAAACCAGGATACCATGGGTTCTAGTTCTCCCTTCTTAGGCATGAAAGCCATCAGGGTGACTTTGAGTCAGTCTCTCCCTCTCAGACCAACCTGCCTCATAGGGTTGTTGTTATGTATGCCATCCTGAGTTATATAAAATAAAAGTGGCATATAAATCTAATAATAAATAATAAAATTCCCATAATGCAAAAAAGCAGGATAGGAAGAATATTGACGCTTTTGAACTTTGGTGTTGGAGAAGACTCCTAAGAATAACATGGAGAGCCGAGAAAACAAACTGATGGATCATTGAACAAATCAACCCCAAGTTCTCTCTCAAGGCACAAATGACCAGGCTCAAATGATCTTACTTCAGACACATTATGCAAAGACCCAGCTCTCTGGAGAAGGTTCTGATGCTGGGAAAGGTGGAGGAAAAGAGAAGAAGAGAAGGACCAGCAGCAAGGGGGATGGACTCAGTTACTGTGGTGATGGGTGCACCATTGGAAGGACCAGGTTCCGGACAGATCATCATGGAGAAAATCAATCTTTGTGGTTGCCAAGAGCCAGCGCCAACTTGATGCCACATAATCAATTTAAAAAAACTATATAAATTGATAGAATCCAAATATCAACATTTAACACCTGGCCATTTCCTTCTAACCATCAATGGAAGGTGTGTGGCCACAAGGGCCAATTAGCTTCCATCCTTCTCTCTCTCTCTTGCTTAGCAAAAAGCTGGGAGGACCTTCTCTCATAACGAGGGACCTATTGAATCAACAATCCCACTTAATAATGAAAATGTTTCCTCCAGCATTGGATTAAGCATTAATAATCCGTAATAGTGAGGATCACTGATTAAGTGGAAGGCAGTTACCATTAAACTGGACGATGCAGAGGTGATTAAAAGAGAGTTTGACAGGGTGAGCTGGCATCTGCTGAGGCTGGGCACTGGGGGAGGGAGGAGGGAGGGAAGGAATGGCTGGGGTGGTATTCTGAAATGCCTCTTTCAAACTCTAGTGTTTGGCAGGCTGGAATCAGCTCAGAGGAAGAAAACAGGCAGACTGTGAGCTTAACAGCCATCTTCCTCTCCCCAAACCACGATTGCTTTCTCTTGGGGCCTGTTTTTTAGAAACTTGTCTTGTAAAAGTTGCTAGAATTGCCATTCCTCAGGACTGGCTCTCACCTTCCCCATCTCTCTCTCTCATTCATCCATCCATCCATCCATCCATCCATCCATCCATCCATCCATCCATCCATCCATCCATCCATTCTCATATACATACATACATACATACATACATACATACATACATACATACACACAGACATACAGTATATATATGTGTGTGCAAGAAATCCACATAGACCTCTACGTCCTATTGCACAGGTATGTCCATTTTATATACATTATGATTAGCAATCCTGACCCTGGCAAAGTCTATTTGAAGGGGTTGCTGCATCGTTATAGGGTAATTATGGTTTGGTAGTATCTTTTTAACCAACAGAACTAGCTGACAGTAGGGAAACAATCTGTCTTGGTTTCCAAAAATTAGAAATATTTGTCTTATTTCTAAGCCAACGTTGCCTTTGTTTTTGACTTTCGCCCCATCCATCTACCTTCAAGAAACCCTAAGTCACAGTCTAGACCAAGACCTTTGGCAATTTATTTTCTAAGGTTGCACAAAATCCTGAACCATAAACTAACTCAAGAGGCTGGATTTTGTGGCATCTTAACCCAGTTCGTTATTGCTACTGAATCATAGCCTGTTCTGCAAATGCTGCCATTAGATGTGTCACAGACTCAGTAAAGGGTGTTCTGCAAACCAGGTTAGACATCTTGTGACAGACGTGAAGACAAGCCCTCTAGCTTGCTCTAAAACTTCTCCTATAGGCTTTCCCAAGACTTGCTAGGTAGAAAAACCAGCTGATGGGGAAATCAAATTACTTTCACTGTCCAACAGGGAAAGTCTGGTTCTAGGCTTCAAAGGGACCTCTAATCCAGATGAGATCAAAGTACCAAGAATAACACCTCCAGCTGGAAGCAAGGCTGCAGAAGAACTGACCTTCAATCGGTAGTCTCCAAACCGACAACAAATTCATCTCGCTTCCATCTCCCCTAAGTAATTGATTTGACCCACAGATGCCAGAGAAGCCTCCCTCCCTTGCAGGAATCAGTGCTTAAGATTACTGAGCTGGGGACTGGGGCTGATGATTACCCAGAGTAGAGGACTGGATTTAGAGAGCCCAGCTGTCAGAGGGAAAAGAGAAGCAGTCTATGTGTGCTGGCACAACCTCTCGCTTTCTTGTTCTCTTTCTCCATCCCTCTTTCACAGAGGACTGATACACACACCCACACACTGGCCCATCTTTCTTTGCCAAAGCTAATAAAATAGCCAGGCAGTACAAGGTAATCATTGGCCAAATGGGAAAAGGAAGCAGAGAAATGGGGGGGCGGGGCGGGTAAAGATGGGAAAACTTAATTATTCTGATCTATGCAAAGAGAAAACATGAGATAGCTGAGAAAGAGATGCTTGTTCCCCCCTTGCTGCGCTGAACCAGAGTTTGCACACATACACACATATACCCCTTTTAGGAGATTACAACATAATTACAGCAAACTGGTAATCTGAGAGCTGTTGTGTGTGTTGCATATTCCGTCTTACCTGGAAGGAGCTTCTCTGCAGGAAAACCTGCATGTAGGCTTATGATCACAGCTGTGTAGGCTTGCATTCTTTGGGGGGGGGGGAGCCTGTGTCCCAGACTTTCAAGGGAACTACTGTTTGTGCATCTTTCAATAGGGCACTGATTGGAGCATCCCTAGCAAACATGGTTTTTCAGTAGGCATTTCACACCAAACAGGAAGAACAAAGTGGTTGAGGAGAGATGGCCAACAGGTTCAAAGTTGTAGTTTTTGAACCAAGGCACTCCACACTAGCCAAGTTAGAGTACAAGATGGTTCCACGTGCCACATACCGTAATTGATGGGATTCCCTTCTTAATAGGATCCTCCAACATAAGGCAATAGCTTCGTTTAGAACATCAAGGGAAAGTCTATAGAGCAGTGTTTCTCAACCTTGGCTACTTTAAGATGCGTGGACCAATTCCCAGAGCTGGCTGGGGGAATTCTGGGAGTTGAAGTCGACGCATCTTAAATTAGCCAAGGTTGAGAAACACTGTTATAGAGGAACTCTGTAAAACAGCCAAGGGATTAGTATTGCTTCTGTCCACCAAAATCTGCCGCTTCATGACTAATGGTAGGGCCAGTCCTACTTGGGGGAAAATCTACCCTTTCCTTTTCTGAAGGATTAAAAAACAGGATCCCAGCATTGTAGGCTTATTTCTTTCTGGTTTGCCTTTTTTGCCCTAAATTAATTTTTACCACCTAATTATAAAATTCTCAGGGGATTATGGATTAGGCTTGACAGGTAAATTTATGGCAAAGATCCTCCCATGGATAGGCTAGAGCAAACAGTGGCTTGGGTCGTTCCCAAGGAGTGTTGCTGACCAAGGTTCAGCTCTTTTAAGATAAAAGAAGGATGCTGTTTCAGCAACCCCATAAAGCAACATGAAGCTTTTATTTAGGCAGGTAAGCTCTGTGTTCTGGACAGTTCAACCCACTTTGTCATGTGGATGGTTAAAAAGATGGTTGAAGGCCCCTAAATATGAGGATGGTGGCAAGACTGTGTCCTCTGGCCCAGAAGATCTTCAGAACAGAACAGACTGACCTTGCCTCATTAGAGTCTTCTACTGCATACCAAAGTCCATGACACTTCCAACAATGCTACGTGCATGAAAAAAAAAAAGTAGGGAGCTGTGTCTAAAATGTCACATTAGGCTAATGTACTTTTATAAGATTCAGTTAAAATGGTCCAAGTTATTAAGGAAGCATGCAGCTATGTGTTAAGCAGTAGAAAGGGAGAAAAGGAAAACTGGACATGATTAATTAATCTGGAGTGCAGACAGTATTAATCAGGTTTCATTGAACTAAGACTTGACTGTTTGATCTGATTTAGTGGTTGGGTTTAGAAAGTTCCTAACCCCATTTTAGTCTGGTCTAGTGTGTTGCATGAAGTCAGCCTTATAGTTTAAAGAAGGTACAAGATAGATTTCAGGTTCCTTGAGTGCTATTAGACAAATAATGCTCAGTGGCTAATGACATCTTTTATACATTGCTTTGACATTCTGTTGCTATTGGATGATCAATAAGGGCCTCTCTAGCGCACTAAGTGGACTGCATTCACATGACATCCCTACTCAGAGTTAACTTAACCATGATTTCCTCACTAGGGCTGTGCAAAGTTCAAATATGGAGATTGGATTCAAAGGCAGTTTGGATGAATCTCAAAATTGAGTTGACTTTCCAAATTGGATTGACAGTTCAGATCCAACCAAATGAACACCTTTAAAATGATCTGATAACTCGAAGAGCATTTGCACATGCTTAAAGGCCCTTTTTTTCAAATCCATTTGAGAAATCGAACCAACCAGATGCAATGCTTTGAATCAAACCAGTTTTCCAGATTGTGTTGAATAGGTGAATCAGGTCAAATCAACAATCCAGCTTGGTGACTCAAAAATGAATGGAGGTGATCTGCATTCCCTTGCTATTCAATTAATTCATTATTTGAGTTTGCACAATACCATGTCAGACTGAAATGAGGTTGGGTCAGCCAAGGTCCAGTGAGTCAAGGAACTTGAACGCTCACTGGGAAGGCACCTTAATCCCAAGAAACTTATTATTTGTACTTTGTACCGGATACACAATAAGATCAGAATCTATAGCCCTCTGCCTGGATTTTGTTTTCTTTTACAGATTAAGAAGATGTAACTAAGAAGTGCCTACAGGAGTTCATGGTGTTTACCAACCATGGATGAACTAAGAAAGCTAAGCAGGATCAGACCTGGTTAGTACTCAAGTGGAAGACTACCAGAAGATCCAAGACTGTTGTAGACTTGACTGGGAGGTTAAAACTGTTCTTGGAAGAAGGTAGTGGCAAATTACTTTCTTACTGTTGCTATGAAAACTACCCAGACATGTCCATATAGCCACCCGGAGTTAAATTTGACTCAAGAGAAATTTTAGTTTAACTGACAAATGGATTATCAGAACAATCCTCCCACACAACAAAGCTGGAAGTCACCACATCCAATATTGAAATTTCTTTTCTTCATAGACTGATAATGTTTAGATTCATGAAGCCACCCAACTGATACTCAACACAAGTCCTTCCCTACATCTACACCCTCTCCCGACATACAGACACAAAGTTATCCTAGAAATGTGGTTCAGCATTAGGGATTTACTCTGATGATCTCCATAATCCTCAGCCTTGATTACCAAGCCTCCAAATCCTATTAGCATTTTTGATGTTATATTAATCTCATTTTCATGATCTCATCATTATTAGGGTTTACCTTTGAATTCCCAGCTCCATTCTTTGGATAATGATTTGAATGATGGACTGTTACACCTCACTCCCCCAAACCTTGAGGAACCAGAATAACTTCCAAGTGGTCTTATTCACTGGCAGCACTCCAAAGAGTGATGAATTAGACATGCTGGCTGTAATCCTTTCATGCCCAGAAACTTTCTTACATAGACATGGTAGGAGGAGAGCCATGTTAATCTATAGTAGCCAAAAACCAGGAGTTTGGTAGCAGCTTTTCAGACTAACGAAGTTATGCCTTTTAATAAATTTGTTAGTCTTAGAAGGTGCTACCAGACAGCTCCTGATTTTTTTCTTACATAGAATGCAACCATTTTTTGGCCAGAAACAATGAACCTTAGATTCTGCTAACCGAATCTTTCTTTGCATGTCCAGGGGACCTAAACATTCCACCTGAACAACTGATATGTCACATCGGTAGTGTTACAAACTGGATGACATTCTGAGGTTATAATACTGGGGAGATTGGGAGAAGATGGACTCAATGACCTTTGGGTACAATCTGAGACTGAGAGGATAGTCTGCTGATCTGGAAGCTGAACCAAGAGATTGAATGCAAGAACTGGGTTCTAGAAAAAAGGCCACATACCTGGAGGGCACCAGATGGTGGAAAATTACTGCAATGTTAGTCAGCTTCAGAATTCTACCATCTTGTTCTACATCATGCTAAAAAAAAAAAAAAAATCTACAGAATCCTAGGAAAGAACCATTCCACTGCCTTTCATTTTTCCAGGTGAAATACACCTCATCTATATACCCTGAGGGTTGCTGCATTCTGTCTTTGAAATGGCACGGGGAGAAAGCCAGGCGTTAGAGCTGCATCTCCTAAACACTGACATTTTGATATTTGTTATTATTCAGTGAATAATGGCCCAAATTAATAATCATAGTATTAATGCGATTCAAGCAAGTTTTGCCTCGCGAGGCACTCTGTGCTTTCATTTTAGAAGTAGGGGTTCTTTCAGCCATGCTTTTCCATGACCTGCATAATATGCATTTCTAAGAACGGGCTAAATACTAGGGGAGGGTGAAGAGCCTTTTGCTACATGGATTGTACCAGATGGCAAAAATAGAAGCAGTTCTTCTCCAGCATCATTTAATTGACCGCACTCAGAACCCATTTGCCTCCCGTTCACCAGGTGAGCTCCTTTCCTCCAATTAACTCATTCCCAATTAACTCATTCCCAGTTAACTAAAAGCTATTTTCTTGGCACTTTTCTCAACCCTTTCACTGGAAGGCAAAGCAAATAATGCTGAAATCTCTCTTAGTTCCTTTCCCAAAACAGAAACAAGGAAGGACTTTTGCTGGGACTGTCAGCAATGCTAAAACAAAACTCCGTCCTGAGCTGTGTAGTGCAGACCAAAGCCACATATGATCTTTGGGGGGGGGGTTGTTATGGTGGGGGCAGCAACCCCCTAAAGGCAGGTGGAACAAAGAAGAGGGTAGAAATGGATTTTATTGAAATTGCATGGCAACGGCACTAAATTAATGAAGCATGGTTAATATTACTTCCCATGCATTTAGTAATTTCCTCCTTCCATCACTTTAGGAGCCACAGTTTGCTGAGAAGTTTGGAAGGGGCTCCAGCTACTTAATGAGGGTCTCCAGAAAGGTTGACGTGGCCCCACGCTGTTCGCCATGCCATGGCTTGCTTCCACATCCCTATGCAGATTTCTGCCATGACTTTACTATTTATGGTATCACCCATGACCTCCATTTCTGCATGTTAGTGGTGAATTTGCTTTTAGCTTCTTGAGATGACTTAAAGTCAAGCAGGTTCAGATCGCAGCTGGGGAGTCTAAGAAAAAAACAGTGTCCTGTTGCACGCCACACATACGCTGAGACAGAATTCTCTATCTTTGGTAGACTATAAATGCATTCCGCAGCAACAACAAAAATGGATTTTTGGCACAGAGGATTATGAATATTACAAAACAAAATGTGTTGTTTTTAAGATGTTTTTATAACCCAAGTTAATTTGTCTCTCACACTTCAAGACTAGGAAACGGAAGCTGTCCTAAAGCGGAAGAGAGCAGTGTGCAATTACTGTATTCCCCCCACCCTTAGAAGACAGAGAGAGAGAGAAGAAAGAAATATGTGACAAAATTTTGGCAGAAAAACACTGGGCAGAATCCAGCAGGAACCTTTCTAGCAGAAAGCAGATTGAAACAAATGGGAATGATGCAAGAGCTTTTTAGTGAAAACAAAGATGAGAATACAAGGGGGTAAAAGAATAGCCCAGCTATGTGGAAGACCTAACCAACCTCGCTTGACCCTGAAAAAACTAAACAGGGTTAGAGCTGGTTTATATCTGGGAGATCACCAGGAGATCCCAGGGCTGTAAGGTAAACAGGGAAGATGAAAACAAAAGATCCTGGAAAAGGGCAGTGGCAAACTACGTTGGTGGTGTTGCCAAGAAAATCACAGACCTGTCCATGAAGTTAGCAGGAGATGACCTCAACTTAAAGGAGTCTTTAGCTGATATAGCATTAGGCATGCTATGGAGAAAGGAGAGAGAAAACCTGATTTATCTACTCATAAGACAGAGGAGGGCTACTGCTTTCATACACTGTCACAGAAGGAAGTACAGGGTATCAGCTCAAGAGAAGATTCAGGCTGGGTTCACACAGCCTACTTCACCAGATCAGAGAAAGACGGAGCTGATTCATATGGTTCATGTTAACCTTAGTTTGGATTTTGTGGTTTACATGTTGTCTGGACCAAGCCCTGCAAATGCGCTGGATCCAGAAAATGGATGACTTCCATCTCCCTGTTATCTGATTGCAGCTGCAGTTGGTGGTCTCTTATTCTCTCCCAGAGTCTTCAACTGCCTTGGGAACCTCCACTCATAAAAGAGACTCTCTGCTCACAAGCAGCTGCTCCCCCCCGCCCGGAGACTGATGCAAAGGATAGACTAATGTGTACATTCCTACTTGCCCTGAAAGCTGGTGGACTGTGACTGCTTTTCATGCATTCTGAAGAAACTGACACTGTTTCAGAGACAGAGTTCACTGTTCAGTGCTATCCACCATGTGTATGAATGAGACTTTCTGCCCTAACCCTCTCCTCTTGCATCGCAACGGAATGGCTAAGGTGACCTTGCATGCTCAGCCAAATCCAGACAGGTTACTTTGTAGCTTAGCACGGATAGTGGCTTCATTAACAAAAGATGGTTAGGTAGGCAAACTGTGGCTTAGCATGTTCTGTGTGTGAGATTTGCCCCGTTCGACAGAGAAACTCTCGTGACACGTGTGGTTCACAAAGAAGGTTTACTCATGCGTAACGTAGTAGTCACAAGCAAAGCCAGGACTGGCTTGGTACAATTGCATCACTTGTTATATTCCCCCCTTCCCGCGCTTTTTCCCGCCTTGTGATCGCGTTGCGGCTGTGGGCTATTAGGCCCCCCCAATAATCCCCCTTGATTGTCCATGATGGCAGGTTCGGTCAGGGTCCATTGTCCTTGATGGGCAGTCCCCCCCGGCTTGGGTTGGTCCCTCCCCGTTACGTGCAAGCCCGCGGGTTCTGTGCTGCGCGCGATCTTGTTTCGCTGCCTGCGGCCCCGTTCATTGTTGGCTCGCGCCGTTATCAGTTTATAGTTAAAAGCTTCCGCTGCGGTTTTCCTGTTTGGCTGGGCGCAGGTGGCCCGTTAATTAGCGGCGCTTTCAGTTCCTCTTTTCCTCGCTAGCTGCCGCCGGTGGAGCTTCCCCGAAGCCCCGTGCTGACCGAACCTGACACTGTGAAGCTAGCCACCACAAGCATTGGAAGGCAGGATCAACCTTTAGAGAAAGCGCTTTGGTGGATGTTCCTTGTTAAGAAAGCGAGACGATGCATCTTCTCCAATTTGTTGTTCTGCAGCTATTGAAGAGAGAGAGAAATAATCTCAGTCGACAGATGGTGCAAATTTCAATTCATGCATTATAGGAGAAGAGTTGGCATCTAAGGTCTCGATGCATTCTGAATAGCTGCACAATATAGTTACAGCTGGGGGGGGGGTGTGGCTTAGAAGTGAATCGCATTCCTTGAAAGATTCCTGTTCTGCAAAAGAAGCAAGGCTGGCCATGCCTTGCCCCATTCAGAACAGGTACACAGTGTGCAATGAATGCTGACAGCATATGATGAGAAGTCCACAGTTCAAATGAAGAAGCCCTCCATCCTGAAAAAAGCTTGCCGTGAGTTCTTTCCAAACTGCCTTGGTTTGAACCCTCTGGAGGGAAAATAAACTGCACTTACATTTACTTAAAATGAAATGTTACAGTGGAAGAGGTTCTTACCTAGGAACCTGGCTGGTGAAATCTGGGACGTGCAACTACCTTACACTCTTCCTTTGTGTCTGAAAACAGGATATTCATACAACTATCACTTAAAAGGGGAGCATCGAAGGGTAGGTCCTCTGAGAAAGGAAAAGCTGTACAAAATGACTTTGGAAGACTACATGGATATTTCAATGAAGGCATGATGCAATGGTTGCCTTGTTGCACTCTACATGGGGCTGCCCTTGAAGACCACTCAGAAGCTACAGCTGGTTCAAAATACAGTGGTGAGAGCAGTAATGGACACCTGTAGGCATGCTATTGGCTTCCAGGTGCAATTCAAGATGCTGGTCATCATCTATAAAGACTAGCGTGGCATGGGGCCTGGATATCTGAGGGACCACTTATCACCAATTGTTTTTACCCACCTGGTATGTTCCAGCAGGGTGCGTATGCTATTAAACGTTGTCATCTTGTGGGGCCAAGGAAGCATACCTTCTCTGTGTGGCCCCCACCCTCTGGAACAGCATCCCCCCCCCCCCACGAGATAAGGATAACACCCTCCCTTCTAGGGTTCTGGAAAGCTCTCAAAACATGGCTTTAATCCCAGGCCTGGGGCTAATGTATTGCATTTTGGGGGAGGACTGATTTGTTCTGTTTGATTTGTGTCATTTTTAGATCATTTTAGTCCAGATTGTCTGTGTGGTTTTATGTTTTATCTGTTTTATGGATTTTTTTTTGGTTCTGTACATCACCCAGAATCCATTGGAGCTGGGCAGCTATAATAAATGTAAATAAATAAATATCGTAGCAGGCAGTTGAAATTGTTTCTTGGGTTTTCTCTGTTTCCATTTATTCTCCATCCACATGCATACCGTGACTTACAGGTGTGCCTACAAACAGGTGGGTTGAGGAAAGATGTGACCACAGCAGTTGTACGCACTATGCTATTTCTAAAGTAGTGAAATATACATTTGCAGATGAATGCTGAGATCATCACACACGATCTGGCAATTTAAGGGTTTTAGCAAAAAGTGATTCACCTCTCCTGTCAGAATGTGAGGGTCAAGACTAGTAAACAGAGTTATTATTCAATCATATATATGCAATAACGTGACCAACAATAACGATAACCTTCAATATCTCTATCCATCTACTCTGAGAAAAGCAGTAGGAAGCTTTCTTGGAAAAAATAGCTGGGGGATTTACTGAATTTTTGACTTAGAGTAATTTCAGGGTTCTGTAGAGTCCCGAGGCTATTTGATGTAGGAAGAGCTGTTAGCTGGAATGCATGGAGAAAGAAAGACAAGGTTGCTGCAAGAACTTCTGAGTTGCACCATTAGGGCCTTGAGGCAGCCTTCCCCCTGCTGGCATGAAAGCTAAAATGCTACCACAAAATAATTTTCTCAAAAGGACTCATCTGTTTAATCATCACCATGTTAATGACTAAATCCTTGAACACAGGGCCTTGTCAGCCAGAATCCATTGCTGAAATGCATTGCAAGTAGAAAATGATGAATACACTTTCTAACAGGGAGGGATATGTTCTACAGAACATTCAAAAGCTTCCTTCTGTTCTGAGAACATAAACCCAATTCTGTCAGAGGTGTTGGTGTCCAGCTAGTTTGGTCAACTTAACGATGCGTTCTGAGCTTCTAGACTTCACAAAAGGAATGTCATGGAGGTTTCCCTCAATTCAGCTTTCCCTCACAACATTCACTTTCCCTTCCATGGGATATCTATTCAACTTTTCACCTACTACAAATGCAGCTGATTGACTAAGAGCTCAGTCACTTAGGGTTCTTATGATCAAGCAACTGAGATGTTTTCAAATGAGCAGTGGTCCTAAAGAAAGCATGCAGAGCAGGTAATGCAGCATCAGAACAAGCCTACACCTATGGCATCTGATTAAAGTTCACTGGTGGTGGTGAGGGACTTCTTCTAAGCTTTGTTCTGCCATGGAATCAGCACAACAAGAAACTCTTGACTGTGCATCACTGAGCTGCTCAGAAGTTGAATTATGGGGTTAGGGAGGCATCTTTTCTTGAACTCTTGTTCAGATGCTTTTGGGGCTGACCCCCATGCTTGCTCCCCTCCAGTGTTTCCAGTTTGCCTTCTTGTTACACACATATTTTCCAACTTGCTATTTGAAAACAGTCATTTGTCTGCAATTATTTCTCAAGTTGGGAGGGGGGAGAACAGATCATCTCTTTCCCTCCCTTGCAACACTGTGCGAGGGTCTCTCAGATGCTGCATTGCTGGGACAAAGAATGTGGGCAAAGATAGCTGGAAATACACAGAGAGATTGAGAGGGCAGGCACTGGGAAAATGCCTCTCCCCCCACATACTTCCCAGGAAGAATCACGTCCTTTCTACCAGAGCTATCACTCTTGGTTTATCGTGCTGGAATTCCATCAGCTCATCTTTAATCTGTCCTATGGTTTGGTTAGACTAATTGGACAGAAAACAGCTTCCAGTGCTTTCAGCCGAATGATGAGTTCCTCATGTGATGTCTGAGCCCATTAACAGGACAGAAAATAAATAATATGTGCATGACATTCATCCCTAGTTTCAAAATTAAAAATCTCCACTGCACAGAGGTCTCTGTAGGGCAGTGAGAGACATTCTTACTTTTGGGGTGGAAAAGCCTCCATTCCAACCTTTTACAGTGTTCATTGAGGAAGAGTGCAACTCCATGGGGAACCTGGAGAAGACCCTCTACCATTGGTAATTTAGGCTACTTCTCTTGAAATGACACCATAGCCTAGATTTCCTACAAAAACTGGCTGGGATCCACACTGTTTATACTAAAGATGCATCTATGGAAGCATCTATGGGATCATCTATGGAATCCTCTAATCCAGTGTTTCTCAACCTCAGCAATGTTAAGATCTGTGAACTTCACCTCCCAGAATTTCCTAGCCAGGCTGGGGAATTCTGGGAGATGAAGTCCTCACATCTTAAAATTGCTGAGGTTGAGAAAAACTGCTCTAATCCATGGATGGACAGAAGATGAGAATTATAACTCCCATCAGCTGCATAGCCCATGACAAGGGGTTGGAGGAATGTCAAAAATGTCTGGGTATCTCCAGGTGACCTACCCTTGCCTCTTGGTGCAGAAGATGTATCCATTCAGTCTCTCCTGAAAAACTTCCAACAAAGACAAGTCTGACATCTTCCAAAGCTGTTTCTCTGCCTATAATGTGCACCGTGAACAAGTCCTTCCTACTGTTCAGTCCATTGCAACTTGCCTTCATGACTGCAGAGGGAGCAATCCTCTAGGCCCCACATCCCATGAGTTTCAGCCAGCATGGCCAATCATCATGGCTGATGGGGACTGCAATTCAACACCTACTGAACGGCCACAGGTTCCGCACCCTGGCTGTAGCATTACAGAGTAGGCAGAGCCACACAACTCCACTTTTGGCCCCACCATCTTCTGCCTGTTGGCATTGGGGCACAAAATGACTGTTTTTGTTTTTTGTTTTTTCTTTTTTGAAAACTTTTCTTGGCACCCACTTGGTTTTGTCACAGCTGAAACCTATTCTTGACTTCAATCCGATGATGAGTCGTTCAAAGAAGCCTACAAACTCTTAATCAGCACTACTTGTGTGGTAGCATTCCCTCACTAGATTCATCACCACCAATTAGCACTTCTAAGGAGAAAAGGAGAGCAGTGGGAGAATATGCCAAGAGCCTGCCCCCTCCTCCCTAGGCTGATTGACAGGTTTGGCTCCAGAACGCCCTCCCACCCCTCCCACAGTCCCAGGCCGGCTGCTGCTCACGCACAGCGTACTTGCTTCATCACCCCTAAACTTTCTCCCTTCTCAGCTGCCCTCACCTTGTTCAAAAGCCTGAGCAAAGCTGATTCAGCGTGCTTCCCCCACCCCTCCGCCTGATCCCTGATACAGCAGACCTTTCTGTCACATGAACGAAACCAGAGAGGGGGGACGATGGGTGAGATGATTCTGCTGGCAGCTGGAAGAACTTCTGAAGTGTCACAAAGGAGTGATTTTTTGACTAAGCACATTTTGTCATCGACAGCTGAGTGCGCTCCCCCAGCAGTGACTAAGAGGGCCTTTTTCACTTTGCATCCTTAGAAGATCATCATGGAGCTCTTCCACAGGCAGCTGGAGTTGCGCAGTCATGCCGGCATTATTCCCTAAGCACAGAGGAAATGAGTCTGATATGTTGCAAGGTTAGAAGAAGAGAAGGGATTAAACCAGGATTTAGCTTTCGCTGCACCTCAGCGTATTCGCCCTCAGTCTTCTTGAGAGGGGAAAGAATAACAAAAGCAGAGTCTGATGTTCACACCAATCTATGACTCTGATCCAGAAAAAGGATATATAAGTGACTGTGGGTAACACACAAACTATACAGATAGATGGTGTTTCTTCACCAGTTCGGTTAGCCTCCTTGCAAATCCAGCCACTGCATGCAAAGATAGGACACAACCCTCAAAGCTCAGCAAGTGCAAGAGAACAGAAGTAAAGCAAGCAACTCCAGCTTGCATGTTAAGTAATGTAGTTTAATGAATCCAGTAGACAAAGGCTGAACAACAGCAGAAAAATAGTTTACTATTCTTTATATTCCCACCATCAAAGAGTCTACTTAATGTTAGCTGCTGTACATCAAAGGGACTATTTAGGAGTAGGATCTTAACCCTGAGTTAGATCTGTAACATCGAACGAATCTTTCCTTGCAAGCGTTTCCATATTTCTCAACTTCTTGGGTTTGAATCTTCAGATGCCTGCATTCTCAGGAGTTTGCCTGCTACCATTTGGGCACTGCTTCCTTGGAGGACTCCATTGGTTTTGCTTTGTCTTCAGAGGGTTCTTTCATCAGCCCCATGGCCACCAAGGTGTCAGCATTTCTTCTTCTTTCTGTGGCTTCCTCTCTGGTGTCCTTCTTGAGCAGATGTACTGCAAGTCACCCATGATTCAAAAGCTTGAAATTTTCTGAGAGTTGGTTTTCACACATCCGAACTTAGAAGTCACAACTGATTCAGAATCACAACCATAGTTGGCACTGTGGAGTTACAGGGAAGATGCTGTTCCTCCTGAGCTAATGCATGTCCTTTGAAAACTTGGGTTTGCAGAAAGGGATAGAGATATATCTGTAAACTTGCACAGGTAAATATGTTGTATCCTGATGTGCACACAGCTTTGGCCATGGAAGAAAGCATTCCTAGAACAAGTTTATCTGCAGCATGTTCAATATATGTAGCTTTATTCATTTTATGAGTATGTGAACGCATGCATGAGTTGGTGCTCAGTCTACCAGTTTGCATCTGTGCACATACTAGTTTCTACGTGTGTGACAAAAGAGGGAGAAAGTTGGCTCAGGTCAATCTTCTGCAAGCATAGATTACTGGGAATCAGCCAGCTCGTGGAAACACTTTTGTCGACCGGGTGCCATGGAAACACCATTCCTATAAAAATACTCTATAGCACTTGCTTTAAAAAGTAACTAATTGAGGCGCGAAGGGTTGACACCAGTTGGAATTTATTCCCCGTGAGGTGCTGACGAGGACAGCAAGAGCTTCTGGGTAATTAAAATTGGCACTGGGTTGCTTAAGAGATGTTGACAAGCTACGTTTTTTGTAGAGAAGAAAAGTGAAATTGAATTGGTTCTCAAACCTGTGTGTCTGGGAGGATGAGTAGCTATAGAATCCCACCATTGGCTCACCTTCACTCAACCATGATCAACCTTGTTCTAACCTCTCCTCTCCCTCCATGCCTTTCCCTTTGAAGTCTACCTCATGGCTGACATTTAATATGGCAGCTTCCTTGGAGAAGGCAACCATTTCAACTGTTTTTATTTTTTCTTGCTTGTACTGTATTGCAACACTACACACACTGAAGATACTATTGAGGTTTATATTCAGGCTGCCAAATGGTTCAATGAAACAGCCAACCATGTCTGGGCAAACTGAAAAGCTGTTCTTGATGAACTGGGCAGTTTTATATGTTTGAGTGCCTTTGATAATGCAAAAATATTCACCTGATCATTTTCTCTCCCTCCCTAGCAACTGATGGGCTTCTCCACTGTTTTAAAAATAAAGTAATGTCTTTGGTTTCTGCTTAACAAGTTATGTGAATCCAGCCCTTATAGTCTGTATTCCACATTTTAGGAATTATAGTGATGTATGAACCCAACCGTTTGTGATTTATTCAATAAGACACAACGAGATATGTGAACTCAGGCATACAGCCCATTGGGCCAAGTAGCCCATTATCATCAACAACAGCTGTCTCAGGTTTTGGGCAGCCTTGCTGGAGAATGCCAGGAACTGGCCCTGAACCCCATTGCTTGTGAAGTAGAGGCTCTACTCCTGAGCTACAACTATTCCCCAACTATTAGAAAAGAGGATGCTGCTTTCTACCAAATCAACCCATGCCTGACTGGAATTTCAAGATTTTTACAAGCTGGGAAGACTCAGTTACAGTAGCAAAGAGTGCGCCATTGGAAGAGCTGAAGGACCAGGTTAGGGACAGATCATCAGAAATCTATCTATGTGGTTGCTAGGAGTCAACAACGACTTCATCATCATCATCACCTGGATATCCTTCTCCAAACAGCCTGTTCCTTAGTACCTGAACAGCCAAGGGCTTCCTGCGCTATCCAGCCAGGTAGAGCATCAAGCAGGGGCCACCACAATCCAGGCCACGTCCCCTTAATTTTTATTCTCTAAGCTAGAGAGCAGAGCTCCACAGGGAGGTGTCAGGAACCTTTTCACCTATGTCATTTCTTTTCGGTCCTTAGGCCTACTTTGGAAGACAGAAGAACCAGCGCTAATACCCCTCCTTCCCAGCTAAGGTGAATCATTTGTCATGCTGTATTCCACCTGGGCTGGCCTCAAAAATGTAGAGAGGAAATTGCCATTTACCCCTGTGAACATACTTTGGATTTCTGTACTTCCCTCTGTCCAATGACGGAGCCCGCACAGGCTGTGGTGAAACTCTTTACATGCATTAGCGTGTAACACCAGCCCGCCCTCATCTCCTGCCACGCTATGCAAGATCTGGTTGAGTCGTGCTTCAGTCAGGGATATTGCATGAATAATGCAGCCCGAAACTAACCTTCTTTCTCATTCTTTCTTTTCACCTTTTAGTCCCTTAGCATCAAAAATACTGCACTATCTCCAGTCAGTCAACTGTGGAGAGGGGGTGAATGTTTGTCTCGTGCTCTCTCGCCCACACAGCAGATGGCAGCCTCTCACTTTTGGGAGATGTACACACACATGCACGCTCATACATATGCACATTCTGTTATTTTTGCACCTTGTCTTCTCCAATCCCAGCATGAAAAGATAACAGCTTGTGCTGAATATTAGCAAGAGATGAAGAAAAATGTTAATTCACCACCTGAGAAAGACACAAGGAGGATTCACACATCCCGCAATTCCTGCACAACCATTGGATGCCAGGAATATCACTTGCTTTTGGATGAGGATTTGGAGTAGACCCTGGTTGTAGATAAATGCAGTTTCCTCAACTTCTGTGGGCATACAGGGCGGGTAGGAGGAGGGAACATGGACCTCCAGCATGTGGAGGTGCTGCAGTATGATAGCTGCCTGTTGCTTGCTGCATGTCTCTTACCCCATCATGGGGTCCCAAGCCAGGCTGCAGGGAAGCATGGTCAGTGAAAGCACTGGGACAGGTTGGGGTCCCTCCCACTGAAGGCCCTTCTGGGGGCTACAGTATTTAAGGCCCTTTGCCCTGAAGGAGAAGGGAAACCTCACGGCAAAAATAGGATTTTGGGGGTATTGGCTAAAGTCTGCTTGTGGATTCCTTGATGACATCGTTGGCACTAGCCAATCAGTGCTGTCTTAAACCCAGTTAAGCTGCTGTTGTTTGCTCATCACTTGATATTGGAGATTTGTCCTGAATGAAAAGAAGGCCATGACCCCATTGCCCTACAAATGGTTGAGAAGCTCCACCCAACAAAACAGAGCTGGTGACATCTGTGTCGTGCCCTCCTGTGCTGTGGACCATAGCAAACCACGTGCTTTTCCAGCCAGCCTTTACCTGCCCGATGGCCTGGAAAGACCCCAGACAAACCCTGGTTTTGATTCCCCAAGCAAATGGCCCAGGGAAACAGAACTTGCTCACAGACGGCAACCACTGATGTGTCTCAACTCCTGCAGAAGCCACAGGAGCAATGCAGGACTTCTCTCCAATGGTGCTTAATAAAATCATTAACATGCCTGAAAAGGAGCCAGGGAAATGGTTCCTGAGTCGCAATGCGCAGTGTCAGAGTCTTTTCACGCTCGGCAGACAAGGCAGCTGAGCCATTGCGGTGATTAGCTGCGAACGCCTTGCCATACCATTGGAACTTGGAACTGATGAAGATTTCTGCCTCAATATACTTCTTCCAGCTCTTAGTGCAAGGCTGCCTTATAACCTGAAGCCTAAACTGAAGCTTTAGTACCCAGTAGAGATATAGATGCATGATACCTGAAATACATGAGAAAGCCAGTTTGGTGTCATGGTTAAGGCATCAGGCTGGAAACCAGGAGATCGTGAGTTCTAGTCTCGCCTAAGCACAAAGCCGGCTGGGTGACCTTGGGCCAGTCACTCGTTCTCAGCCCTAGGAAGGAGGCAATGGCAAACCACTTCTGAAAAACCTTGCCAAGAAAACTGCAGGGACTTGTCCAGGCAGTCTCCGAGAATCTGACATAACTGAACAGCTTAAAAAAAAAATCAGCTCCCATTAGGATGAATCACTAAAACCATTTAGATATAACGGAGGGATGAAGCTCCAGAAATGGGTCTGTTGCAATAACTCTGAATAAGGCAGTCACATTAAAAAAAAGTGTTCCAGATTCCTAAAGAAAGGGGGATTTTTGCAACCTCTTTTGCAGAAGATGATGGTAGGTTCCAAACTGGGGAGAACTTTTCTCTTTCTTTTCTTTAATCCATTGGTGTTTGAGTGGTTGAATCTGCATGTGGTTAATTTGTGCACCTGGAAAGAAAATTAAGAGCAGTTTATTCTAGATAATATTAGTCAATTGCAAGCATGGAACTTTTTTCATAAAGGAGCATTCACAAAGATGAAACACACCCCTCTTCTACTTCTTTCTGAGCTTCAATAAAAAATTAGAATCTCAAACTATGTAATGGTTTGAACAGTAGTGAGTCGTGGCCAGGGATGAACCCCTGAACACTGCCATCAAAAGGGGTTCAGATTTCTTTGGGGGGTATCTTGAAAAAAGCTTCTTAACACCCCTATTCCCTCAGCCTCAGTTCTCCACAGCCCCCCTGTGGTTGGGGCAACATCTTCCACCACTTTGGATGAACAGAGAGAAATTATGGGGTAACTTAACACACAGGCTAATGACCATCCAGTGTGTGCGCTACATAGAAGCTTAGTATGTTAATCTTTGTGTCCCACCAGAGGAAACTTTGAGGATCTGCCTCTCTCCAATTGTCTCTTCCCATCCCATCAGATCTAACAGAAGGGACATAAATTAAAAAATATCATCTGGTGGGATCCAGGAACTGTGCCTGTTCTGTAGCCATCCCTGCCCTCTGGAACACCATTCCTTCTGAAATTAGATTAGCCCCAACTCTGCTGGCCTTTCATAAAGGTCTTAAGACTTCACTTTTCTCTCAGGCTTGAGAGTCAAGAGAGGATTGAGCCCATGAGCTGAATATTTGTTGTTGATTGATCGGTTTATCCTTGATGCTCATTTTTTTAAAAAGTTTTTGATGTGTTTTATTTGTTGCAACCTATAATTGCATTGATGTTTTATTGTAGGGGCCCTCCAGAGATGTTTGTGTGAGTATATGGGTGGCCATATACATCTAGTAAATAAATAAATTAAATAAATAAACTTTGCTAAGGACTTCCTTGGCCCCAGAGTCAGCAAGCAGTGACCTGGTTTACACATCACGCTAAGCCATGATTTTTTTCCCCCAAATATACCACTGTTGCCATCATGTATGGCACAAAACATGGTTTGTAAACCACAGGGTCTGGGTTTGCACACTCCACTAGGGTAACACCAAGCAAAGTACTTTATGCTTTAAAACAACATGTCAGATCGAAGCCAACATCAGATTTCTAGAAGATGCCGGTGAATTTTAATTGCACTATACTTCCTTGCCTCCTAATAACTACCAGTATAAAGGTTAAATGGGCGTCATTTTCATAATTAATATGAATTGAGGTAACATTAGTAAAGCCTTTTGATGAGTTCCACCAAAGCAAACTCTTACCTGCATTTATGTTGTCCTAAGCCACAGCTTACCATTTGTTGAGTAACTCACCACTAAGGTCCCACAACAGGCTAAGCCATCAGTGATCATCTTCTGACAACCACAGTTGGATCCACACACTGCATGGGAACCCAGCCCTGTTAAAATGGGACTCCTCTCACCATTCATTTGTGCATGGTCCAGGTTGCTTAGAGTTAAGATTCTACAGCGACCCTCTGGATAATGGGATGGCCAGGCATTTCGGAACATGAGGAATGAAGCAAAGGAGGAGGAAGAGGACTTTCAATCTTATGGGATAGTTCTCTGAAAAGAGCGGGGAGGGAATCAAAAACCAAAGAAGTCCTCTATATAACCCACTGGGTGTACCCAAGCTATGATGGCAAAGGACCCTTATCAACATATGAAGAGTTCCTTGTTCTGGGAAGAAAGTGGGGGAAAGGTTATACCTAAAACCTCAAGAAGAGGAAGGAGGGTGTTACAAAGGCCCTTCTGAGCCCCCAAGAGGGTGAAAGGCTTCATAGATCTTGGACTTTGCAAAGATAGGAGATTCCCCCACCCACCCATTATTGTCTCTCTTTTGCTAGTTTAGGATTAAAATGGATCCTGGATACATACTGTACACTGCACACCCAAGAGGGGAAAACGCAAAAAAAGTCAGGGGATCAAGGGGAAGCTTAGAAAACATTTCACCCACAAATGCTGGTGAAATGAAATGGGAAGGAGCAGCATGCTGAAAAATATGCCAGTATTAACACTGTGGATATAGCAGACTTGGAAGACTGAAAGGGGTACAGGAAGGGGTTTCCCTTGTATTGTGTTTTTCATTTCTCATTTGTTTATTGATTTCAATATCTCGTAGGCTAATTTGGCATCTTCTTGCAAACTGGTGGAAGGAGGCTGTAGCTGTGGTTTCCCTTGATTTGCCAGGGCTGATGGAAACCACCATGGTTGGGTTGTATGGCATACTGTATCATAGTTTATCCCTATGCCACTGACTACATGGCACTGAATTGTAAACTAACCGCATGGGTCCCACATCACCCAAGCTACATTGCGGTTGCCTAGCTTGTCATTCATCTTCTGCAAGTTCAAACAATGGGAAAAGATGGGAAAATAATAGGTGCCCTCTTGGAAGGGGTCTGAATATCGTGACTTGGTAAAAATGTAGTGGTTAAAGGATCAGAACAGATTGAAAAAATCAGGGTTCATATATTCATTCAGCTGTGAGATTCACCCAATGACACTGGGCTGGAATTTTATTACTCACCCTAACTCACAAATGGAATCCATTCTGGCTGGGGGTCAGACAGTCTACGTTGAGCTAAACCAAGCAAGCTTATGCTTTAATGTAATGTATGAATCCAGCTATTATCACTCAGCCCAGCATGCCTCAAATGGCTACCAGGAGTAAAAATGAGGGCAGGAGAACCACAGAGATTACCCTAAGCTCCTTCGGAAAAGCCCAGGATTTCAATATTTTTATTAATCAGGGCTAGTGTAAAGTCTATAAAAGGATGAATGACATACGTAGTTGGAAGAGAAATCAGAGTGAAAAATTAGCATAATGGCAAGGAGAGCTGAAGAATGCAATTAATTAAAAAATAGCATTTTGCTGAAAATACCTTCATTGTCTTGATGCTATTCTCATTCAGTTTAAGAAATAGCTGTCAAAATGGCTTTTCATTGTAGTAAAACGCTCATGCACTGCACTTCTCCATTGGTTACTAAACTATCCCATTTTGTTTGAACAATATGCTGAATCTTAAACTAACCAGATGGGCAGAATTCACTCAGAACATGACAATTTACACCACTCCACTCCCCAAAAACCCAAACAAACACCACCGAACCAAAGTTAAAACTAATTCATCTTAGCAAGCTCTGTGAATACAGTGCCTCATTAACAGACCTCATTAAGCATGTGGTGAGAAGACTGCTAATGTCTTTCAAAGGAGAACATTGTAGTAAAATACTCAGAGGTGGCTTCTAAAATATATATTAAATGGGAGGCAGTCATCAGCAGGGCTGCAGATTTGAGCTGCAAAAGACAGATGACCAGTAGATTGTGCCAAGAAATACAGAAAACCTCAATGTACTGCTGCCATCTCAAGGTCATCTGCTTTTTAGAGCTCACATCTGGTAGCCCTACTACAGATGAATGCCTTACATGTGGTGTTTGCAACCTTCCTGACATCCCCCAATTCAAATAGAGACATCATGGACAAATTCCTCCTCTGTAGCTTCACCAGAGCAGCCACATCAAGCCACAAACTAACCCAGCCCCTTTTAGCCCAGCATGCTGTGCAGACCTGTTTGTTTCACCATGGTTGGTTGAGTAACCTGTAATTGACTGGGGTTATATCACTTACTAAACTGTAAACTAAGGATTGTAAAGCACAACTACTGGGTTTTATGGGATATGTGAAGCCAAATTGAATCAACCATTTTGTGCTCAATGTGTTGGGTGAACCAGCCAATGCATCAGTTTTGAGAAATGGTAAGCTAGTTTGTGGGGGAGAGCAGAATAAATGTTCCAGAGCAAAGAAGTGTTATTTGCTTGCATTTCTGAACTCCAGGCTTTATACTACAGAACTCTCAGAGCTATAAAACTTCTTACATGTAAACGTATGAGCAGCTGAGAGTCTACTAAGCTTGCATCTGCAGCAAAGAGGGGCCCTTTAACTCCCTCTGTAAAGCTGTTATTTAGACGCATGGAAGTGACTCTAGGCACAGAGAGAAGAAAGAGTGATAATTAAGATTCAGTACTACAGTATGGTCTCAAAGGAGTAAATGTGGTTTTCTGGAGTTTCCATCTGCTTTCAAATAGGATTTGGTTAGTTGGTTATTAGTCTATAGAGCGAGAACCCAGAAAATTACTTACGCCATGAAAAGAATCTAGTCAAGATTAAAGCAAATGGAAGTTGGTATATTGTGTGAATGTATTCACTGGGTTTTTAACTACTCTGGTAAGCATATTGAATTAGCCCAATTGCATAAGTACAGCACGCTCAACCATAAACTAATTTTCTGGACTAGATTTGCACAGACAGACTGAGCCACCAAATAGACAAACACGTTTTAATGTATCATGTTCTGCAATTTCTGTGTTCAACTTTTGTCTACTGCTTTGTAGAATCACGTTCCATGATCGCAGCTTCAGAACACAGTAATTGGGGACATTGATCAAATGCAAAAGGGCTTTTTTTGTTGTTCATACCTGCTCTGGAGAAGAGAGTTTCAGCTCTATGAAGGTGTGAAGACCCTGCTAGCTTTCTGTAAGGTCTTGAAGACTTGGTTTTGTTCCTGAGCCTGGGGCCCTGAGTGGGTGGTTGAGCCCGTCTTATGGTTATGTTAACTGTTGTTAGTTAGTTTTTTTATCTCAGCTGCTGTGTATGTTATTTATTACCTTGTTATAATGTTTTTTATCTTGTTTTTATTCATTGTTAGCCACCCAGAGTCATGATTTGAGATGGGCAGCTATATAAAATGAATGAATGAATGAATGATAAACTCTCTCTTTGGCTGTCTGTGTTGCCTATCCTGTTTTTCTATCCAGGCACATTAAAGTCCCAAGGCTGTAGGCTAGACTGGGAAAATAAAAAAATAAAATAAAATCCTGGAAAAAAGACAATGGCAAACCATTTCTGTACTGCTGCCAAGAAAACCACATGGGTGTGTCCATGAAGTCACGAAGATTCAAGGTCAACTTCAGCAAGTCTTTGTTGTTGCTGTTGATTAGAGACTCAGAAGTGGGAATTCCTGCCTGCTTGTTAACTAAAAAGGAAAAAAAGAAAGGAAAAAAAAGAAAGAAAGGGTGGGGGGAGTGAGAAATGGAAGAGGACTAGCTAAAGAGACAGATGGACAGGAGTGAGAACATAAGTTAACTGTGAGGAATCAGATAAGCAGCAGCAGGCACGGAACAGACAGGCATGCATATGTTCCAGAGTAGACAGCTCTTCTGTGTAGCCATCATCTCTGTCATTCTTTCTGAGCCCCAGTAGACCCCATCTCGGGAGTTTCCTAGACAGAACTGATTTTGCAACTGGCTTCTACTGAATGTAGATTATCGTTTCTTAAGGATGACAGGGTTTACACGAACCACAATTGGTTGGGCTTGCACAACATGGCAAACACAAACAAAGCAAAGCACACTGGGGTTTATTTCTCTATTTAGCTCAATATTGTCAACTGTATTGGGCATTTCTTATGGCCAAGATCTGCCCTGTTAAATATGAAGAAGCAAGTATGATGTTTGAGACCTTCTCCATGTGAAGCCAAGAATGTTGAGCTTCCCTATAAATTCTCACATCTTCTCCCGCCCCAAAAAATTTTAGGTCCAAATCTATTCCTCTCTACATATTCTACAGGATATGTAATAATCAGGAAGCTAGAGAGGTCTTGGTAAAGATGAATTGAAGCCAGAATTTGAGGTGGTAGAGTACAGGTAGTCCCTGGGTTAAGAATGCCCAGTTTAAGGATGACCCATAGTTAAGAATGGAGCCTACTGTAGCAAAATTCGAGTTAAATACACAATGGTTCATTGCGCAATACTTCTTATGCAGTATTATACAATAATTCTGTTCCAGCTTACATACAAATTTGACTTAAGGACTGGCCTTGGAAACAGAACTCATTCTTAAACTGGGGACTACCTGTATAGCATGATGCAATGGTTGTTCCCAGATTGATAAAGATTCAGAAGACTATTATGCAAACAGCCAACTGCAAACCTCTTTGCTATCAGTGAAGAGATCTCCCTCCTCACTGGTTCATAGGAAGGCTGTTAGAAAGAGAATCAGAAAGTCTCCATTGTAATGTACATGGAATGTATTGTTCCAGCTGAAAATGCAAAGGATCTGCAAGCCCTAGTAATAAACATCAAGGAGCACAGTGAAAAAATGAGACTAAAATTAAATATAAAGAAGACCAAATTAATGATAACAGATAGAACAACTGCATCAGAATTGGCAATGAAGATATCAAAATGGGGGAGAGCTGCTACCTTTTAGAATCAACCATCAACAGTAAAGGAACAAGTAGTCAAGAAATACACCACAGACTAGCACTTGGTAGAATAGCCATGAAGGCCTTGGAAAAGATATTCAGATGCCATGACATCTATAGCTACAAAGATCAGAATCATGCTAGCCATGGTATTCCCTATAACATTCTATGGAAATGAAAGTTGGACTTTCGAGAAGCAAGATAGGAAGAGTATTCAGGTTTTCGAACTTTGGTGTTGGAGAAGATTCCTGAGAATACTATGGACAGCCAAGAAAACAAACCAATGGATCATCAAACAAATCAACCCAGAGTTCTCAGCTCGAGGCAGAAATGACCAGGCTCAGATTATCCTACTTTGGACACATTATGTGAAAACCCAGCTCTCTGGAGAAGGCTCAAATGCTGGGAAAGGTGGAAGGAAAGAGAAGAAGAGGACAACCAGCAGCAAGGTGGATAAACAGTTACAGTAATGATGGCTGCACCATTGGAAGAGCTGAAGGGTCAGGTTAGAGACAGATCATCATGGAGAAAATCTATTTATGCAGCCGTTAAGAATCAACAATGACTTGATGGCACATAATCATCAATCGATCAACTGGGAAAGAGGCCAGTTGTTGCAAGGACATCAACAGGGCCATCGGCAATGCCAGGCATGACAAAGCAATTGAGGCCCCGCCCCTTTTTAAAAATATGTTTCATGCATCACACACACATAGAAAGGGACAGGGCTTTAATCGACAAACTATGCCTGCCATTCCGACATAGCTGATGATCCCAGAGGACAGCCTAAATTACTGGAACCCTTGTAACCTTGTCATTTCAATAAATCTTGCTAAAGAGAACTCTGAGAACTGTGCTTCGAAAGAACCACTTTGGGTTTAGGTGCCTGTCAAGACCCTGACGCAAGAAGTGGTTTCCACAAGATGGGAATCAGCATTATGAAGCCCTAAATCGTTGCTAATAAATTGAGCCACAAAGTCAAATGGAAAAAGTTGGCAACATCATTACAACACCTTCAGCATGCTATTTTGCTTAGCTGAGTGTAACAAGGAATTTATGAATGTGCATAATTGGAATAATCAATACAGCTTTCAGATTTTTTATAGGGGACAACATTTGTTCATTCTGGATTCTCTCCACGCACAGCTCTGTAACAGATGCATAATGTATATACCATTCTACCAGCCAAAATACTGATCTACAAGTTCCCCTGTTAGATTTAAAATAGCAGCAACAGCCAAGTTTCTCTGACACCACTGGGCAACTTTAACCCTTGTCAAAAGGTGCTTCACTAATCAGAAACGGTGGTCCAGTGCATCCCATATTACCTTTGATGCAGAGTACGTGTGTATCAGTGAATAAAACTTCTTTGACAGGAGTTTCACATTAACTTAAGAATGAAACAATCTAATCACTAAAGATAAAGATAATTCAGGGGTGTTGTGGATAATGCAATCAGAAGCACAATGCGAAGTGCATCTTATCAACTTCCATTTCCAAAATCTATTGCCTTATAGCAGTGTTTTTCAAACTTGACAACTAAGATGTCAAGATTTCCAGAATTCCCCAACCAGAATTCTGGGAGTTGAAGTCCACACAACTTAAAGTTGCCAAGTTTGAAAAACACTGCCTTATAGCAACCAAGATGGGCAGAAAAAATTACTCTTCTCATATTTCTCTCTCTCTCTTCCTCCATTCCTTCTCCCTGGAAGTTCTTTCTTATTTGATAGTTTTTCCTTTTCTCAGTTTCTTTGGCCCTGAAATACATCTGGCCAGAATGTTTAATTGTTATATCTTGTTCTGAATTGGGAAGCGGGGGGGTGGGGATGTATAACTGATCAATGGGTTTTGTTTTATTCCTGCTGTACTTTTTAATTGTGTTTTTCGTTTTTATCATAGTTGCCCACCTTGAGGAAATATTTCAGACCAAACAGATTAGGTTTAAATGGATTAAATCATTTCTTTCTTTGTTTTTCAATCTCAATTATGCAGCAAAGACACTGGAGGTTTGTAATCCCTCACACCATGAAGTTCTCTCTTACAAGTTGGAAACTTTGAGAGATGCAAATGGAGGAGAAGAAGTGACAGTGTTAAACTTCTCTTTTAACAATGGCAATTTTATTTTGAGATTTGTGTTTTTGCTCCCTTGGTGGTCTAGTTAGGCTGTTTTAGACTTTGGATTAGGATTTTATTTGTGAAAGGAGAGGGAATGGTCTGTAAATAAGGTTGGGCGGGAGATCTGGAAGATTGGGGTTTCTTGCAATAGGTTACCAAATGTATCTGCCTTCCAATAATCTATCAATAGCATTTATAAAAATGCTTTCAAAGCAATACTTTCCCAACTGTTGAAAATATGCTTTCAGGAGGAGCCATGGGGTGTGAAATTTGAAAGGATGGAGGAGATTGTTTTGCAACTGAAAAAGAATTCTGGATTATGAGGATGCTAAAAATCTGCTCATTCCTTTTAAAAATGATTGTGTGTTTTGATCTCTTTCAGCAGAGGGCAGGACTGCTTATGACCCCCAAATATTGGGGGGGAGGCTGCTTATGACCCCACTCCCTCTCACTAAAGCTTGAAACAGAAAAAAAAAATGCACACGTCGAAAGGAAATTCTGCAGGATTTTAGTGTAGTAGAATCAATGGCATATGAAGTCAAATGATTAAGAGGGACACTGTAAACAATCTCTAATCCTTTTTTTTAAAATATGGTGTGCCCTCAGCTGTATAGGCTTTTTTTTTTTTAATTGGTCTTTCCTTTTAAATGACAGAGAAATAGAAAGGCTTTTTAGTATCTCAAGCGTATTATCGCTGAGTCTCTTTAGATTAGCTCAAATAGCTGATGACCAGGGAGAAAAAAAAAATGACCAAAGAATTCTCAGCACAGTGGAGAGACCCTTAAAAGTCCTTGAATCTGGCAATGCAGTGTTTCCCTGCTAATTAAACACAATCCAATTCGGAGGCTCTGCAAGCAGTGATGTCATCAGTGAGACTGGTGGATAAGCATGTTCCATTCGTACGTTGGGGAGGTTGAAATGTGCTGGCTGAAGGGATGTCACCTAATTTTATATTTATAAATCTTATTCAATCCTTCTGGGGATTTTCCATAACTTGGTTGTGGGACTGGAGAAAGGAAGGAAGTTAATTAATGTTACTGGGAGCTTTTGAGAATTCTGAGAAGCCCGTAGATTATAATATGGTTTTGGCCTGGCTTAGCACGTTCAGAGACTCCTAGGGTTGGAAGAGAACTTGGAGGACTTCTTGTCCAACCCCTGTCCAGTGCAGGAATCTTCATACCATCCCAGACACACTGAAAATGTCCAGTGATGGAACACACAAACCACTCTGGCTGAGTTTAGGTAATGTAGCAAGCCAAAACCAAGCACATCACATTATGGGTTATCGCCATGTGTGAACTTAGTCTCTTGAGCCAGCAAGGCTATTATTATCTACTCTGAGGATGGGAGCCCATCCATCTCTCATTGTCTGAGATCCCCTTAAATGCCAATGGTAAGATTTGAACCCATGCAAGAAAGCGTGGATTCCACCAGGATGCTATGAGCCTTCTCCTCAGAAGCATTTCCAAAGGCACTTTATAAATGGCCATAATTTCAGAGAGTCAACAGTGTCCAACTGTTGAAAGGAAAACAAAGGATCTTTGGGGGTCGTAATGACTTACTGCTTTTCTGCACATAAACTTTCACTGGAAAGAGTCTGCTTTGTCAGATGCAAAAAAAAAAAATGATTTACGGGCTTGGTGCATGGAGGAAAAGGAAGAAAGTCTGCCAAGAGTTCATCCTTCCTGTGCTGTCATTGAAATGCGGGCCAACCTCTGCTAAATCTGGGAAGAAGGACTACCAGTCTTGCAGAACTCCAAAAGGGAGACTCAGACCTTATCTACAAGTTGCCAACTTGTAAGGATCCTACAGGTGCTGGAAGTTTGTCTCCTTCCTTTGCGGGTCGATGCCTTCCTGACATTTCTCCACCAGGCAATGAGAACCTAGTGACATTTGATCCCCACAAGCAGGTCTGCTCAAAGCATGGGGTTCCCACCCACTCCAAGAAAGGAAGAAAAAAAAATGACAGCTGTGCGTCTGTATTTTGCATTGAATCAAGTGGGTGAGGGAGACAGGAGAAACCACGCTGGCTTAAAATGCATCACCTAACAGGTGGCCTGCTCAGATTTCAGAGGGTGAGCTAGCAAAGTTGCTGAGCCAAATCTACGCTCGATTTGAAGAGTAACTTTCTTATGCCACAGCACAGAGATCTTGTACTCATGGCTATGCTTGCCCAGAATAATAAGCAGGGACAATGAAGGGAACAGAGAAGATGGGAAGATGGAACAGAGGCTCAGATTCACATGATGCGTTTCTCCAACGTGGCCCGCTGCTATCAGAAATTTAGCTTTCCAGCTTCCTGGGAAATGTTTGGACCCACATTAATTGCAGTGGATGGATGGATGGATGGATGGATGGATGGATGGATGGATGGATGGATGGATGGATACAGCAGACCCAGCTGTACAAAGAAGGGGAAGAAGAGCTTGCATTCCCAATGCTGAGCATCTTCTAAGAGGGAGTCAGCACTTCCAGGCGGAAAATGTGAATTGTCAAATTTACTTCCTGCCTTTCCACCAAGAACTCTAAGCAGCATACAGAGCACTCTTTCCTCCTATTTCTCCCCACAACAACAGCCCTGTGAGATAGGTTGGGCCAGGAAAGAGTATCTGGTCCAGTGTCACCTAGCAACCTTCTGTGGCTGAGGCTGGACTCTTGAACCACCATCTCCTTGAACCTAGTCCAACATTTTCACTACTCCACACATTGGCTTTCCTTCTCCTACTAGTAGATTTTTTTGCCCTCCCTTGCCAATCTATAGAGTTGAACCACTGGGCTGGCTGCCATTGATCATTTGCCAGATCTTCATTGAAAGAACATCAGTGGTGAATTGCACAGGTAGGCAACTGTATCTCCAATTGCTTTCAGAGCAGGCATGTGGAAGCCACTCTGAATAGCAGCCCCTTGTAAGCCATGACACCATGAAAGACATAGAGAAAAGTTAGGTCAGGCTGGGACATGAGGATGAAGGATCAGAAGCAGAGCAGGAGACTGGGCAATGATTCAACAGGTTACCAAATCAGCATTGCCAAGGGCTGATATTTCACAAATACTGCTTCTCTTTGATTAAAAGTAAACGTTTATACCATCCACCCACTGTGGGTAGAGGGGACCAGAGGGAAAAGTCAGGCAGAACTAGACAATGCTGTCTGTTGGCTTGGGTTCACACAACATGGGGGATGAAAATGTGATTGGCTAGATGGTGGCTCTGTGGCTTGTCCACCTAAAAGCTTAATCAGATCAATGAAGACTTGTAGCTGTACTCACGCAACATGCTAAGCTAGGATTGTGTTAATATTGGTTACCTTTTGAACAGTTTGGCATATTGTGTGAACTCAGCCCATTCAGTTAGTTTATGGTTCCATTTTTGCGTCTTTATTTGCTAGATATCTATTCTATCTTTCTTCAGTGAGATTAAGGAAATGTGGCATACCTTCCTCCAGCTTTTCACACCACAATACTCACTTTCAACACATTATTCAATAATGTAGGCCATGCCAGTAGTCAGGTTAAATGTGTTGTTTGAACCCAGCTCTTGCATTGTATGAACTTATGCAGTTGTATGCACATAGGCCATTTCATCTGATAAACCATGGTTGAGTAAACCATTACTTAGTCTGTTACACTAGCCCGATAATTCAGATAATTCTATCTAAGCAAGTATGCTCAGTAGTCTTTGACTTCACCTATTGCACTAAGCCATGGTTATTTAATAAATCACAACTGCCTAAGTTCCTACAAATGCTAACCCATAAACCATGTTTGGAAACCACAATGGTCAAGTTCACATAACATGCTTAGTCTCGAACTACATGCTGGGCTAGTCTGTTCAATGAACCAGCCACAACTGTCAGATTCAGGCTGACATTTCCAGCACTTCCTAGAGATGCCAAAGACTGAAAATGGGAAGTTCTGAATGCAAAGCAGGTGCTTTTTTCGCTGAGCTGTGAGCCAAAACTAAAATTAACTGCTCTGAGGGTTAGGGTGGAATAGGCTTCCAGCTGGTTCATGAACTTCTCCCAAGATGCCTTGAAACAAAAAAACCCAGCCACCAACTCTGGTTAAAGTATAGGTCACTCTTCTTCTTGAGCATTGCTACAACCTTTGGATGCTCCACTCCTTCCCACTGGTACCTCCCAAACCATCCCTTGTGAACAGAAGGGGGTAAGCCTTCTCCCCTCAGTTCCTCCTGGGCCATGAGAAGCAGAGCACGCAAAGCTCCTTGGTTCTCCATCCCAGCGGCTGCCCTGCAAGTGCCCTCTTTGGCAAAGCATTTCTCCCAGCTGCTGGGCTAGGATGGGAGGGGGGCTGCACATCTCCGGAGCAATGGAGAGCTGCCAGAGAAATGGCAGACAATGGCGAGCAGTGTCAGGGATGAGCTCCCTCAGCCAAGCACTTGCTCTGGCTTTTTTATCAAGCGTATAAATAGATGAGCTGCTCGTGGCTTTATTGACTGCAAAGAAGAACCCTCAAGCTCCTTCAATGGGGCATTTCAGAGGCACACACAGCCACGTGGCTTCCTTCAGCCTTGCCCGCCTTGTCCCCAATTGTTCTGGGACCCAGCTCCAAGCCCCAATTCTTCCAGCCAAGACAGTTGCTTGTCCTCCCAGCAGACCTGTCACTTTTCTCTGGAGCTTCAGGGTTTGCACCTCGCTGGGAACTGGGGTCTTCATTCATGCTATTGTAACATTGCTATATTGCCTGAACATTAGGCTAACCACTGCTCTCATTTTTGCTCTCAGACTCTGCTTGAAACCTTCCCAGAAGTACCGTTTGAGTATGTGGCTTGTTTTAATCTGGCTTGCTGAATGCACCACAGTTGATTGAGGAAACCATGGTTTGCATACCATAATGGCTGGATTCACACAACATGCAAAGCCAAATGTATTATGGTGTGATGTAATGTGTGAATGCAGCATCTCTCCTGCCTCCTTTCCTTTCCTTTCCTTTCCTTTCCTTTCCTTTCCTTTCCTTTCCTTTCCTTTCCTTTCCTTTCCTTTCCTTTCCTTTCCTTTCCTTTCCTTTCCTTTCCTTTCCTTTCCTTTCCTTTCCTTTCCCTTCCCTTCCCTTCCCTTCCCTTCCCTTCCCTTCCCTTCTCTCCCTCCCTCCCTCCCTCCCTAGACTAGATGATCACAACCAAAAGACAGGTCTTCTGGACTTCTTAACACCTCTGCACAAAGATAGTAGGACTCAGATTCCCTTCTTGGGCAGGATATTTGCTTACATCCCATACACCTTACATACTTCCAAAACACTGATGCCATTATCCTGCCTTATTAAGCTGCCCTCTCTGGATAAGCAGAGAAGAACCAGGATTAGGGAATGCCTTAATATAAGGTGCAGCTTAGCACATCTCCAAATATCCGCATTTCTCGAGACTTGACCCAGCCAACTGGTCACTGGTGCTGTCACGGAAACCAGTTCATGCAATGACTTTCATTTCCCTTCTTCCCATCAGGGAGGGCTGCAGTGCCTCCTTCTATCTACTCTCCTTACCATCAGCAAAAGATTGAACAAAATGGGATCTATTAAGAGATGCTTAAAAAGGAAGGGGGGATTGAAAACTCCTTGCAAGGTCTGTTGCTCCTGTCCTGAAGCTCTATTTGCAGGAGAAATACAGCTTACTACCAGCCAATCGATTGCCGTTAATAACATTGGAATGTTAGCAAGTTGAATGGATAGAGAAGTACAAAAGACAGAAAGTGGAGTGGACTCTAAATGAGTTGGATGCTAGGCCTTTGATTTCCAGGAACCTCTGAAAGGGCTCTGGTGTCTGGTAGGTCAGTCAGTTCTGCTTCTTGCCAGTAGACGCTTCAGGGCAGACGGGACTGAGCATTCTTTGTCTTGTTACCAAAATCAGGGCTGTAAAAATGCACCAGATAGACATGGCAAGACACTCCTTGCAAAGAAACATCTGAAGTTTTCATTATTAAAGTTCAATACACTTGGAGTCATATGCCCAGTCTAGAATATCCACATTCAAGTGGTGAAACTTGGTAAGTTTCTAGGTCTCAGTGGTTCTGATAATAAATTTGGAACCAAGAAAGGGGTTGGGGTTGGGGGATAGCTATTAAAAGCTTTTAATCCATATGTAGGCTTTTCTTGAATCTGAACCATCTGCTCTGGTACAGAGTTCCTTCCATCCCTCAATAGCCCATTTTTTCCATCTTTCCCCAAATTCTTTATTCTGTAAATTCAAGCAGTGGTGATAAGCTAAGGAAAAGGGCAGTTTTTCAGGCGTAACATCTTGTTTAAATATTTTGCAAGCAAGTTTTGTTTCTAAAGTTGAAGTATCATCGTTCTGAGGGGCACAGAAGTATTGTTAGATGCCTACAAATAAGGAGGCCGTTCTTGTATGGTGTTTTGCACACCATTTGCTGTAAAAGAACAGGAGGACAAAGAGATGGAATGGCTAAGGAATGGGTTTCAGTTTGGAAAATTTCTACCAAATACTAGGAGAAACTTCTTAGAAAACAGAGCTCTTTAGGAGGGGGACCACTTGATAGACAAGGGTGAGTTTTCTATTATTTATTTATTTACTTATTTAAGCCAAAGTTGCCAGGGATTCTGAAGTCGTGTCCTAGGCACAGATCTTGCCTTGAGCAAAGGGTTGATCTGTACAATTTTCAAGTTCACTTCCAACTTGACTCTTCTATGATTCTGGAGAAAAAAAGAAAGAAAGAAACATAGGATGCCTTAAAGCAAGTACACAAGCTCAGCCCCTTCCATTTTAGCTGAATTGTGCCTCATGTGGCTTTCTAAAAACAGTAGCTACAGTGTTGTCACACAAAAATAAGGGGTAGAATTTCCTTCCCTTCATAGTGCTGTCTACACATTGGATCCATTTCTACTCAGCTATGGATGGATGGATGGATGGATGGATGGATGGATGGATGGATGGATGGATGGATGGCTGGCTGGCTGGCCCTGGGGAAGTTATTGGAAGGTCTCTGCTTCAGTTCCCATAATCTCCAGAGAGGACACTTGTCAGACTCACTGGAGAACCTTTGCTAGTCCATAGTCACAATGCAGGCAAGGTGATTCAGTGGTCTTTTAGGAGCTGATTGTCTTAATCTATCCTCTCTCACAAGATCATTTATGAATATATAATAGGCATATTCCCTTCTATGCCTATTATATTCTATGCCATATTCATTCCTTAAAGAAACAGAAAACCACCAATGGGGTAAATCAGAGATGGCCTTTTTATTGTTGGATAACTGTTTAATTCTAGGAGCTGTTCTCATGGAAAGATGGAGTTCATGCACCTCAAGAGTTATTGCCTGCTCCTTGCTTGGACCAACTGTGGTTGCATTCTTACAAAAGTGATGGTGTCCCTATCTGCTTGAATGTTGGTGTAGATAAGCTATGTAGGATACACTTGAGGATGCAACTTTTGACAAGCCAGAGGGCCTTAAACTCCCAGCACTAAAGGACCAATGAATGAAGAGACACCTTACCCAATATGTGTTCTCTGGACAACTTCAGATATTTTTTCTCCAGAGTTTTATCAAGCCACATTGAAAAGAAGAATGTACATGCCTAGTCACTAGTGTGATTCATATGCCCATCACGTCTGTAACAAATAATGAACATTTTGGATTGGAGAGGGGGGAAAATACACCCCAGAGAGTAGTAAATCTGGGGGCAAGCCAATAGGAGAAATCCATACTGTGAAGAAAGTAGAACATTATCTAGCTCTTTAATCAGCTGGAGGGTATCTCTCTGCAGTCCATCTTTCAACTCAGTTTTGGAGTTAATCCAAAGGCATTGCACCTATTCATTCAAATTCACACAACACCTGAATTTAGTGCTTCATTTTTCCAGGCTGATCCAATAGAGTTCTTCCTATCCTCTTATTTTAAAGATGAAAAAGAACAAAACCCATTTTAGAGAAAGGCACAGGAGAGGCAATTGTCCTTCATATGGACTATGTGTGATTTTTTATTAAGAAGAGCTCTTACATCCACAGCCTACAGAACCTGACTCCTATCAGATGCATTGGACATCAGTGCCCATTACTCCTGACCACAACAGCTAAGTGCCATGGAAAATTAGGGATTTTCTACCAGCTCTGGAGGTTCCCAGACTGGGGGAACCTCCAGGGATGGTTTAAAACCACCAGTCAGCATTTGTTCAGAAACTCTCCATGTCTCCAAGGTCTTGGTAATCCTCAGTTTGAATGTCTTCTCCAGTGACAGCGGCCAAAGACAGGAGACAGTTCAATAGGTCACAGCAGCCTTGCACATGCAGAACGGACTAACTTTTATAACAAATACCTGGCATGGGATCCAGAAAAGGAAAGCAGATCTATCATTTGCCCAGCAGAGCTGGCTCTAGCAAATGATTTTTAAAAAAAAGAAAGAAAGGAAAGGAAAGCAAAGTCAAGTTCAAAACAGAGTCAAGTCAAGATTTGAAGTGGTAGAATAGGTGAACTACTTTAAACTTCGATAGGATTGCTGTATATTAAAAAAAAACTGGAAGCAGCAAAAACAGCATAAAATAGCAAGCTGTTTATAAAGAAGTCTTCCTGATTCACTGCCTTTTTACTTGCAGGATTTTTCTGTATGGAGAACAGTAAATGGCACTGGAATTGTTAGATTCAAGAAACAAATATTTATTTACTATATTCCGTTATTCGTTTGGTTTGGGCTTAGAATGTTGTGTGAGCCCAGCCAGTGGGGTTTTTAAACCAAAGTTTGTGGTTTAGCATCTTGTGCAAATCTGGCCAGCTGTAAGGCTAAGAGATCTGGGTTGCAAAGATCAAGAATTCTGGGAGTTGAAGTCCATGCATCTTCAGGTTGCCAAGGTTGAGAAATCCTACCTTAGACTGTTTTGGGGATTTGAACCTGGATCTCCCTGACCTCTGCCCAACATCTGCACTATTGTACTAATCCCCTTTTGGCAAAATGATTTGTGCACCCAGCACTACATAGTCTTAATCCCCATCATGCCCTCAGCATTAGCAAACTGGGCAGCTCCCTGTCCCAGACGATCTCTCATGAAGATTTCTGCAAAACAAGGGCCAAACTCCTAACTCAGGAGGGCAACTCAGAAAGACGGGTTCCCAGTGAGTCTTACTGGTTAGGTTTACTGTCAAGAAGGCAAGGGGTTAACGCACAAAATCTTGGAAGATGAATAAGCCAACATTCTAGCATTTGGTTTTAGTGACTTCATCAAAGCAGGGTTGCTGAGAGCTGTCTGAAGCTCTTTTTTCCAGAATGCAAGACGAAAGGGCTAACCAACCTTTTCCCAGATAAAACTCACTGTAATACATTCAGCTGCCCACCATTAACTATGTTTTGAGATGTTTCTGCTTCTTTCCCAGCCCCAGAGATCTTTTACAACAAGTCTGCATTTAGTCTAATCCTAGCAGATGGAATGGGAGGATGGGCTACATCTCAGTTGCCTCCCATTCCTCCCTTCCCACTACTGTGGACTGAGACATATGTCCTCTCATATGTGGGGCTGCCAGGACCTGTTATTGACTTCTAAATCGTGATCAGGCCACCTGCGTAGGACCAATTACCTACTTGCTGAGGAATGGAGGGCCAAAAGAGAAGAAGCTGATCAGCCTGGTCTCTAGATACTTTGAACTTCAATGCCCATAACCCCTACTAGAAGCCCAACACACCTGAAGATCCATAGGTTGAAGAAATAAATGAAAAGTTAGGCATCTATTACTCAAGACTCTTTGGCCAGACAGGATGAAGAGAGAATGAACAACTTTCTGGTCTTCCGAAGGGAGGGGAGAACAGTTTGTGTGCATGTCTGCATGCGTGTTTTAGCATCACTTGGCATTTTCTGTGATCCCCTTATAGAAATTACAAGTTACTGAATAGCTTCTCCCATCGGAGGAAAGGTAGGGAGATACGTAGGAAGGCAAAGATGAGAGAACAACAAGTGAAGAAGAGGGCGGCTTTCAGGAGCTAAAAATAAGTAAGTTTGTTGCTTGAATAATAGTGGGTTGTGGGGAAATCTGGCTGGTCCTAAAGTAGCACAGGGAGAAAGCTTGGATTGTTGCATTCGTTAATGGTTTGATTCTAATCCATGAATGTTTGCTATTCTCAGGCAGAGGCTGTGACATGATCCACCTCCAGATCCTGCCTTCTAGCAAGTCAAGAGTTGCACTCAAGCAACCTGGAAAATAATAATAATAACAACAGTACACCTTTACCAGAAAAATAGAGTTTTTTACAAAATTCCATCCCATAAGATTAATTTACAACTTAACAGCTAAACCAGTAAATAGATGGCAGTAACCGAAACCCATCCAAACACAGCAGTCAAAGTCTGTGGCTAGAGAAGCATGCAAAGAATTGCCAGTTGCTTCCCTGCGTGTCAGCTCTTCAAGGTAGGCCAAGTTAAGAAACAGTCACAGCAAGAATTCCAATGTTCTGTCCTGGAGTAAAGGAGAAGAACAGAATCTTGAATGCTTGCCCAAGTTTCTCTCTGTCTCATCTCATGCTAAACAAAATCAAGGTAGAGATACTCTGAGTTTCTTTCTCACTCTTCCCCCTTTCTCAGGACCAGGTCATCTTTTCTGCAAGCTTACCACCATTTAATGGCTTACTCATCCTTTCCCTATCCCCAAGGTCAGCTCTATCTTCTTTTACATCAGTGTTTTTCAAAACTTGGTAACTTTAAAAATTTAACGTTTAAATTAAACTTTAAAGATTTAAAGATTAGGAGTTTCCTACCCTTTAATTCTGACCTCCACCCCCCAAAGTATCTGGCAGCATTTCTTTTCAAGGATTCAAACATTGACCTTAATTCTCCTACAAAGGGGGTTTCTGAAAACTGGCAAAGATCTATAGATTTTTATCTTTCATCCCAGAAAGGCAAATACTGTACATTGCTCTCTTTCACTCTTTTCATCTTTCTGTGGTATGTTACCTTCATTTTTACCATGTTATATGTTATACGCTCTCTCCTTTTAAGTCCTCCTTCCAATCAGAAGTATCTACAGGTCAAAAAAGTCAAGGTGGTGGCCATGATGGTGCGATTGAAACTCTACCTTTTTAATGTACCTTACCATCTTGACTTTTTTGACCACATCCTGCTTCCCATTCTTTACGTGATCTTTTGGTTGCCATTTTTGGAAACTCAGTTTAATGTCAGTCTTCAGAGCTTTATAGACAAGGAGGGACAGGCAGGTATCATTCATGTATGGCCAACTGGAAAGTTCAAACTGTTCTTGCTCTGGTTTTGATTAACAAGAGTGGCTGTTGCTTTTCGGTCAACAACGCTGGCTGGGCCATCGTATCATGGCTAATGGACTTCCTGCTTGGGAATGAGTGGGACAGATGAATTCTTGCAAACATGCTATTTCCCATTGTAAGGTGCACCTTTCAAATTGTCTCTTGCATTTTGGTCTCGAAATCACGTCTGCTTACTTCTGGGAAACTTCATTATCGTTCAGAAATAAAGTCTTCATCTTCTCTTGCGCATTACCATGAATGCGGTTCCCATGACAATGGATGTTAATACATCATGTTATACCATAAACCATAGTTTATCAACCACCATGTTGAAGCCCAAACCAAGGAAACGTGTTAGCTTGGCTAACAGAGATATCATTTCCAGGACACTGTTCTGGGAACTCCACACTCCACCCATATCTACTGTCAAGAAATCTCCTGCAGATAAACATCCTTTAACACACCAGCAGCACCAACCCCTTATTAGCCCTCCCAACTACAAATTAATGAGTTCTCTCAACTGGAGAATTCATGACCTGCTTCACATACGTTATCTTGACAGTTCTTGTCTTAACATGTGATATGAAACCAGCCATGAAAAGTTGCTTTCTTGAATCAGGCTGTCCCAGTGTGATGAATCTGGCTTTTTATCATCTGGGCCAAGTCCAGGTAATTCCTCCTCTACACCCCCCTCCCTCCCCGGACCAGTCCCTTTTCTAGAGATGCCTTCACCTTTTGCAGACGCACACAGAGGAGGCAGCCAACCCACCCCAAAGTGGAGGTGGATGGATATGACTCAGGAAGGATAATGAGGAAGATCAGAGGCAGAGAAAAAGCACAAGCCCAATGGCTGCAGCATGAGAGGGGGGGGGGTGCAAGCGGGTGGGGGTGAGCAGATGTAAAAAAGAGCTACTGTCCTTCAGCCCCACGCTGTCTCCCTCCTTTCCTAGATCCCCATTAGTCATAGCGCACCAGCTGCAGATAGTGGGAAGGCATCCCCTTTCTTCTTCCTCCTCCAAAAAAATGGTGACTCATCCCAAAAAGGGAGAAAACCCAAAGTTTGCAAATGAGACCTCTGAGGCCGGATAATCTGCAAGAGTCATTTTTCCCCTTGGCTGTACAAGATGGGAGGAAGTGCCCTTTTAGAAAAGGAAGGAGGAGGAGAAGGAGAAGGAGAAGGAGAAGGAGAAGGAGAAGGAGAAGGAGAAGGAGAAGGAGAAGGAGAAGGAGAAGGAGAAGGAGAAGGAGAAGGAGAAGGAGAAGGAGAAGGAGAAGGATTCAAGCAAGCAATTCAGTTGGGAAAGAGAGAGGTGGGGAAAAAAAACAGAGCATTATCTGGGGCTATAATTTGGGGAAAAAATGGCCTGCTTCTCTGCTTCTTGTCTACATGGACAAAACACAGCTCTCTACTGTATGCCAGGGCTGGGCTGGTGCTTTTGTTTGTCTTGTCCGCCAAAGTTGGTCAGCCCCAGATCGGTTCCAGGTGTTCCCCTCTCCCTCCCCTGATTCCTTGGATTCTCCTTTTCAGCATTCGCATCCCTTTGAAGTCCTACTTAGTAGCAAACACCTATTGTTAATGCAATACAATCCCCCTCCTGTTTTTCTTTTTTCCTGCTTCTTCTTCTCTCCTGGGGCAAAAGAGACCTGCCATTCCCCCCCCCCCCACCTACCCTCCTCCCACTTCCACGCATGCACCAATGTTCTTCTGAGTCACTCCCAAAGAGACGGGAAAGGGGGATTGCCTGCAACACTGCAAGGGGCTGAAGAGCAGGGAATCTGCCTGCTTCAGCCCCCCCCCCCCTTTTCAACAAATAGCAAAAGCAAGGATGACGTCATGTCTCCTCCCCCTTGAAAGAGCTTTCCGCACTGTTCTGGCTGAAACCTGCTTGACACTGGAGCAGTTGCTCCCACATTTGGCTAAGCAGAGCCCTTCATTTTTAGCATTTCTCCTGGTCTGAAACAGGAACGTTTGAAAGACTCGACTCGACTGATCCAAAGGTTTGAACTATACAGCTCTGGAAAGAATACATATACATGTATTTTCAAGGGTTGTTTTTTCCCTCCCTCTGTCACTTGACTCCCGTTCTTCTTGTGCTTCAACTGACTCGGGTTTTAGATTCCAAGGTCAGCAGGATCTGTTCTTTCACATGATGTGTAAAGGACCATGGACAAGGATGGCATGTGAGAAAGGCCAAAAAAGGAGCCTTGAACAAACTCCAAGCAAGTGGGTCAACACCAGCACACAACCACAAACTATGGTTAACAAGCCCACCTTGATTAGTTTCCCATAGCATCCTCAATCACCAACAAACAAACCACATTACAAATTAATGAGTTCTCCCAACTGGAGAATTCCTGACCTGCTTCACATATGTTATCTTGACTGTTCTTGCCTTAACATGCAACACAAAGCCAGCCATGAAAAGACCACCCATATGGCCCTCAATCTATTGATGGATATGCAGTGAACAACAGAAAATGGGTTGCCTGTTGCCAAGCCGCACAAAGCTGGCAAACTCAAGAAGTGAGAACCACACAGATTTCAGAGAGGCATCTTTAATGCTAATCAGGGTAAAAACATAATCTCGAAAACTGTAGAAGTAAGTTCCAGGCAGACTTATAGCAAGCCAACATTTTCTTCTCACAGCCCTCACATGGGACTGTGATGTCCCTATTTGCAGCCCCTGAACTCACAGTCTCTTAAACCTGCCCTAACCTTTCCCCATCTGAGATGGGACTACAAATTCCTGGAGTCATAGTCCAGTTCACGCTGGATGACACCAGGCTAATCTACATGCAGATTTCTTTCTTTAATTGTCCTTGGAGGGGACCTAAGAACATTGCTATCTTCAACGAGAGCCTGTCTCTTGCATGATTCTCCAATTCTCCCGCACTCTGTCCTTCATTCTGATCCAGAAAACTGGTGAGCGGAAAGAACATCTAATAAAGGGGTAGCTTGGGATCCATCACAACAAAAGGTGCTAGGCCTGGCTCTAATTATATCATCCAGAACCACATAGAGCTGGGGCAAGAAGTAGCTGCAGCCTCTTAACTCAGTTTGTGTGCTGCATCTCTGCTGGGGTCTACAATGGCCATATCTCCTACTTCCAGAAGGCAGTTGTGTGTTTGAAGTACAGTTAGAAGACACTGCCCAGGCCAGGTTCAGGGTAAAGAGAAAGTACCTTAGAAAGGTGGAGCAGGGGACCAGGAGTTGGACAGTGGAACAGAGCTGGATGGAAGACCAAGCAGTCATAAAAACCAATATTTTCGCCACTATGGTGAGGTCTATCATATTCTTCACATGATAGCAATTAGTTCTAAATTTGCATCTACACATGTAAACAAACACTGAAAGTATTGTGCAAATCTGTCTCCTCTTTTGCATGCACATTCTCTCTCTCTCTGCAATAGAAAAGCTATGAAACTCAATGGCAGAGAGAATGGAACTGCTGAGGAACCCTTGAGCAATCCAGGAGCATCGCAAATTTGTCTAGAGGGGCTCAGTGGCACACCTCCTCCTCCATGTCACAACTGGGTGTCTCCCATGCCTGCATTCCTCCACCTCCTACGTGTCTGTGCTCTCATCCTCCTAAAATGCAGCCGCAGCGAGTCATTTACCAATAGGTCCCATGATGTGTAGTCTTGGTCATGCAACACATTGACCTGTAAGGTGATGTGCTTGCCTTTGGCTTCCTGTGTTGCATGAACCCAGGCTTTCTGAGCTGTAAACCCTCGTGCATGCATTAGCATGCTGACTGAATCTAGCCCCTTGTGGCTTGTTCCCTAAATCACAATTAAGCCAATAGTGGCTTTCTGCATTTCACCTTGTTCTTTCCTACAGGCAGTGACAGCAACTGAACATGACATCTTTTGTGTGAAAACATAAGGTTTCACTGCATCTCCAAGCATTACTAGGTTTGGATTTTATCATGGTTCATTGCCGATAACTGTAATGAACTGTAACTCTACTTCTTTCAAAGACACAGCCTGGGAGCGCTATCAAAGGCAAGCTGCAGCATTAATGCACACTGCATCACCCCTCCTGGGGCTGCATCTTAGGTGGGGGGAGGCATTAATACATTTCCTGACTGGCTGCCCACTTTCTCTCCCCTTCCCTCAATGAGAGAAATAGCATTGCTCCAGTATCTAAGGAGAATTTTCCAGGGATTTCAATTGGCGGCTGTAAGGTGGATTTTAAATGAGTTGAGATCACAGCAAGGTTCTCCTCCAGGACCAAGGTTTCCATAACCTGGGTGGGGAGCAGTAACAGTGCTCACACCTTACCAAGGGAAGGTCAAAGACATCTTGCCTGCTTTGGAAGAATCTGCAAAATTCTGTGGTTCCTTCTGCTTTTGCCCTAGCGCTTAGCTTTAGAAAGGCTAGTTTCTACATGGCTTGGTAACAGCTCTCCAAGATTCCCAAGAGTTTGGGGAGTGCAGTACTGAAACAGGTTTTAGTTTTGTTTTTTGGCTTTTGGCCTGCAACATAAATATCTTTCTGTAAACACATCTCTTTTTTTGGAAAAATAAAAGTCATAGTTTTAATTTCATAGCTCGCCCTTTGAGTTTCTCTAAGGTTGGCTGGGATTTGCTGCATGAATAATCCTACCCTCCTTTCCCTAATGGTAGAGACAACTTTGAAATTTGGATCTCTTTTCCCCCCATCTTTAGGAGTCGATAGATGACAGATGGATGGGAGGGGATTTGTGCCTGGCTCGTAGCAGCCTTCCCCCTCTACCGTTCTCTGGATGAGTCGAGTTTCAGTTCCCAGAATCCACAGAAGTCAAACCCATCTGGAGGCACTAGGTTGGAGGACAGTGGGCTAGATAAGGAAAGAATGCCAAGGGGGAGAATAACTGAGCTCTACTTGCCAACATATCCTTCAGTTAAATCTAGAAGATTCTGGAGATTGCCAACAGATGTTTAGAAAGGCCTCTCCTAACGCAAATACCCAGGCTATATCGCCAGCCAGCAGGGCCAAGTAGGATGGACTAGAGTGTTTCTTAGAAACCACTGACTTTATTTGAGTCCAGTGAAAAATGTGCAAGCCTTGTGGTACGTCTACTATGCAATCAGATATACTTGTCTACCCAGCACTATCAAATTCTCCAAGACTTGACCTCTGGATGATCATAGTTTCCAGGAACATTGGTTGAAAACCTACTGAGGCTGTTCTGATGCACAGTGCTACCTTCCTTTCCCTTGTCCACTAGAGTCGTTTCACCGAGATGGGCAGTGACAAATTTGATTAATAAATAAATAAATGGTGGGGAAAAGAACGGAAAACTGGACTGGTCCTAGAACTGGACAGTGTGAGGCAACTGCTTAAGACACCTGGAGCAGGTTCAGAGAAGGGCAACCAGAATGATGGGAACTGGAAACAAGAGCTTTGAAGAGTATGCTTAATGTTGAGGAAAGATGACTGAGAAGGGGATATGATAGGACTTTACGATGCATTTTCTATGTGAGTGGCATCACACCAAAAATCAGTGCAACTTGTGACATGTCATTGCAGGGTATGAAAGAAGGGACTAAACTTTCAGAATAGTGTATTCCATTTGAACATTAAAAAAGTCTTCTTAGCACAACCAATCTGACAATGGACCGAATTACCTGTGCTAGTGGTGGGATCTGCATCACTGAACATGTTCAGGCAGAAGCTACAGAGCCATCTGTCATGGATGCTTTAAGCTGGATTCCTGCATTGAGCAGAAGGTTGAACCATAGTTTCAATGGCCTCTTCCAATTCTAAGATTCAAGGGTGGCAAATGATACATATTGCTTGCTGTTGCTGTTTTATTGCCAAAAGAAGGAGGCATGTATGATATTTTGTGCCTTATGGGCCAAAATTACCTGGATGACTTTGTGTATTTGACTATAAACCTGAATCTAGGGTAGGAGTGCCAATATTTCGCTCAGATGCTCTTTTCCCTTCCTTTGATATCTCAGAATTGAGCTGGCAATGTTTTCCCCTGTTCCAGTCCAAGGTTTTTTCACTGTGCAGGAAGGGGGAAAAAAAAAAAAAAGATTAGCTACAGTGTGTTACTCTCCAAATCACCAGAGGAGAATACCCTTGGCAACCTTCATTACCATCTTCTGATCAAATTAGCTTTCTGAGCTTTTCTTCAAAGAATCTCTAGGCTGCCCTTGGAAAAATTGAAACCTAGAAATCTAACTGGACTGGTTCCCGTAGATGTCTGGGCATTTTGATGGATGCAATGATCCACACACACACACACACACACCCCTCCGATTTACTGATGCAACTAATAAACAGGGTCTCCCCCTAGTGGCTCAATTCTATTACAGCTTGCTTCTCCAAGCCAGGTTATTGGAAAGTCGGTGTTTGAGCTCTTAATTCTTTGACTGGGCTAGAAAACAGGTGAAAAGAGAGTCAGAAAGATGCCATGGCTTTGCCAAGCTGTTTGCAGTCAGGAGATCTTAGCCCTATCCATAATGTCAGCTTCTACTCCAGAGCATGATGTTAAGGCTCTGGATTGATTCAATGGCTTCCAGTTGGATTGGTTGCTCCAGATCGCTTGGATAGTTCACTCAGAAAATATGATTCAAAGGGGTAGTTTGCCTTCGCACCAAATCTCAAACTGAATTTTTGTACAGCCCTAACATATTTTACTTTGATTTTTGCCCCAAACAGATTGATAATCATTACATTGTGATCTGGTTATTCCTATATAGTTGATTCCTTAGACAACTCAGCTGCACACAGAGGGGGACATGGAGATACTTTCATACTTTCAGAGGTGCTCTGAAGACAGGGGCTATTCAGAGGATCTGGTTCCAAAGCCTTTTGGATTCAGGACAACTGATATACCAAACATGATTAATCATGCCAACACATATTCCTGTGCTACCCAGGACATGGTTACAATGGGATCAATTTTCTGGCCCAGCTTGATTGCAGAGCAAATTCTAGCAGAAGGAGGTCCCTAATGCAGGACCACGTGTCAGTGCTGAGAATACAGAAAAGTAGCATTCTTGTACAAGAAATGCTGTTGCCAAAAAGGGCCCCAAAAAGTACTGCAGGATTAGTTATCTATTGTGGAGAAGATGAGCATAGGGTATGAGCTGTGGCTTCAGATGTGTTGCTTATGCAATGCCCACAAAGTCTCCTGGGCCAGCCAAGTCTTCTTTAAGTTGTCCAGATGCAGGTCCCTCGCTAAGAGTTGTAGAATGACCTAATGAAAACTGGGAGCTCTCTTCCTCACCGGTCCTGCATTGCAGCCCCTTGAGAAGGCAGCGACATTTTTTGAAAAGAGCCAGATAGAAGTCCTGTCTCTCATCTAACAGCTAGCAGGAGCAGGACAAGAAGGCGGAAAAGATGTCAACAAATGGGTATTCTTGTTCAGCTCACTCAGTCAACCTTTTTCTTGGCCTTCTTCCACTCCTGCGACTGATAGCCTAAATTTAAGCAGTTGCTCAGTCTGAAGATAACACGCAGTCTGAGGCTGCAGGGCTGAATGAAGATGTCAGAACTGTAGGTCTGTTCCCAGAATTCTCCCCAACTGCACCAAAGTTACATGGGGTGGAACATACAATACTAATTGGAATGATTTGATTTCATTGTAATTCATTGTGAATTAAAATAGTTTAAATGGGGTTTGTGTCCCCTCCTTTTTTTTTTTTTTTCCAAACTGCTGATCCCCTGCCTGATCCCCAAATGCCAGGTATGATCCTTGGCCTGGAAAAAATTGTGCAAACGTTAGATAGAGGCATAGAAAGCCTCCCCTGCTAAATTTCCAGAAATGCTAAGGGATTATGGAACTTTAGGCCCAGTGCTGGAGAATCTAGACAGCCTAGCTTGCAAAGCCAGCATAATTTATGCAAGCTTCCAAAATGGCAAAATCAATTATGCGCAGGCTTTAGGTTTTGTGGCACAGTAAATAACACCAGCCAAATTGTTAATAATGTTAGTCAGCTGAGCTGGTTGCAATCCTTCCCAGCATTGTCTTCTCCAGAGATGTCGTGTTGCAACTTCTTCCTCCAGTCACCATCCATAAAACACCAGGTTGGGGTAAAACCAGTTTTCCGGAAGGCGTGTTGGTGGAATCGTCTTTGAAAAGGAAATAGATCAAAGTATCAAAGAGCAGCAGTAATCAGAACCTGGACTGCAGTCCTCCTTAGATTTATATTGTAAGGATATGGCACTCACTGAGAAACTGACCACTGACTGATGTTAGCTCAACCTTCAGGACAGTCTTTCCCAATCTTGAGTCCTCTGGAAATGTGTGGATTCCAATTTCCAGAATTCTTAGCAATGACACATCTGGGACTGATTGGAAAGGCTACTCCACTGGTGGAGCGAAGAGATTCTAGAACAGTGTTTCTCAACCTTGGCAACTCTAAGATGTGTGGACTTCAACTCCCAGAATTCCCCAGCCTGCCATGTTGAAGTCCACACATCTTAGAGTTGCCAAGGTTGAGAAACACTGTTCTAGAACATGGCCAGGGAGGAAATCCATCTCATGCAAAAGGAGGGCAAGACAACATAATTGTTCAGTTCATGGAGAACCGTCCCAGACAACTGCTCTTATGGGTTTGACAATGACATAATGATAAACACGCAGGGAATAGGAGCTGACAAGGGAAGACAGAGATGCCATAATTAAGCTGAATGAAGATGTCACTTAAAACATCACTCAGGGGCTGATGGAGGGTGATGGACACAACCCATTGTGCTGATCGAGGTGGTAATTTGCTTCTGTGTTTGAAGAGGAGAGGGAGAGAGGTCCAAGCTGCTGATACATGCTCAGCTCTTTCTTTTAACTTTTAACCTGTCTCGGCATTACAGAAGAATACAACGGCAGGAGCTCTTTGGATCTCAACCGAAATCGGCTGAAGATTGAATAGAGGTTGGGGATTGAATATGGGGCCTTCTACTTTGGTGAAGCACATGCTCAGCCAACGAGCTGTAAGTCATGCCTGTCATCTGTGTAAAAATGTGCCAAGGGATCTTGGATGTGCAGCTTGCATGGGAATACAGCTGCCTTGTACTAGAATAGCCCTGCTTCTCACTAATGCTCGAAGAAGCCAGAGGCTATCAAAGAAGAGCAGCAACTGAGAGCACTTTGGAGATTTTGGGAATGCCTCTCCATGACTGATAGCTGCTAAACCCAGGCGAAGGCTTCTGTACGAACGTCTGCAGATTCACACACGTCCCTTCATGAACTGGCCCTAATTTTCAGGAAGGAGATAAATGGCAATACAAATATCTGACGTGATTTATGAGATGAGAGCAGTCAGTCTTTTTAAGCTGCAAGTCCTATTCAGAAAGGCAACGAAATGAACAGAGGTCATCTTGGGACTCTGCACAATTCTGAAACCCTTTAATTTATCTGGACAGAGCTCACAGAATGATGGTTAACCCAGGTTTGCTTAGAAGTCTTACTGCTTATTACTGAAAAGATTATATTTCAGTTTTTCTAGCAGAAAACTATATGGGCATAAAGGTGCAGGACCCAGCTAAGCAACATTAACTGATCTTGAAAAAACTAAGCAGAAGACTTAGTTAATACTCAGATGGGAAACCAGCAGGACATTATAAGACTGCAGACTAAACTGGGAAATCAAAAATATCCCAGAAGACCACCATGATAAATTACTTCCATATCATTGCCAATAACATACGTGGATGTCCATGCAGTCAGGAGCTGAGATTGATGCAAGGGAGACTTGATCTTCCTTCTCATTCCCTCTTTTGGGTAGGTACATATATATTGGCAAAATAGCTACCTAAAGAAATGCTAGTGTCATCCTAGCTTAAATTTCAGACGCCATCTGCATGGCAGGAGAGTGTTGCCCAACTCCATCACCTGATCCTTCTATTACTGGATGGCTAATAAGGAGGAATTGGTCAGAAAATATTCTTGATGTCTTCCAAGGTCACCTCCCCACCACCGTGTCCCTCCTGTTCCTATGGCAGCCAATGGTGTTAATTTCTTCTTATCAGACAATAAAAGTTTTATTACCCATAAGGCAGTGTTGTCCAAACTTGGCCACTTTAAGATGAGTGGACTTCAACTCCCAGAATTCCCCAGCCAGCCATGCTGGGTTGAAGCCAGTTGAAGTCCACTCATCTTAAAGTGGCCAAGTTTGGACAACACTGTCATAAGATATCAAAGTTCTGCATGGCTGCTGTGAACATGTGCAAACAACTGGCTGCCACCCGTGACTGACATTCAGTACCTGATTCACTAATCTTCTCTTATGTAGGGATGAAATACTGACTCCCGTTACTCTAATACCTGATTTAATAATTACTTTGATACTTTGGACTCTTAGAATTCATAGTACTTTCATACGAATATTCACCTTTTCAATTGTTGATGGTTATATGGATAGTTATTTATTTATATGCTGTATTTAGAGTGTGTGTGTGTGTGTGTGTGTGTGTGTGTGTTCTTTTTTGCCTGGTCAATGACCAAAATAAATATTATGTATCTATCTAACCCATGGCAGCCAGAGAGTTCACATCAGAAGCAAGCAGGGCAACAGCAATATAGGAAGATGCCAGAAGCAGGCGGCCGCCTCAGTGACAATGGCAAAGACATCAATTCATCCTGTGCAGGAGAAGGCAATGGTAAACCCTTCTGTGTTTTTACCAAGAACATCACATGGACAGCAAAGATAAAATGACTGATGACAGAGTGCCAGATGATGGGCCCTTCAGGGCAGAGGGCACTCAACATGCTTCTGAGGCAGAGCTGAGGATCTTTTGGAGTCCTGATAGTGTTTATGACATAGCTAGATAAAAGCCTTTGGGACGTCTAGTTGCTGATGTTGCCATAGTGGAAAAGAAAATCCGAAGCTGCAAAGGTTTAATAATTCAATAAGACATTTAAATAAGACATTTAATATTAAGTGTTGTATGCCAGCCAGAGTCACTTTTATGTGAGATGGGCGGCTATATAAATATGATAAAATAAACAAACAAATAAATAAATAAATAAAATAACAGAAATCAACAATTTCAGACAGCATATGAAGTGCACAATTCACTTAATCCAAGGGCCGCGTGACCCCTGGAATAAACTTTCTGCTGTTTGTATCTGGAGTAGATCTCTTTGCATCAGGCCAGAGGGAGGATAGAATTCATATCTAAATGCTTTAAATATTAGTGTTTTTAAAAGTGCTTTTAACACATGGCTTGTAAGCCACTTAGTCATCCCTCGTTGGAAGGAAGGAAGGAAGGAAGGAAGGAAGGAAGGAAGGAAGGAAGGAAGGAAGGAAGGAAGGAAGGAAGGAAGGAAGGAAGGGGCTTTGAATAGGCAGGCAGGAGAAAGAAAGAAAGAAAGAAAGAAAGAAAGAAAGAAAGAAAGAAAGAAAGAAAGAAAGAAAGAAAGAAAGAAAGAAAGAAGGGAGGGAGGGAGGGAGGGAGGGAGGGAGGGAGGGAGGGAGGGAGGGAGGAGCTTCACTACTTCAGAGTAGAACAACATGAATGACAAGAAAATGAAGTGGCCACATGGGGGAGCATTAGAGCTGACCGAGAGGCTGAAATATAGTAGCAAGGCTAAGATGTCTTAATAAGACTCAGATCTTTCATAGAGTCATAGAACTGTGGAGTTGGAAGGCAATGCAAGGATCTTTTAGTCCAACCCTTCTATGTTCAGGGAAATAAATTAAACTATCCTCATAAGTGACTGTCCAGCATCTTCTTAAAGCCTTCACAGTTGGAGAACCCATCATTTCTGTAAACTCCATAAATTGTTCCACTGTTGTATAGACCTTACTTTATGAAGGTTTTCCTTATACTCAAATGAAATCTAGGTCACTGCAACTTGTATCCATTATTGCTCTCTTTATGTTCACTTTCGAATAATGACATTTTACTGGTCAGTGTCTTGATGCTAGGCTTAATGGCTGAATCCTAGATGTTAAATTTCAACTTCCAGAGAGCACTGGTGAAAGAGGGAATCCACAGTTCCCATGGCTGGCTGCTGTATGACAAAAAAGAGAGATCTCAAGGAGATCTTGGCTGGATTCCATCATTGGGGCTCTCCTGATGTCAGCCTGGTCTCCTTCATAAGCAGGCCCAAAGTCTTGGAAGCAGATTGCAACATGCAGGCAGGCTAATTTAAGTAAAAGTTATGTTTTAGATAAGTGATTCCAATTTAGGGTTGTAAAGTCAAAATGAGCTTTTCCAGTTGGATCCAAAAACTGGTGGTAAGGCTCAACAGAAGTTCTGCCACTTGATATTCACCAAGGCCTTTTCCTAGCTAAACTAAAATAGATACAGCAAATCAGAAATATCTGCAAGTCTACAGAGCTTTCCAAAATTCTCCACCAAATTCCTAGAGAAAGAAAGAGGGACAACCCTCTGAGTTTCTCCACAGGGAGGAGAAATTCTCCAGTCATTTCTCAAGGTCAGGATTCCCCTTCACTGGTACCATTGTTGAAAAAGCCCCCAAGGAGGAGTCTCCTCAATGAGTTCTTTCCATGGGATTTAATGGAAACTTTGGGAGTCAGGGAGCTTGGAGATTGTTAGAGAGGAAGAATGATGAAAGATAGGACATTCATACACCTCTTTGGGCCATCTCATCCTATACACAAGGGCAATGTTCCTAAAACCCTCTTTTCGTATGAAGGAGTTTCTAAAGTATAGTCTCCATCTACTGAACAAGAATTGGTAGGCAGATCAAGGTTAGATGAAATAGAACAGTGGGGGAGTTATGGCATATGCTTCTGTCAACATATTGTCCACGTACAGGAAGGCCAATTCAAATATCTCCTTCCGTGCTTTATTTTCCTATCATTTGTTGTTCTAAGCTCATCTTTCAGGGTATAGGGAGTGTTGCCATTCCTATCACTTAGCCAAAGCTTTGAAAAGGGAAAGAGTTCACTGCACACAGCAGTCAGGCTGACATTTGTGAGGGTGTGTTTGTATGTGCATATGCGTACCTCTTTTCTCCCCAGTCTCCGGAAGGATTATTTTGGATGGATTCCACCAACTCCTTTGAGCTTTGAACTGGCGCTTCTAACAGGTGAGAGTGAAATTTGGGGGAATCTTTGTTTCATATTTTCATAGGGTTTGGTTTGATTGTTGTTTGGTTTGCTCCATCCTTTTTTCTTTGTTTTTATTTTTTATTTATTTATGTATTTATATATCAGATTTATATCACCGCCCCACTCCCCCACAAGGAGGGACTCTGGGCGGTTCACAACAAAACAATTTAAAACCAGCAAAAACATAAATAATACAAATATAAAATACAGTTGGTAAATACAATCAAATCCAAGAGATGGTGATATTATTTCAGCCTGTGACCAGATAATATTGGTCAAAGGTAAGACTAGGGAACCAGCCAACCCCAAAACTGAGTATTCCCATCCCCACCCCATGTGTGATGACAAAACCAGGTCTTCAGTTTTTTTCTGAAGTCTAAAAGGGAGGGGGCCAACCTCACTTCTGGGGGGAGAGTGTTCCAAAGGGCAGGGGCCGCTGCAGAGAAGGCTCGCCTCCTGGACCCCGTCAGATGAAATTCTCTTGCACACGGGGCCCGTAGCATGTCCTCTCTTTATCATTGTATTATTATTTTTTGTTTGTTTTGTGTGTTTTTATCTGTGAAGTGCCCAGGGTCAAGCCGTGTAAAAATCTAATAAATAAAGAAATAAATACAATTTCAGGGGCTGGAATGTCACTGGAGGCAGCCTAGAAAGTTACTATTCTCAACCCTACGCCCACATATCAGGTGGCCACCTTGTATCTTTCATTGGTGCCCTCTTTCCGTTTTTATCACCAGTTTGCTATGAAATATTTTGTAGAATAAAGCCAAGAATTTTAAGCCCAGAGGTGGGAAGATGCATTTTCTTATTGACCCTACTGGAATCAAATACAGTGGAACCTCGGTTTACGAACTTAATTCGTTCCGTGACTCTGGTCGCACCCCGAATTGGTCGCAACCTGAAGCAAATTTTCCCATAAGGTTCAATGTAATTACCGTTAATCCATTCTGGCGTGGAGGACAGGGAGGCGGCTATTGCTTGGAGGGAGAGTCCTCCTCCCTACGACCATGTGTCAGGGGCGGAAAATGGCTGCGGACCACATGTCAGGGGCGGAAAAATGGCTGCAGACTGTGTCATGGGAGGGAAAATGGCCGCATATCCTGTTTGTACCCCGAGGCGGAGTTCGCAAACCGAGGTAAATTTTTGTGGCCAGAGCTGGTTGTAACCCGAAAAGTTCATTAACAGAGGCGTTCGTAACCCGAGGTACCACTGTAGATCATTATGCAAGGCAGTCTTATCTTATTCTCCTGATGCAGAATTCCCAATTATACCTGTATGGCCGTTGGGGTGAGGGCTCCTACAGTCTGTGGCAGATTGGAAAAGACTGGTGTAAGGGATATCTCAGACAATTACAAAAGCATTTTCAGTAGGCCTTTTCATCCAGATAACTTCAGCTACTGTCAGGACTTTATTGGAAAAATGAGAAGTTTGTTTGCAAGAGAGTAGATAAGCAAAGGCAGATGGAAAATGGAGCTTATATTGTCTCAATAAACTTCAGCTGTAAAAAATTGTAGGGAGCGTGGGCTGTAACAATGTGAAATATACAGCCAAACCTAGCCTTTTGGCACTGAAAAACTTTTCTATAGTATTGTCAGGGACAGTTATGATAATTCTCTATGGATATATGAAAGTGAGCCCTTATTTTTCCTAGGCATCTGGATTTAATAATTACTTTTAGAATATTGCAGCAATATTTATATTTTGAATAGTTACTTAAAGTGAATTCAACCATACTTCATTACTTCTTGCATATACACTTACAAATGATGTAAAAATGCTCTTTTTCCCAGGTTTACTTCTCATAAACAAATGTTCAAGGGTGTCCACAGGGTATGGTCAGAACAGTCAGGATGGTGGCCACAATGCGTGTGTGTGTCCCATATAAAAAACATGTGTGTTGCAAAAAATGGGCGATGGCTTGATCACACCATCATGGGTGCCATCTTAACTGTTTTGACCATATCCTGAAGACTACCTCTGTTTGAGTTCGGGCTTTGCTATTACCACTTCAACAATGTGGAAGAGAATGACTGACCCAGAAATTTTATTATGAGGATATGGGAAGAGAGGGAGGAGGGAGGGAGGATCCAAGAACATATGCGTCAGTAGTCAGTATCCTGGTTCTGAAGTTTATCAGGAACTCTCCAAAATCATCTGCCTGACAATATAATCAGTAAGTCCAGGCTGAGATGTTTTCCTTTTTCCTTTTTTCACGTTTCTGTAAAGTAGATTTATTTGTGCAGTGACAAAAGCCAGGAAAGTTGTTAGTGAAAATTCTCAGCTATTTTGTTAGATCTTAATCATGTAAACATCCAGATCTAATGTGTTTATTTTCCACTGCTCTGAGTACAGAGAGTGTCTCTTTCAGACCCGCACATATCCAAGACTGGCATGGTTTGCAATCATAAGCCAGCCTGGTGAGGAGACGGCATCTTAGGATCTTCTCTCTTGAATTAGGTCAGACCTCTTAACCTCTGACTTCTGTTTACAGACCCTAACTTCTCACCTTTGATAAGTAATCAAGAGTACCCATTTAAAGACCAGTTTGTTCACATTTAGGTATCACACAACTCCCAAAGACAGTCTATATGCATATTTAGAACAATGGTGAAGAACCATTTTCAATCCAAGGACTACATTTGTTTATATAAACCCTTCTGAAAGCCACATGCCAATGATATGTACTTCCAGCATCAACTCACCCCATTCTCTTTCTTCCACAGATGAGTTTATTGGATCTCATACCGGTTTTGGAATGTATTTCTTTATCACATCTCTGTTCTGTCTCTTCCATGAGAACCCAACATTATTGTTAGATTTGTTTTTCTATCGATTATGTGCCATCAAGTCGGTATCAACTCTTAGTAACCACATAGATTTTCTCCATATCCTTCAGGTCTTCCAAGGGTGCTGTTGGGTTCTGTGGTTGAGCAGGAACCTGAACGCTGAATCTCCCTAATTGTGGCCCCCACCCTTCAGTCAAAATGGTTACAACCATTTTGCAACAAACCTGTGGAAATTAATCACTATTTTGATTATTCATGTATTTTGGGTTATCCAGTGGTCTTAACTGACATATTTGTTTTCATCCAGTTACTGTTTACCTGTGCTTTAAAATTAGCATGTTTGAACTTACAGTTGAATCTTTTCTGTAAATAATGGAACAAAAAGTCCTAAGCTAAACTAACTTTTCCTGTGGGTTTGAAGAAGCCACAGTGAGCAGCTTTCAGAACAGAAAATCCCAAATGTTACATTAATTCCCAAATTACATTATGACAAGGCCATGCACGAAGCCAGTAATTCACACAACATGCTTAATCATGCTGGGTGAAGATTGAGCAGATGCCCTTAGGAAACAGGTGAGGGTTAAACTAGGTGAGCTTTGGGGGAGGTCCCTGAGCATGTTCGTTGAGCTTATGAGGATTCTGCCTATTCCAGGAAATCTGTTAATTCAGTAGCCAGTTTTATTGCCTTTAAAACTCAGGCCTTTCGAGTGGCGTGGAGCTGAAGTTCTATAATTGCTGAAAAAGCTACTTTTTGCACGGAAAAGAAAGAAGTGGCTTTGGCTAAAAGGAAAACAGTTTCCTGAACTTCAGAAGGAAGCATGGATGCCATGCTAAAATTCTAATATCATTTTAAAAAAAAGATATTAGGAAGCTTAAAATTCCAAGTAACAATTCCCGCATTTGGTTCTCAAACTATTAATAGTTTGCTGAACCATTTTTATACTGAGTGAGCAGTTAATATCTGAAATTGCGCAGGGTCTATGGTTGCAGTGCGTTGTGGAGTAGATTTAAAAGAGTAGAGGGAGCCTTGGGTGGCAGGCAAACATCACATAAGACAACAGCCAAGGACAGCAAGAAGTACTAAGGCTGTGATAGCAATAATTCCAAGCAATAAAAGTTTCACCCAGCCCCAATCTGGCAGCCAAGAAGTGAGTCAGTCCCACATGGGTTGGTTGTCCTGCTGTTGTTCTTGAAAATGTTCCCTTTTCTTAGTTAGGGAGGCAACTATTTTAGCTAACGTCTGCTGATGTCGAACCAAGCCATCACTTCTGCCATGAAACATGCAGCAGGTTTGATTAAAATAGATGCAAACTCCTCCATGCTCTACTAATAACCGATTGAAGTCTATTTTGCGTTACTACGTCTTTCAGAGAAAGTATGTCATCCCGTAGCAGCTTATGGCTCTGTGAGGTGTCATTCATAAAGACTTCAAAAGTAACAGATTTACAGCGAACGCAGCCAAATTATGAGCATCTTTATAGTACATAGTTTACTCTGTGTAATTGTATGCCAGCAGCAATTGCCCTCCATATTCTACAGTTATGCCTAAATCAGTGTTTCTCAACCTCAGTGTTTTCTCAGCGTTTCTCAACCTCAGTGACTTTAAGCTGTGTGGACAACTTAAAGTCACTGAGGTTGAGAAACGCTGGTCTAAATGATCATTTAATTTCTCATGGTGAGACTGGAAGATAGAGTTTTAAAACCGTGAATGCAGCAAGTCCACCATAATCTATTCAGGTAAGCTGGGGCCTTCAGTGTTGTATGTCAAGGCCCAGGCAACATTCTTTAAAATGTGAGTGCCATTGTTACGTTTGGCTATTTGCCCTGTGCAGGTTTGCATTTTAACATCCCAAGCTGCTTCATCATTAGCTGGATTGAAACCAGTATGGCAGAAACACCGCTTGCATATTTGGGCTACTAATGTCCTTTGAAAACTGATTGGGGCATTGGAGTGTTCCTGCATAATAGTGACATCAAATGCAATAATGTGATTTACCCACCAGTCAGTACTTAGAGCTCAGGAAAAAGAGGATATTCCTCAGCTGCATGGAGTCTGCAAGGAGGAAATCCAACAATTTTATTTCAGCATTTTTGATCACATGCAGCTTGAGTTTTGCTCTCCCAGCCTATCCCACCCGCATTTGCAGCATAAAAAAACTACAAACAAAGCAAAAGTCCAACAGAAGTCATGGTTGCTTGAAAGCAAAAAAAAAAATCCACAAAGATTTATTTTTTTTTAAAGTTATTCAGGCAAGTTTCAGGAGTGGGACAATCTCCACCTGTGAGGAATCCAGGAACGCTTTCACTGGCTCTGGGCAGTCATCAAAATCTGAAATGGACCTTCCCAGGTTGCATCGAGAGTCTTATGATGGAACTTCTTAAGCAACACAAATTCTCCCTGCTGGGATGGATGGATCTGGTCATTCAGAGGAACTGTGCCCCCCGCCACCTCCTTCCAGAGCTCTCTCTGCTGCTTCTGTAAGGATAGAAACTGTTTTGGCAGTTAGTTCATCCCCCCAATCGTAGATGTACTGAGATGGCAAGGAGACCCCCCCCCTTGGCCTAGAAGAAGCTCCTGGAAATTTCCACATAGGCTCCAGGAGCAAGCCAGCCTACAATAGCTTGGGTACCACGCTTTCACATGTAGTTGCTGAGCCAGAAGACGAAGAAAAGCATGTGGGGCAAGCGGTCGCCCGTTAGGAACCATCCAGAAGGAACCGTTCCAAGAAGCATCATAGAGATGTAGTAAGTAGCAGTTTCAGCAATGGAAAGAAACTTCTCTTAAGCCAGTGTTGTCCAAACTTGGCCACTTTAAGATGAGTGGACTTCAACTTCCCATGCTGGCTGGGGAATTCTGGGAGTTGAAGTCCACTCATCTTAAAGTGGCCAAGTTTGGACAACACTGGCTTAAGCAATAGCAGAGGGAACCTGAAACACAGATGCAAAGACTGAAAGACATGAGGTTGTTGAGTAATCTATTTAGCAGCCTGATCAACAAAGTGATTGCCTTTAGTAATAAAAGGAGAAGGTCATCCAAAAGTGAAACAACCAGGTCTGTGTGAGCAATCTGGCGGCCTGAGGTGGTGAAGAACGCTCTCACCTCCCAAAAGGCACCTGTAGCATGACAAACACCAAAAGCATACTTAGAGTCAGTGAAGATATTATCACTTTTGTCTCTGGCAATGGAACAAGCTTCAATTAAGGCAGTAAATTCAGCTGCTTGGGCCTCCAAGAAAGGTGGCAAGGGTTCCACCCAGCAGATTAAAAAAAAAAAAATTGCAAATGTCAGTGGCAAATTAATTTACAAAAACTGCTATAGGTTTAAGATCTTTTTCATTTTTAGCACTAAGCTGTGCGTGCTTTAAAGTTCTTTCAGTGTTTGGTGTAAAATGCGTCATGAGTTTCATCAGAGCTCTGAACAGCTGGTTTCCTGGTATTTCTTTAAGTACTGAACTCTTAATAGGGTTAATTTTGCTTCTTGGCCAAATTACAAGGAGGAGGACTTTAAACAGTGTTACAATTAACTTCTGGATTGCAGGGACAAATTTCGCCCAAAAGTTGTGCTCAACAATACCAGTAGTCCATTTTTATTTTATTTTCTTCTTCTCATTAAAATAAATAAACAAATAAATAAATAAATAAATAATTCAAAGCTTTCAGTTGACAAGAGTTAAGAATTCCCTATTCTAACCAATTTTGTTTACCATAATTTTCCAAAAATCTCTGCCACTTTCTGTTTAAAGGGGGGGGGGGTTGTTTCTTATCACAACATGCTTAACCCCGCTGGGTGAAGATCGAGCAGATGTCCTTAGGAAACAGGCTGATCTTGGTGAGGTTGAACTAGGTGAGCTTTGGGGAAGGTCTCCGATAATGTTTGTTGAGCTTGTGAGAATTCTGTCTATCCCGGGAAATCCATTCACTGGGTAGCCAGTTTCAACAAGTTGTGTAAACGCAACTTTTCACCGGGTGAAAAGCCTCACCAGCACGTTCAGGAAGCTTCAGCAAATCTTGGAGCGGGGGTGGGGGGGCGAGTGTTCCAGTATCAGATCCAAACTTTAGTCTCTCCCGGCAGGGCCGTTCCATTAATTAACTGAGCTTAATTGCGCCCTGGGTACCGCGCCTGCCCGAGCGCCCTCCCTCCATCCTTTCCCGGCCGTTCCATCCCCGCCGCGCGGCTGGGGATGCGGTTGCCGCGGCGACGGAGCTCAGCATCTCCGGTCTCCTAGCAACCGCCGCTCTCCGGCTTCCTCCTGCCTGCCCCGCTCCCTCCCTCTCTCCTCCCACCCGGCGCTGGGATCAAGCCAGGCGGGGAATGCGCAAGCTCGGCCCGGCGAGACGGACGCCTGAAGTCCATCTGCATCATGGCGCTGTGGCGGCGGGCGCTGCTGCTCCTCCTGTTCCGTGAGTCTCGCCGGGGCGGGGGACGGGGGGCCCTCGGCGGCGGTCGGCGGTCGAGGGGAGGGGGGACCTGGACCGAAAGGAGAACCCGGGCGCGGTCTTTGCAAGCGGGGACCACGTTTGGGAGGGAGAAAACGGGGAGGGGGGAATTCTTCCCGTGCTCCAGCAGCCCCCTCCCTGGCCCCCATTGTTTTCAGCATCCGCGAGGGGCGAACTTAGGCGGCGCGGCTCTCTGGAGGTCCGGCGTTGGTGAGTTTTCTCCCTTCCCATCATCCTTGGGCAGAGAGTTCCTGAAACAATAGGCGCTGCTCGTGCTTACCAAGAGTTGGAGGGTGTGTGTGTGTGTGTGTGAGTGAGAAGCTGTGCCGTACAAGCGGGGAGGGAGCATCTTGGGCAGGGGGAAAGGCGGGTGGCTGCAGGGAAGGGGGGGAAAAGTTTTTTGCTCTCTTTAAACCAAGGCCTCAATGAAGGTTGTGAGTCGGTAAGTACTGAGTGGGATTGAAGGAAACAAAGGGGCTCAGTTGAGAACCATAATATTGCGGAGGCCTGGCTGGGAGGTATCCCCTAAGTAGGAGCTGCTCCCCCCACACCCCCTGTGTGTAGTTGTGAACCGATAAAGTTGGCTAATGTCCTTGTGAGATGCTCCTCCATCTGTACAAAATGCACACTCTCGCTCGGAAAGAAAGGAAGGAGGATGTAGGTTTTCTGATAGGCCCTTTCGTGCTTCCTGCCCAACAGTTTTTTATTTATCACGTATAGAGCACGGTGGCAAAATCATTTGAAGGAATCCTCCTCCCCACCAATTTATTCCCCCTTTCTATAACTTTGGGATGTGTGTGAAAAGGGTGAAGGAGTGGATGAACAAGAAGACTTCTTCATTTTTATTATTTTCCTAACCTTTCTCTCCTGTCTGCCTTTTCCCCAAATTATTTGTGGAAGGCCTCCTTTAGATGCTTGCAACAGCAGCCTGGTGAAGTAGGGCTAAGCGACAGTAACTGGCCCAAAGTCAACCAGGTCTCAGTCCGGTTCTCCAAGTGTGACCCTGTGTTGGCTACTACAAGAACAGCTGGCATACGGAACACATTTGCTTTACTCAAACTATTTTGGGGAGTTGAAGAAAGCAAAGCCAGATAAAACAACTGACTGGAAATGTTCCTTTGAACTTGGTGACCCTTTCTCCCTCCATATGTAATTTAGAATATACACATATATAACACTTGGATTACCTAAAGGGGTGTAATACGGGTGTGTATTCATTTCCCCCCAATGGCTGGCTTTCTTCATCATCTTTGTAGGAGGTGGCTTTTGCTCCTGCCCCATTATACAGAAACATTGATTTCCCCACATCGTCTAAGTCTAAGTGTCTCCTCGCTTATCTCGAGGAGGAGAGAAATAGGAATGTGCAACTTGGCCAGCTCAGCAGGGTTGATACTGGATCCTTTTCGCTTGGCAACAGAGGCACTCATTGTTCTGAGGGCCGCATGCAAACGTTTGCAGCTTTAATTGCAAAAACATTTGCTGATTCCATTCATGAATGAGTTAGGACTTGCTTGTCGTTTAGCTATTAATAAAGGCCCAGATTGGGCAGCCCTGGTGGGTTTTTCTCTTTGGCAGTGCCCAGCTGACATATGCTCTTTTACCCAGAGCGTGTATACGGCTGGGCAAAAATAACAGGTAGATTAGATAATGCTGTGATTTGGAATTTCCTAATTCTTACTGAGAAAAAAATGGGCATCAAGGAAGCAGCACAAACTTCCTGATTATCGCTGGCGGTGACCACCCGTTCTATATTTCCTTGCAAAATATTCAGATAACTGTGTGATTGGTCACAATCTCATATAGCTTTCTTTCCATACCAACATGATGATTTGGGGGAATGGGAGATGAATTTTATTTATTTACTTAGTATTTATTCAATTTTGTGGCTCGCCCGACTCCACGGCTTCCTGTTAAAAAATTGAAAAGAAAACATGGCGCCATGAAGTGGTCCTGTAATATCTTCTGATGTCTCCCCACACATTTGGACTTTTTTGAAATATTGATTCCAGTTCTTGCTTCTCCCTAGTAATCCTGAACTTTTTTGCAACGCTGTCCTAGGATAGACACAAGAGGCAGCATTATCTGAGTCAGAGAGCGAGGGGATGGATGTGAAATCCTGAGGACGAGAGAAATGTTCTTTTTTCTTTCTTCTTTTTTTAACTCCCTCAGCGTGCCAATGAATAGAACAACTTCTGGACTTTACTGTCCAGTTTTGAGTTTGCATTGCACAAGGCAGACAATTTTCCTAATCACCCCATCAAATATATTTTGTCAGTACAGATCTTGACCAACTTCTCATTTCTCCCTGAGAAAAATTTGCAGTGCTGGTTTTATTTACCACCACCACCACCACCACCCACTCAGTGGTCTGGGACTTAAATGCCACCTTTGATATGAACCTCGGCTACCCCTCCTGCTTCAGGGCAGCTCTTGAAAACACAGACAGCTCTTTGGTAGTGGTGTGGAATTCCTTTCCAGATGCCTTACTCAGGCCCAACACAATGATCCTTTAGGCATCAGGTTAAAACTTTTCTAATCTCCCAGGTCTTTGATGACAACCCTTAGAGATCTGCTTATTAAATTCATGGCTGCTGCTTGTCTGCTGTTATTAGAGGCTTAGCCTTTTATGACTGCTTGCTGTGATATTTTAGGGTTGTTTTAACTGAGCTGTTAGCTGCTTGAACACCCAGTCTGGCGATAAGGGAAGGCATCTATAGTTTTTAAAATAGAGCAAATGTGTTTTGATATGATCAGGGGAGAGATGAAGGGAAAAGAGGAAAGCTTTGGTACAAGCAATTAAAAATTAATTGAAGTTTGTTTACTCTGTTTTTTTCCTCCTACCAGCCAAAAAAAGCATTTTATGGTAATAAAATCAGTGGAACGTAACATCCGACAACCCTATTCATAGACCAATAAAAACAGCGAAAGGCAGGGTGAACGCAAGGATCCTGCATTCAGAATCAGACATGACAAATCTGCTTTTGGGTGGCTGAGTTTGGAGGGAATAACCCTTAACTGGTCTTCCTGATCATTCCTGGAAATCGATTGATTCTACGGATAGTGGGATTCACCCTACAGTCTTGGTGCAATGAAAAAATGAGAGTAAAAGTAGAGAAAGATGAAAGGAACCAAATTAATTATTAGAAACTCCTTGCTGAGAACGATTTCTGGCATCCTCTCTTAGGGTTTTAACAATCCATGATTATTGCTGGAGCTGTGGTTTGCGTTTAGGAGGGCAGTCCTAATTCACACAGGCTTTTGGTTAAGGTGGTTGAAGCCCCTTTGGAGTAAACGTGTGGATGTTTTTGTTCTTGTCCAGCTTTGCCCTCTTTTTTGCTCCTTTCTTTTTATTGCTACGTAATTTTATTGCTACTTTTTCCCATGCTTTTGCACTTTGCAAAATGCCCAGTCACTGGCAGTTGGCGGTGTACAAATCTGATAAATAAATAAATAAGTCCAATGCACAGCTACTACATACATCACTGCATCTGATGGAAGTTATTTCCAAATCAACAGGCGTAGTAGCCTTGTGCACCCGGCTTCAAATATCTTTATCGTTCTTAGAGTCTTTCACAACTGCGACAGTGATCTCTTAAACCGAAAAATAAGTTACGCGCTCAAGACCATTTGTTCCAGCACTGGCGTGGAAAGGGGATTTGTAACCTGCTCTCCTGGGTTCAGTCTCAGCAGATGGTAGCATCTAGGGAAATTTCTCTGGCCTTGGAAGCCAAGCAGGACCAAACTTGTTTCGTAAGGGGATGGGGGACCACCAAGAATTCCCAAGCTGAAGGCACCCAAAGAACATTCCAGAAGAAGCCAAAGGAAACTGCTTCTGTAGTGTTCCCAAGACCACTGCAGGAATATGTGCACACAGTCACACTTTTCACCTTAAAAGTGTCCTTCCCTTTCTCCCCCATGGTCAAATCCAACCATGCACCCCTTTCGTTATGATGCTAATTTCTTCTAAGAACTTCACCTGCTTCTCCAGACAACCTCGTCGAGGAACAGGATTCCTTGTGGGTTGTATCCCCCTCAAATAGCTGAGAGTCTTGGGATTCTCTGAAGACCCAAATAGGTTTTGTGTCCACAAAAGCCTGTTTGTAGCATTCTAATCAGAATATCTCCAGACAATCCCCTCTTTTTACAGAGATCCAGCTGTCTCGCAAGGAAGCAAGTGCTTGCAACCAGCTGTCCACGCTTGGGGTCTATTGCTTTTTCTGGCCTGGTGGATTTCGCCTGCTAGACTCCTAACTTGGAAAGGGGAACATGAAGGGCAGGAATACTGTGAAGTGCCAAAAGCTGCATAACTCTTGGGTGATAAAAAGGCCCAGGGTCGGGCCCGAACTGGCTGCTTTGAATGGTTGTCTTAAGTTCAGTTTCAAAGCAAGGTGTGAAATTTCTCCTGGAGTAGTAAATAACCCTAAGTTTGTCACATTGTAAGGGATGAATTTTCCCTCGCGCCCACTTTCTGGCTGTGGCAAAGAATGTGTGATATTAGCAAGCTGACTCTGGACATCTTCTACCAGCAGTTTTGTTTATTATGTAAATGACTTTGAGTTCATGACTTTGAGTTCATGGAGAATTGCGCGTGCACCCGTGCCAAGTCTTTGCTTGTGCATGGAGAAGCAAAGTCAGAGGACCCGATCGTTGAACTTGGCTTTCTTTCTGTGATGGAGTTTTTTCTTTCTATCCCTCCCCAGACTAATGTTGGGCTTTGCGGATCCTGCTCACAATTGTATGCCCTCTTGACAGTCGCACATCACTTCTGATGTCAGTGATGAATCAGATGATTCAGTTGGGGTGGTACAGAAGTTTGGTCTGTGAGTTCTGAAGGAATTTGTCCTAGTTCTGTGTGGATTGTTTAGGGTCATTCTTCTGTCAGTTTGGCCCTCTGCTTTGCCAGATCCAAATCCAAAATTTTCCAAGGTTCTGTCCCAAGCAACTTTATACCCATATATTAGGAACTGCAGGTGGGAAAAGCTCCCCCAACTTGGCACCTTCTAGAAGAGTTAGATTACCTCGGGCATCATTCCCACCTAGCAACCATAGTGGCTGGAGGGTCATGGCAATTTTGGTCAACCCTTCTGGAAGGCACCAACTTGGGGACGGCTTTTCTGGAGAGAAAGGATCGCAAAGTTTACTCATTTGAGAGATGGATTTTATCCGGGAAAAGGGGAATTTTTTTTAGCTCTTACAGTTGCCTCCTGATTTTGTCCTCTCTGGCTCTGCTCCAGGTTCTTCGTGTCAACCCCATGGCTGCCTGAGAACCAAGTTAATTGATCAGTGAAGTCCTGTGTTTCAGAACATCCTGAGATATTCCTTAGCGTGCACATTCTATTAATGCAGGGCACATTGGCAGAGTTTCTCGGCAATCACTGCTGTGTCCTGTGGACTGATAAGGAACGAGAGAAAGCACCCACATTCTTCTTCCCTATTTTAGACAAAATGAAAACAATCCAAGGTTATTCATCTTCCACTTGAGCAACTCCCACTAAGCTGCTAAATTCTCTGCAACACAGTTTTGGGGAAAAAACGGGGGCTTGCAACTATAAGGGAGTTAGGAGAAAGTTGTGCTAGGAATGTTTGCTTCCTAGCGAATTCTGTCTCTTCTCTTGATATTCTTTGTCATCATTACCCCCCAGCCCCACCCCACCGGCTTTCCTACAGTTATTTCTGTATGTGTGCGTACTGAGGCAGAAATGGATGTTGTTGTAAATTCAAAAGTCCCGTTTCACAGCTGATCGCGCTCCTGCCTGCCTAGGAATGCGCGCAAACATTTTCTAAAGCAGGGATGAGCTGTAACGCAGGATGGGGAGTGGGATAAGCTATAAGTGCTGATTCAGAATGCCTTCCGTTGGCTTCACTGTTAGGGAAAACATTGTCCTGGATTGTAGAAGGGTTGGGGGAATAAACAGATCTCTGAGTCTCTTTGTTCTTTTTCTTATACTTTAACCATTCAACACTTCCTGGAAAGGTATTGGATGTTGGGCATCCATGAAGCAAAGAGGCCCAAGATACAGAGAAAGCAAAGGGCCCAAATTAGTTAACGTGGGTACATTCTCAGTCAGACAGTTGGAAATGCAAGGTGCATTTCTGGTGGAGGAAAATGAACACACAAATTGTTTGAACAGAAGTAGCAGTTTTTCACTAAGGTCTGCCCTTGTTTCCCTTTGCAGACGAGGCAAGGTCCTACCATTTGGGCTGTATCGGTGGTGGACCCATTAAAATAATAAGCAACAACGTGATTTAATCATAGCTACTTCGATTACGTTCAGAGTAGTGTTTGCTGAAGTGAAGAGCTTCCGGGGAACGGTCTTTCTAAGGGACGTTAATCCGATGGGGACGTAGCCTGCACAAGATCACATTATATCCTTGATTAATTCAAGCTATTCATTGGCAAAATAGACCATCTCTACTTTTGTCCGTTGTGATGGAGGAAGGTAATCCGCAGTGCCTGCTGTGGATTAAGGATCAGCGTTTCAAATATTTATTTAAATTTAAGGATGAGGTTTCTTTTGCTCCTTTGCTCCGGAAGCCCAAGGAGATTATCCAGAGGGTCTCCATGTTATCTTCTCAGGAGTAACCCAACATCCTAACCACTACCCCCCTTGAACCTTAGGAGACCCTGTTTCGCCACAAAATGGGCCTGAGCTTGGTGCCGAAGCCAAAAGACATCCAAACACGAGGTGCAGAATAAAGGGTTGCTTTGATTAAGGGACCAGAACAAAAGGACTCCAGCCTGTAAGGCGGCAGGAGCCCCGAACATAATTTGGTCACAATCTTTATACTTCCCAAATTCCCTCCCCAGCTCTTGGTTGGTCAGGTACTATGGGGTTCACAACCTATCAGGTACGCGAAATACAACTTCCCACCTTAGTTTACGTCTCCCACTATTCTCCTGCAAAGACCCTTGCCCTTATTTACAGTTATCCATATTTGGGGCTTCTGTCTACGTGTCACTTTAAAGGCTATCGTGTCCCTGCAGGCTGCGGCTAAACGGATATCACCCTGTCGTAACTATCTACATTCTTCTCCTTTCCCCATGGCGCAAGCTGCTTTAAGCCTATATCTAAATTTCACACATCCTGTTTTCCAGGTCGTGGGCCCTCTTGCAAGCGTTCCAGCATGTTATCTCCCCCCCCCTTAACAGCTGCCCCAACAGCGGGTGGTCGGGCTCATTCCTCTTCAACCTGGTGTTGGTATGGCCTTAGCTCCACATAGGAACTGGGGGGAGGGAGATTAACCCCCTTCTTCTGATCCTTCAGCCCCATAACGATAAGGCATGAGTGGTGGCAATGCTGTTTAGAGACAGAGGAAGCAGCTCCCAGATGTCCCACAGAAATAAATCTGGGTGGGAATCCGTTAATTTTCAGGTCATAGTACTAAGGAGAGGCAGAAAAAATAATAATTACCTGCCTGCGTCTGCAGCAGAAGGCCAAAAAGGCCGCAACGCAATACGTACGACCAAATGAATGTTCCTTGCAGGAGTGCAAATGTGTTTGGGTTGTACCATCAGAAGGGCATTAAAAAGCATTAATGTATGCATTTTAAAGTCTTCATTTTTCCACATTTGCATTGCTGGACAGAACCGTCTCCTGTTCCAAGGCTTCCAAAATAGGGGAAAAAATTCCTCTAAAAGATAAGAGCCTTCTTTTACTCAGGACGCAGGAACAATGCTTTCTTTGCTGTAGATTTCATGGAAGATTAGCTTTGCTCCGCTTCCTGGTTCTTCTCTCCCAGAGAATTAGGCAATCATGCAACATTCGGAAATAAGTTCCATTCTTCTCCCCCAGCCCTTTCTTTTTCTCCTTGGTTTCTGCCAAAAGAAGGTGGTGCAAAAACCCTCTCCCATTTCACTGAAGTCATTAATAAGTTGCATTTATTTGAGTTGTGCCTGGCCTTCCTGCTCCAGCGAATATTTAGCGTGCCTTGCCAACATTTTAAAAATCCCTAAAGTGAAAAATAAATGAAAAATGAAGGCTAACACTGATTAACAGCACAAAGGCAAGAGAAATGTCTTTGAAGATTTTCCTAAGCATGGAGCGCGGGGACCAAGGCAATACGTTCCATAGCTTGGGAGAAATATAAGAGGAAGAGGCTTCCATAGACTCAGAGTAGGGAAAGTGAACAAACACCAGCTTTTGGGGGTGGGGCACCCCATTTTTTTGCCTTGGGTTGTCACCTTGTCTAAATGGCTTGCTGGGTCACTTTGAGGTGCTCTTAAAGCAGTGTTTCTCAACCTTGGCAACCTTAAGATGGGTGGACTTCAACTCCCAGAATTCCCCAGCCAGCCGTGCTTCCCAAGTCCAACTCAAACCAGGGTTCCTACCTCTGGCCAAGATGGAGGCACAGATCTGATATTGCTGCATAGTTATAGGTGGACCTATACACCTCTTTGTACAACAAAACGCGTTTAAACATAGTTCTTCCTGCCCACCTTTTCTCCTCTGGCTATGCATTCTCCCTGGTGCAAATTAGCCTTTTCTGAATAAGCGAAGGTGTAGAGTTGGATCATCTGTCTCTAGTTCTCTCTGTCATGTATGATGATGTATCATCATCCACGTAAATGATGAGAAACACCCCAGAAATTACTGAATTCCAGGGGACGGTTCAGTAACATCTAGAGGACTACAGATTCCTCATTGATAGGTTAAACCAGTGTTTCTCAACCGTGGCAACTTGAAGATGGGTGGACCAACTCCCAGAATTCCCCAGCCGACAAGCTTTAAAGTGGGTGGATTTCAACTCCCAGAATTCCCCAGCCAGCAGAATTCCCCAGCCAGAATTCTGGGAGTTAGTCCACCCATCTTCAAGTTGCCACGGTTGAGAAACACTGGTTTAACCTATCAATGAGGAATCTGTAGTCCTCTAGATGTTACTGAACCGTCCCCTGGAATTCAGTAATTTCTGGGGTGTTTCTCATCATTTACGTGGATGATGATACATCATCATACATGACAGAGAGAACTAGAGACAGATGATCCAACTCTACACCTTCACTTCTGGGAGTTGAAATCCACCCACCTTAAAGTTGCCGAGGCTGAAAAACACTGATCTAATTATTTGAGAACCCTACCTTTGATGAAATGCACAGGTTTTTCTGCAAAACAGAAGAGAGAATCTGCCTGACTGGGGGGAAAAAAATTGTTTGGTTAACTCAGCCAAGTTAAAATTAGCATTTCATAATAAACTCTTCTTTCACACTAGCAAACCAGCGGTGCCTATTTTTATCTCGGCAACCTTCTCACGATACAGATAATTACCTCGTCGCTGTTTTCCTCTAGAAACATTTCTTAGACGTCTGGCCCTCAGCTCTTTAGACCCTCATTGTTCGCAGCTCCGCTCTGAGGGAGCAGAGTTTCCAAGTCCAGCAGCACTCTACCTGCAAGGGGCTGATGCTGGGGGATCACCAACCGGGGAGATGTTTCCGCATTGAGTTTGTAAAGGAATTGGGGGGGGGTCTGTTGGCTCCAGAAGGAAAACAGAAAGAGAGGCCACTCTTGGACGCTGCCGGTGATCTGAACCCACAGAGGCGGTTCTTACCTTCTTACTCTCTGCATCTCAGCCAGTAGTGCAAAATGGGTAACGCGATGAGTAATGTAAACCAAACGCTGTTTTATTTGCCTCTTCAAAGCTCCTACTAAACAAAGCCCTCTAGGCTAAGCAGGTATTTTAAAATGAGCATTGCTGGGTCTGTAGATTTTGGAGAGAGATTAGCCTGGGAAAAGTTCATAATTGGGTCCTTAACCGTAGGGAAACAAGGATTCGATCCCGCAGTTGTTTTAAGAGCGCGCGCCGTCCGTGCTAAAGATAATTACAAAGGGAGAGCGACGTTTGCTTGACTCAGGCAGGCGAGCAAAAACTCAGCAATTGCTCCGACGCCTCGAAAACCTCAGATGCGGGGAAGAAGTTTGGAAAAGCATTTTTCTTGTTGCCAGGAAGATGCAACGCCTAATGAGCGCCCGAAAGCCCGAGAGGGTCTGCTGTACTGGGGCTCTGCTTGACCCATCCTTGAAGGCCCAAAGCAGTCTCAGTTCAGGTTGTCACCTGCTGTGGACCCAAATGATGCACACCTTGCTGGGGTTGCTGCGGTTTTGATTTAGCAGGTTTGGGCACCTCAACCCATACGGAGCCGAACACAGCCAGGCATAATGCCCCAGGCCAAATCAGGATATTCATCGCTGATGCCAATTTATTGGCTAACATGGGGTTTCTCCTCTTTAAATGGAGCTGGTGGGGACAGGCCAAGGTTACTAGAAAGATCAGGTGGTTTATGCCTGGGGGGTTGTTCTCGGGCTATTTCTCAGTGGGCATTCTGTTCTTTTTCGGAGACAATCCCATTCTTCTCCAATTTCCTGAATGGCGTGCCCGCCAAGCCCCACGGGGCACCCAGCCTCCCTGAAACACACCCTTCCAGAGAAGTCTTGTTTATCTCCAGAAAGGGATGATCTTACAGTATAAATCCTTGCTCCCGCCGAGAAGGGTATTATTAACTCACGGAGCTGCTGAAGAAGCAGTTTGCCTGCTGCCTGCTTGAAGGCAGGCTGGGGGCTTCCTCTTCCCTCCCCGCATACACGTGGATTCTTGCACAGGCATGGCTCTTTGAAGCTCACGTGTGGGTCTGATGCCAGCCCCATTGGGCTCGCTGGTTGCGTCTTGCTTCTTCCGATGGAGAGTCTTTCTTTCATCTCCGAGGCTCGAGGTCCCTTGTCTAAATTACCCCACCAGATTTAATAGGTTTGCTTTTCTCCCCCCCACCCCCCTGAGGAGGGGGGAAAGGAGAGGAGAAGTCCCTTGAAGTCCTTATAAAGATTCCCCCTCCCTTATAAAAGTGAAAAAGCTAAGCCCGGGCTTCTGTTGCATCTTGCAGAGCGCATACGGTGTGATGCTTCCCCAAGTCTTGCTCGGTCTCTATTGAGCTACAAGGTCATTTCTTCTCTTCTGCGGCTCTTCTTGTGGCTAGCAGTGTGTGTGTGTGTGTGTGTGTATGTGTGCAAGGGGGAGCGCATGCATTATTATCCATTCATGCAGAAATCTTTTTGATGCACATCAAAGGTCAGCTTAAGCCAGTGTTTCTCAACCTTGGCAACTTTAAGATGTCTGGACTTCAACTCCCAGAATTCCCCAGCCAGCCATTCTGGGAGTTGAAGTCCACTCATCTTAAAGTGGCCAGGTTTGGACAACACTGACATAGAGGAACAAAACTGGCCAACCTAGGAGAATATACTCGAGTTCTTATCAGATAAGAGGACTGACAAGCAAAAGTTGTGCTAGTCTAGTCTGAAGGCTGCAGAGAGCGTGGTAAAGTGTTCCCACTACTAGTGGCCCTCTTGCATTCTGTGGATCAAACGGATGCAGCATTTTGTGTGTCCCTCAGCTTCATTTCCACTGCAGTGGGGAGAAGGAGCAGCAGACCCCTTTCATTACTGGTGTTTGCGTGCAGAAATTCAAAACTCCTGGCTCTGAAATTGGTGCACGAGGTGCACATAGAACAAATATGTGCAGGGGAGATTCAGTTTTCATTTTGAATACGGTAAATGTCAATAAACCTAGCCCATGCAAACCAAAGCTCTTGGGGGGGGGTCCTCTCAAATGTTTAAAAGTGGGAAGGGGTCTTGGGAGCAAAACGTTTAAGCAATGCTGATTGAAAGAATGCCTCGTATCCCATAGGTCCTTGTGCTTGGCAAGTATTGGCAAGGCTTCGTGACATCACGAGCCTCCTCCCTGTTGGCCAGGCAGGCAGGGGAAGGCGGGGTTTGACTGTCCCAGCCAATCGGGGTTCAGAATGTATGTTCTGCTTTGCCAGACCTTGGCAGCGAGTCCAGGGAGGGAGCGACTTGCTTTTTCAGCTGACTGTAGTTAAGGGTTCCCACCGCATAACTCTCTGAAGTTAGCTGAACTCTGAGTTTGTTTGGGGCTGAATTAATTCAGTGGAAGTTTTTGGTCTTCCTGCAACGGCCTCTCCCCCTTTTAGCCCCCTCCTGAGGGCTGTGCGATCGGGGACCAGGCGTTTTCCAAGAGGGGCACAGCCTGGGTTGCACTAAAGCAGCCACTCTCCGAAAGAGCCTTGAAAACCAAAAAAAGCAGATGGAAAAACAACACCCAGCCAAGCCAAGCAGAACATTTCTTTGAAAGTGGCCCAGGAGGGTCCGTTGCCTCAGGCGCTCAGTGAGTGAGACGCTCAGCCCAAAGGACAGGCCATCGGGTCTGTTGAGTTTTATGGCCATTCTTTTTATATAAAAAAGGGAAGCTGAGAGCTAAGGCGTTTGCAGGCGTGGGGTTTCGGCGTGGATGCATTTCGTTTTCAGCAGTTTGACTCTGGGTCGGTTTGAGCCCCTGACTTGCAATTCCAGGGTGTGCGTTGCGACCGAGCTCTGAATGTGTTGGAGTTGTCGTGACCTGCCTCACGGGTAGGTCAGCTTGCATTAACTGTCTGCCTGTAATGCCACTGCGCTTTCCATGTCAGTGGCCTCTGGCAAGAGGCTTCCAAGTCCAGGAACATTCAGGATATGACAGCATTGAAAGAAGGATGGGGCTGGGGATGCGGGGGGGGGGGAGGTCCAGCTGTCCAGTCCCTCTTGGATGGATGAGATATTCACTTCCCCCACTTCATCCATTTGCTCAGGGCTGCATTGAAGATAGGAGGCAGGGGTATTAGGTAGGTTGGACGCCTTGAGTTAGATATACTAAAAAAGGTGAGATTTAAAATATAATAATATATTATGTTTTTGATATAATAATATTAAAATTAATAATAATAATAATAATAATAATAATAATAATAATAATTTTAAAATATAAGAGAGTCTGCCCAGGGTCAGTTGAGTTCAGACATGCCATATCTTTGGAAATGCAGAACAGAAGTGAGGTTCAGTTTGACATTATGTGGTTTTGTTTCTTTCTTTATATCTGTCTGTCTGTCTATCCATCCATCCATCCATCCATCATCTGTTGTCTCTGGAAAGTGAGGTTCAGCTTGACCTTATGTGCTTTCATCTCTTTCTCTTTATATATATGCATTTTCTGCTCCTCTCCAGAATGGTTCAGCTTAGCCTTATATCCTTGAGTGGCTTTCTCAGCACTTGAGAGGCATCAAATAAAGAAATTTCTATCTGAAGCTCCTCCGTCTATACTGGGTGTTAAAAAGTATTTGTCCTGTTCCGTTTTCAGAGAATAATTCATTGGCACAACCAAAGTTCCCATTGCTTCAGTCCTTCAACCGTTCAAAACCAGGCCAAATTGATAATTTGGCTGCATGGGTCCTTGGATGTATTTCAAAGAGATTTGAAAACATCTTTAATCAAGCAGACCCATCAGAGGAATTGGGTGTGTGTAGATACTGGGAGTTTTAATATGTTCATTTGGATTGTGGTTGGACTGTGCTCTGTTGGGCAGCGTCATAAACAAAAGGTGTATGTGTTGGTTCCCATCAGGAATCTGCATGGCTGTGTAGAATTTGCTACTGGTGAGTTGATCAGGTCTCAGCATCTGGGATCTGACTTCCTCTGAGATGGGAAATTAAACCATGGCATGCTTTTCCTTGGGTGGGAGATTTCCAGGGACTGCCCGAGCTGTGGGCTACCCTGGGGAGTCCAAAACAATAACCTGGGAAAAGGCAGTAGCAACTTGGTCTGTATTATTATCAAGAAAAGCAGGAGTTGAGCGTGACTTGGAGAAGACTTTAATGCACTTTTTAATTCCACACTGGGCTACTGGGCATCGGCTGAAATTCTCTTTGGCCCGGATGGGTTGGATTCCACGTGTCCCAGCGTCCAGGCCATGAGCTGGGGGAAAAGGTCCTTGAATGCTGATGTAGGAGGGAGTATTTGGCACATTCGGAAACTACTTGGCTAAAAATAGAGGCAGAGAGAAGAAATTGCTCCAGGATTCGCGGAATCTGCCTCCTGAGCTAAAGGCTTCAGTTTTGACTCTGCTTTGGTAAGGCTGTTTTTCAGCTCTTCCTCTGCCAACATAATTCACAAGAGTTGAGAGAGAACTGTTTTTATTCTTATTTTAAGGAGAGAAGGATCGACAGCCTCTCAAATAAGGAACACTTACATCTTCTGAAGTTATTTCAGTACAGTATGCAGGAACTGGGATCCCCCCCCCCCTTAAGAATGCCTAAATAACCCTGCCTCACCCTCCCTCCCTCCCAGCCCCGTTGCTGGTTCTTCTTTTGGGTTTTCTTGGCACGAATATCTCCTTTGCAGGTTTCCTCCCCCCAAACCCCCAACACCCGCCAGGGGAAAGATATCTGGGAATGGCTTAGTTTTTCCTTTTGTTCAGCCAAAGAATGCACTACAGTGCAGTATCCTTAAAAAGAAGGCGTGTGTGTCCAGGGTGAGGATTTAGAAAGAATTTCCCCCAAGGAGGTGGGGGGAAATCCGTTGTTTGAGTTCTCCGTAGTTTCGCTCACAATTTCTCACAGGCTAAGGCTTACTGTAGTCAGATGTCTTTCAGGCTAATGTTTTTTTCACAATTTGACCGTAGTAATGGGGAAGTAAGGAGAAAAGATACTACCATGGGAGGTGAAGATTACTGGCTAAAAATGTGCAGTAGTGCCTTTTCATTATCCCTTGGAATTCAGTTATAAGTTGCTAAATGCAATTATTGTTCTTGGCCTCAAGGCACTTTCCTGCTTGCATTTGGCAATGTCGAAGAATTTCTTTAGCCCTAGAAGGTGCCAGTTGAAGCTTCCAATGCGTTTGACCCTTTGGAGTCAAGTAATACCCAGAAAGCATCTTTTGGAGTCTGTCCCAGCTGGAGAGGCCAGAAAGAGATTCGAGTTCGCCCACATACCTTGCTTGATTTCCCTGATCTGTAGTCCAGAGGGTGGTGTAATGCATGTGAGAACCAGCCCTGGGTTGGGGTAAAGTCAGGGCTACTGACAATAGTAGTTTTAAGGTCATAACACTCAGAATCTTGGACCTCATCAACCTCTGCCTCACTACGTACCTTCAGTTTGATGGACAAATATGCCAACACATCAGAGGAACACCCATGGGATCACCACTCTCGGGACTTATAGCAGAGATTGTAATGCGGCATCTAGAAACTATAGCACTTCCATGCATACAACCAAAAGTATGGATCCGGTATGTAGACGACACCTTTGTCATAATAAAAAAGGAGCAACTAGAGAAGACACATGAAACCATCAACAACCTCTTCAGAGGAATAAAATTCACAAGGGAAGAAGGAAACAACAACACACTACCCTTCCTGGATATCCTCATCAACAGAGGAAATGATGGCAAATTAGAAATGCAAGTCTGTCAGAAAACAACCCACACTAGCCAAAGTAACAACCCAACCTCTTGCAAGAGGAGCTGTGTAAGAACATTATTCAGATGAGCACAAACGCACTGCAGCAACCCAGAACAGCAGGAAAAGGAAACACACCACCTATATAACATCTTCCAACAAAATGGATATCCACACAACTTTATCAAAAAGCACCTGGCCACCCAACCTACTACAACACAACCAACACAAGCTATGAAAATGATAACACTGCCATACATCAGAAACGTCTCAGAAACTACCAACGGACTATTACAACCACATGGCATGACCATAATACACAAACCAACTAAAGCCCTCCAAAACATCTTAAGCAAACCAAAAGACCCAGTAGCCCAAGAAGAAAAGACAGGAGTCATCTACAACATACAGTGTAAGGACTGTAACAGCCACTATATAGGACAGATAGGCAGAAGGCTAGCACAGCACATCCCTGAACACCAACTAGCAGTCAGAAGACACGATGAAAACTTCATTTCCCAACACATGGACAGACTCAACCATAGTTTCAGTGGGAAACCTGTGAGTATCCTAGACCAAGCTAAATCCAAAAACAGTAGAAAATTCCTGGAAGCTTGACATTCAGACAAATCAGCCATCAATAGAGACATAGAAATAAATCACATTTATATACCTTTCAAAAGAGACAATACAAAAGCTAAGAAGGAAACAAAAAGACCAGAACACGTCTTCTCCAGCAACCAACACCCAGATAAGGAAGGATTAACACCAAACAAATAAGCAAGCAGAAAACAATACCCTAATCAAGGAACTACCAAGGAGAAAACCACACCCTCACCCATACTGGGAGGGCAAGCTACCGTATGTAAACAGGGAGTAAACCCCACACTCACCAGTACTGATGATGTTACCTAGTAAGATAATGAAATGTCTGCAAGCAAACAGCCAAGCTCAGAGAGCATCAAGGACTCCACAGTTCAACCCTGCGCTACAGAGATTCTTCTCTATTGGAGCTACTGACAAGATTCAGCTCAGGCTTAAGGGGCTGAGTGCAAAGATGGGAAATGGCCATTTTGAAAGCAAACCACTGTTAGATATCAGAAGGATGCAGTGAAATAAGGGCATACATGTTTGCGTGGATGGGTATGTATGTAAGAACGTGGGCGTTGTCCTCCAGATTCCACCGCTCGGGCAGAATGCTTCAGTGTATCCCAAAGGAAAGTATGGAGAAATGATGTGTTCATATATGATTACACACGCACGCACGCACACACACACACCGGGAAAGACACGGCAAAACCCATTGTCTGCTTTGATGGTAGAATTTCCTGTCCCTAATCTTTGCCATCTGCTCAATCCTTCCTGGTTTCTGCCAGCAGCCCTGTCAAAGCTAGGGAAGGGGAGGGCAGGAGAGTCAAGACTTACAAAGAGAGAGAGAGGAGGAGGAAACTAAAATTCAGACAATGCAGATTGCTGATGCTCCTCTTTCGGCTTAAAAGGAGATGCAACGGATGAGTCAAACGAAAGCTGTTTACTGGGGTTCTTACCTGCAAGCGTCTGGACCGCTGCGGTTACACCCTTGTGATTATCGGTGGCACCTCCAGCAGCAGGACTCTGTAGCTGGGCTGGCCCCTCATGCACATCCATGGCTTGCTTCACAAGCCATAGTTGGCTGGGGGTGATGGTCTGTGGGAATGACCTTGGGAGACAGGAGGGAGAGCTGCAGACTGGACAATCTGCGTGTAGAAGATAGCTCAGACCACAGAAGGGGTGGGGGGCGTGGGAAGCATTTCAGAAAGGACCCTCCTTAGTTTTCTGGAGAGTAAAAGGAGAGGAAGGGAGAAATACTTTCAGCCTTGCAAGATTCTGTTCATGTCACCTTGCCATAAAGATAGAGCTAGGATTCCTGTTGTGCTTCTCATCTGGACAACCTCGAAGGGCTAACACTGGGTTTGCATCATCCATGGCTAATGCAGCAGAGAGGGTTTGCAGAACTGTGCGTGCTGCGGTATAGTGCAGGAGACGGAAGTGCAGGGGGCAATCCTGTTGTCCAGAAACACCGCTGGCGTGGGATCACCCGGTCCTTCCACGCCACGTGCGTTCCTCTGCAAATCGTGAGCCCCTTTTTTTATTCGGAGGGGAGAACTTGGCAAGGGGTCGTCTTTTCCTAACTCTGGAACAGGAAGTGTGTTTTTGACTGTGTCCTGCTACTAATCTGTAGGTGATAAAGTGCCGGTGTGGGTATCTGGTAATGCAGGGTTTCTCAAGCTCAGCAACTTTAAGACGTGTGGACTTCGACTCCCAGAATTCCCCAGCCAGCCAGTTTGGCTCCAGTTAAAAAGGGGCTGCTCTCGCCTTTCAAAAGTTAGGTGCCGGTGTGTCTTTTTCTCCCAATTGTGTGATTAAGGTTTTCTTTTAAGCCTGCCTGTAGAGCAGTGTTTCTCAACCTCCGTAACTTTAAGTGGTATGGGACTTCAACTCCCAGAATTCCCCAGCCAGCAGTGCTGGCTGGGGAATTCTGGAAGTTGAAGTCCACACGTCTTAAAGTTGCTAAGCTCAAGAAACACTGCTGTCATGGATCCACTACAGGAACTGGTTGCTGTAATGTTCCCGCAAAACATTTGAACTGCAACAGGAGAGTCGTTTTTTTAAAAAACTCCTTCAGTTCCTGCCCCTGTAAGAACATATTGGGCAAAAATGATCACTTTCCACTCATTTCCTACTGATGAAGCTTTGTGGCCAACCTAGCACTGATCTGGCCCAATTTAGCTTAACCCTGTTGAGTCCTTGAGAAGCCTTCCATGTTGCTTAACCTGCCCCTTGTTTGCTTGTTTCTTAGGCTACAGAATCTTGGCGATAGAGCTGATCTCGAAGAATATGAACCCCGTGGTGGAGGAATTTCGACGTAAGTGTGGGGGAACAGAAGAGCCCTACTGAATCCTAGTTGTGTCTTGCTGGGCATCCTCCACAACCAGCCCAAAGCCATGTTGGCTGGAAGTAATGGGGGTTGAAATCCAGTACATTGGGAAGGCCCAAAGTTGCCCTTCCTTGACATGTATCACAGCTTTGGTAGAGGATGTGTGTTGTGTGTCTTCCCTGCTGCAGGGGCCGAACTGTCCTGCATTATTTCGACCACCAAAACAGCCAACCCCAGGATCGAGTGGAAGAAAATTGCCAGCCAAGGCACGACTTATGTGTATTTTGACGGCAAGATGCAGGGTAGGAAGCATCTATGTGCTCTCTCATGCGTCAGGACCTCGTTTGCTGCGGGTGGTGCCTAAGGATTGGGAGCCATGCGAGGAGGGGTGGTGGCGGGGACCCAGTGCTGTGTTTCTTTCCCCCTCCTGCTTAAAATCCTCTGAGCTTTGCAGGAACATCCAGGAGGGTTATTTCGCTGGGCACCCAATCTAGGTTGCCTCAACTGATCAATGAATAAAGCGTACCGGGTTCTTCAGGCTCCATATCTCCTGTGCTTCTCATCCATCCTCAGGAGACTGGGTAAACCGCGCCCAGCTCAGCAGCAGGACGTCGCTGACCATCTATAACGTCACCCGAGCTGATAAAGGTGTCTACCGGTGTGAGGTGGTAGCCCCGGATGATGCCAATCTTGGCGCCGAAATCAACGTTAACCTGACCGTTCATGGTACGTTTCTTGATAACCTTGCGTTAAACCTTAATAGGCCATGCTGGTTTCCCTTATATAGGAACCCAGGGTGGAAAGTAAGTCTTGAGTTCATGTGTGTGTGTGAGTGTGAGTGATGGTCCCAGGATGCTGATAAAATGGCTTAACTCTATACATGGTGTGTTTCAACCACAAAGCAGCCTTCTCCCGGGGTGATCTATAACAAGGTGCTACCAATGTAATTAAATGCGGTATTAGCATCCCAAATCTTGTCTTGCACTCTTTCTTTTCCTTTTTTCCCTTCAGGTTGTGTATGTGTGTGTGTGTGTGTGAACTTGACAGATTGTCACCTGGTCCCCAGAGAAGGGATACATGCTAAGTACATATTGCTGCTTTATGCAAAGTCAGGCCTACTGTTGAGCTCAGTGCTCCCTGCTCTTAAGTAGCAGACCCTCTCCAACAACTTGGGGTGGGGGGAGGGAGAGGGGGTGTTCCCAGCCCTTATCTGGACTCTTGATCATGGACTTTCCAAAGCCTTGTGTGTATGTGTTTTGCATTGTGTTGCTTTTCCTACAGAATTAGACTAATTACTTGACCAAGCGGTGCTCAGTGAGGTGAATATTGTATATGTATGTTTACTATGCTTGTCCTGCAGATCCTTTATCTGTTCAGCTGGATGTGTAACTTCCAGGCTGTAAATGAGGAGTGATAATGAATAATCCACTACCAGTATGAAAAGTATTCTAATTTTCCCTAGTTGAGGGTGATTTACATTTTGTCTGATTTTTCTTTCTTGGGATTGCAGACTGTTGAATAGGAAGTTTTCATGAAGGTACGGCTGTGATTGTGTACCCAGTAAATCATGGTTGAGCTGATATGCATGAACAAAGAGAGGCTGCTAAGAACCTTCAGCCCAGATATTCTCCTATATGCTTGAAAGATGCTAGCAGGATCTGGCTCTGCTTTCTCTGAATGTTGGTCCTTCGTGACATCTGGAGCAAGGATTGTGGATTTATATAAACTCTGTTTTAATGAGGTTGATAATGGAGCTACAATTTGACATTGATCTGTTTTGGAGCTCACCAGAGTTTGCTACAAGCCACAATCCCATATCTATATAACCCAAAGGCGAGACTTAGAGAAAATGGAATTAAATGCTGCTCAGATGGTCCTGGCTGTATAGAGGAGATGGGAGAATGTAGCATGTTAATGCGAGGCTGACACCAATTTCTTGCTGCTTGTATATGTTGCATTAAATCATGGTTTGATAGGACGTGCAGATACGTCTGGGCGGCTGAGTGTGGGCAGAGCATGCTTCTTAGCAACCTTGGTGCCAAACTCCCTCCTTGCAGTGATAAATCTAGTAGATCAGGTATTTTGAGGGCCAACTTGATATGATCTGTAGAACTGTTCATTGCTCAGAGTGAGACACGGAGCTTCAGTTGCTTTCTCAGGAAGCGAGAGATAAAATCCGGTTCAGGTAGCGTGCCTATTCCATAGCATGTATGATATTGTTGTATTTCCAACTCTCCCAAATACCCTTCTCCAAAGCTGGCTCAGGAGTAATCCTTTTTGTTCAACTCCAAAGGATACTAAAACCTGAGAATGGGCGATGCTGGAAATTATTCGTCAATCTGATTTACATCAAGTTCCTCCATTTTCCTTACAGTGAAACCGGTGACCCCCAGGTGCCGGGTGCCCCAATCTGTCCCCGTGGGGAAACCAGCCACCCTCTACTGCCAAGAGAAGGAAGGGTTCCCAGAGCCAACCTACAGCTGGTACCGTAATGATGAAACGTTGCCGCTTGATTCCAGATCCAACTCTAAGTTCCAGAACTCTTCTTTTACAGTGGACCCCAAAACAGGCATGTTGGTAAGTGTTGGGTGAGAACAAGGAGAGGCAGGGTGGATTTCCTTATTTGGGGAGGGGTTTGGAACAGATGATCTTAATTCAGCTGGCCTTTCCCACATTCCCTGTAGTGGGTACACGTGTTTGCTTGATTAGTCTTCATTAGTGGTTTGGTTTGGTGGATGGGGAGGAGAGAAGTGAAGCTTAATGATGGGGTGCATAGCTAGTGTATCCCCATTAGATGCTTAAGATCTCATCCCCTGGCTGCCTAGTTGTCCTTCATTGTCCCAAGAGATGCTATATTGACAATACGAGCACTGGAACCATCAACAACATTATCAGGACAGCATCGTTGATGGTGCTGGAAAGGAGTCCTTCTTGAACACCCCTGCCTATGCCCCCAAGCCATGCACTTTCAGATCTTAATCTAACCATTGTTTTTCGAACTTGGCAACTTTAAGAGGTGTGGACTTCAACTCCCAGAATTGATCTGGCTGGGGAATTCTGGGAGTTGAAGTCCACACCTCTTAAAGTTGCCAAGTTTGAAAAACACAGTTCTAATGGAATCAAAAATTACAAAAATAACCCTAGTAGCCTTATTCTAAGTTAGGCATGTAATATTTTTCATAACATCCTCTATTGTGTTTCAACACTTTTCAGTTTATCCTATAAAACCAATATGCATTTCTACCTGCAGAATATTGCAGAATAGTTCATTTTCGTGTGTAAGAGAGGCTGAAAGTTCAAATCGAAAAGCCAGTCAATTAAAATAAGGTTAGTCTTAAAGAGCTGGCTTGTTTTCAAATGTAAATGGTAAAAGAAGTTACTTCTCTGTGCTGGTAAAAGTCATTGTGGCTTTGCCAAAGAAATGAAGTTTTCTGTCTCTGCTATAGAATTGTTTATAGCTGTAAAAATGGCATGAATTTTTAAAATCTTTTTTTTTTAATTTTTAAAATCATTTGTTTAATTTTTAAATTTTTTAAATTTAAAAAAATCTAAAATTACATTTTAATTGATTTTAATTAATGTAAATTAAATTTAAAATTTAATTTAAAAAAAATTAAATCAGAATTTTAAATTCTGAGAATTTTTAAATTCTCAGCAGCCTAGCAATCATTTGGCTGTGCCAGCTGGGAATTCAGGAAGTTGCAATCCCATATAGAAACTTTCTCCCTAAATGACTTTAGACTTCTAATCTAATTCCTGGGAAGGGTGAGGAAACACCGTTCCTTTTCTACATCTGACGGAAACAGTACAATAAACGGTTAGTACTTAGAGCTAACCCCTTCATGGATCACTGCCTTGTCGTGGCGAAGGGGCTTGCGTAACTCAGTGAAGCCATGAGCTATACCGTGCAGGGCCACCCAAGACGGACAGGTCATGACAGAGAGTTCTGACAAAATGTGGTCCACTGGAGAAGGAAATGGCAACTCACTCCAGTATCCTTGCCAAGAAAACCCCATGGACAATGTTAAAAGGCTAAAAGATATGACGCTGGAAGATGAGCCCCTCAGGTCGGAAGGTGTCCAATATGCTACTGGGGAAGAGCGGAGGGCATTTCCAAGTAGCTCCAGAAAGAGTGAAGCGGCTGGGCCAAAGCCGAAAGGACGTTCAGCTGTGGATGTATCTGGAAGCGAAAAGAAGGTCCGATGCTGCAAAGAACAATATTGTATAGGTACCTGGAATGTAAGATCTATGAACCAAGGCAAGCTGGATGTGGTCAAACATGAGATGACAAGATTGAACTTCGACATCTTGGGAATCAGCGAACTGAAATGGACGGGAATGGGTGAATTTAATTCAGGTGACCATTATATCTACTACTGTGGGCAAGAAACCCTTAGAAGAAATGGAGTTGCACTCATAGTCAATAAGAGAGTGGGAAAGGCAGTAATGGGGTACAACCTCAAAAACGACAGAATGATCTCAGTGCGTATCCAAGGCAAACCATTCAATATCACAGTCATCCAAGTCTATGCCCTAACCACTGATGCTGAAGAAGCTGAAGTTGACCGCTTCTATGAAGACCTACAACACCTTCTAGAACTAGCACCAAAAAGATGTCCTTTTCATCATAGGGGATTGGAATGCTAAAGTAGGAAGTCAAGGAGTAATCGGAATAACAGGCAAGTTTGGCCTTGGAGCACAAAATGAAGCAGGGCAAAGGCTAATAGAGTTCTGTCAAGAGAACAAGCTAGTCATAGCAAACACTCTTTTCCAACAACACAAGAGACGACTCTACACATGGACATCACCAGATGGTCAATACCGAAACCAGATTGATTATATACTTTGCAGCCAAAGATGGAGAAGCTCTATACAGACAGCAAAAACAAGACCAGGAGCTGACTGTGGCTCAGATCATGAGCTTCTTACTGCAAAATTTAGGCTTAAATTGAAGAATGTAGGGAAAACCACTAGACCACTCAGGTATGACTTAGATCATATTCCTTGTGAGTACACAGTGAAGGTGATGAATAGATTTAGAGGATTAGATTTGGTAGACAGAGTGCCTGAAGAACTATGGACGGAGGTCCGTAACATTGTACAGGAGGCAGCAACTAAAACCATCCCAAAGAAAAAGAAATGCAAGAAAGCAAAATGGCTGTCTGATGAGGCTTTACAAATAGCTGTGGAAAGAAGGAATGCGAAAAGCAAGGGTGAAAGGGAAAGATATAAGCAATTGAATGCAGATTTCCAGAGAATAGCAAGGAGAGATAAGAAGGCCTTCTTAAATGAACAATGCAAAGAAATCGAGGAAAACAATAGAATGGGGAAGACTAGAGATCTCTACAAGAAAATTGGAGATATGAAAGGAACGTTTAGTGCAAAGATGGGCATGATAAAGGACAAAAAAGGCAGGGACCTAGCAGAAGAGATTAAGAAGAGGTGGCAAGAATTCACAGAAGAACTATACAAGAAAGATCTTAGTGTCCCTGAGGTCCACGCTGGTGTGATCACTGACCTTGAGCCAGACATCCTAGAGAGTGAAGTCAGTGGGCCTTAGGAAGCATTGCTAACAACAAAGCTAGTGGAGATGACAGTATTCCAGCTGAGTTATTTAAAATACTAAAAGATGATGGTGTTAAAGTGCTGCACTCAATATGCCAGCAAGTTTGGAAAACGCAACAGTGGCCACGGGATTGGAAAAGGTCAGTTTATGTTCCAATTCCAAAGAAGGGCAACGCCAAAGAATGCTCAAACTATCGTACAATTGCACTCATTTCACATGCTAGCAAGGTTATGCTCAAAATCCTACAAGCTAGGCTTCAGCAATACATGAACCGAGAACTACCGGATGTACAAGCTGGGTTTCGAAGAGGCAGAGGAACTAGAGATCAAATCGCCAACATTCGCTGGATCATGGAGAAAGCACGAGAGTTCCAGAAAAATATCTACTTCTGCTTCATTGACTATGCAAAAGCCTTTGATTGTGTGGATCACAACAAACTGTGGCAAATTCTTAAAGAGATGGGAGTACCAGACCACCTTACCTGTCTCCTGAGAAATCTGTATGCGGGCCAAGAAGCAACAGTCAGAACCGGTCATGGAACAACCGATTGGTTCAAAATAGGGAAAGGTGTACGACAAGGCTGTATACTGTCACCCTGCTTATTTAACCTATATGCAGAGTACATCATGAGAAATGCCAGGCTGGAAGAATCACAAGCCGGAATTAAGATTGCAGGGAGAATCATCAACAACCTCAGATATGCGGACGATACCACCCTAATGGCAGAAAGTGAAGAAGAACTAAAGAGCCTCTTGATGAGGGTGAAAGAGGAGAGTGCAAAAGCTGGCTTGAAACTCAACATTAAAAAAACTAAGATCATGGCATCTGGACCCATCAATTCCTGGCAAATAGAAGGGGTAGAAATGGAAGCAGTAACAGACTTCATTTATTTGGGCTCCAAGATCACCGCAGACGGAGACTGCAGCCATGAAATTAAAAGACGCTTGCTCCTTGGGAGGAAAGCTATGGCAAGCCTAGATAGCATATTAAAAAGCAGAGACGTCACCTTGCCGACAAAGATCCGCATAGTCAAAGCTATGGTTTTTCCAGTAGTAATGTATGGCTGTGAGAGCTGGACCATAAAAAGGCCGAGCGCCGAAGAATTGATGCCTTTGAACTGTGGTGCTGGAGAAGACTCTTGAGAGTCCCCTGGACTGCTAGGAGGTCAAACCAGTCAATCCTAAAGGAAATCAACCCTGATTGCTCATTGGAAGGATCGATAATGAAGCTCAAGCTCAGATATTTTGGTCACCTAATGCGAAGAGAGATCTCTTTGGAGAAGACCCTGATGCTGGGAAAGATTGAAGGCAAAAGGAGAAGAGGACGGCAGAGGATGAGATGGTTAGATAGCATCACTGAAGCAATGAGCATGAAACTGAACAAACTCAGGGAGGCAGTGAAGGACAGGAAGGCCTGGCGCAATATGGTTCATGGGGTCACGAAGAGTCGGACACGACTTAACGACTAAACAACAACAACTTAGAGCTAAATACTCTTTGCTTGGAACTGGGCAGCAAAGGAGAGATCTGAGTATCACCTGCCTTGATGCATCCTTTAGCTGACCTTCTGTGCACTAAATATGGGTGCAAAATGTAGCAGAGTTGATTCCTGGCCCGTGTTCTGCCAACCTCACCATCTCCCTTGCCAGCTGTGGCTTGTATTTTTCCAAGGAGGAGATTTTCCAAGGTTGTCTGCAGGCAGCAATTGGAGATTGGGTCATCCAGGGAATGCAGACCTTGGGCAACCTCGGACTGGCTGTTTTCATGACGGATAGGCTGCAGGAAGAACGGAACTGCTGGGTCATTGCTGGGGCTTTTGGAATTCCATACCCTCTCGGCCGGCAGAGCGTGCCGCGTTCTCTGCAAACCGGCTTGGGCGTTTCATTGCCTTCAGCTCAGCTTTTCGTTCTTTCTAGGAGTGATCTTGTACGTGTGGTGGGTGTGGAGGAGGGGAGGGGAGTAAGGAGGCAATCTTTTATTACGTGATTGTTTTTTATTATTATTAATTTAAACTTACGATAGCTGTCCACTTTACTGCAGGCTGCTTACCAAATGCAAAAAGAATAAAAACTGTTAAAAACATACAACGCCGTGGGCAGCCTGGACAGAAGCCATCACAACGATCACAATCCACACCAGCCCCCCCCCCCCCAAACCTAGGCCTGAGACCAAAGCCAGGTTTTAATCGAACCTCACGCCCACTCCATCCCCTGAAGAGTCCAGGGGGAAATTGTCTATGGAATGGGATGTGTTGAAGGAGGGGATATCTGGCTGATTGGCCAGAACCCTCAGCTTGCTTGGAGGAAGGATAAACTGCCAGATTTGGCTGCATGTTTCATTTACAGCTTCTAACTGATAAAGTGTGCAGAAAGGGGACACTTGGATGGCCGCACCTGAGATAATAGACCTTTGGAATTCAGGTGGGGAAGAACTTTATGGCCCGTACTGGTTTATGTGCCTGATACGATAAAGGGAATCAGAAGCCCATCCTTAATGGGTTTTCGACAGGTAATTCCATACAGCAGGGAGTAAGCAAAGATAGGGCAGGGAGAAAGAGATGGCTGTCTTTGTAGGAAACACATGGAAACCTAGCATGGCAAGAGAAAGGCTAGACTTCAGCTGTTCTTTCCTTTATTTCTTTTTCTGCAAGCAGGGCTGTTTCTTTCCCTTCCCTTTTTTCTTTCTTTTAGTCACAGGAAGCTAAAGTACCACACACACTTCCTTCCAAAGCTGCGTTCCAAAATGGCATGGTTTCCTGCAAGTGGGGCCTGTATTGAGGAAGTGCAATCCTCCAAGCGCCTGGGAAACTCACCATAATTCTCCTTCGTGCAGGTCTTTGTCGAAGTGCAGAAAGGAGACTCTGGTCGCTACAGCTGCCGAGCGATGAATGTCGTTGGGGAAGCCTGGTGTGAAGGAATCGAAATGGAAGTCTGTGAGTAGGAACACAAAGCTCGAGGGTCAGATGGTGGGGTATGCAACATCCGGTTCAGCTTACAGGTAGTCCTCACTTAACAATCCTAAGTAGGACCGGAATTTATGTTGCTAAGCAAAGCGGTCGTTAAGTGAAACATGTGACTACACTGCTTAGCGATGGTAGTTTGGGTAACCCCAGTTGTGGTCATTAGGCCAGGACTGTGCCCTTGTTAGGCAAGGACCTCATACTTCTCCTGCCCTGCTGCGCTCACCTCCACTTCAACTCCCACCTGGCTATCTCCCCCAAATCTCTGCCCATTTGGCCACTCTGTGCTCCGCCACCCTTGCCACCCTGCGCACAGCCAGCAGCTGCCTTGCAAAGGGCCGTGCCGTGTGTACCGTATCAGCAGCAGGAGGAAGAAGACAGTGAAGGTCAGCTGGGGGCGATGGAGCACAGGGCGGCACAGGTGCAGGGTGGAGTGCAGGGCAGCAGAGCGCAGAGTGGTCAAAAGGGCAGAGATGGAGGGAGATAGGCCAGTGGGGAGAGTTGAAGCTCACTCTGCAGTTGTAAATGCAGGTGGGCTGTCAAGTGCCCGAATTTGGTTCATGCGACCAAAGGGATGCTGTGACAGCCAGAACTCGAGGATCCGTTGTAAGTACCATTTGTTCAGTGCTGTCGTATCTTAGAACGGTCGCTGAATGAATGGTTGTTAAGCGAGAACTACCTATCTATGGCCAAGCCGGGGTGGGTGGCATTTCTGTCACAGAGCCCTGCCAGGCCATGCCTGTGAGCAAACCAGAGAGCATTAAGGTTAAGGTTAAGCATGAAGGCAAGACCAGCTTCTACAAGACGATGTTTCAGAGCGACAGAGCAAGGCAAGGCTGAATGCGGGTTCAGAAGACAAGCCTTGTAAGGCTTGTGAAGGGCAACAGCAAAAAATCTCTGATGAAAAATACAAGGCAAGAGATAGCATCTTCTACCATTTAGGATTGGTGTGGGTTTTTTTTCCTTTGCTATTTGGAGTTGCCTCTGGGGTAGCCCAACCAGGATGTTGGGACTACAAGGGAGCCAAAGAGTTTCTGCTGTAGAAAGATGCTTTGGTTGGTAGACGGGGTCACGAAGCCAGAACACTCCTGTAAGTGGGGCATGTCGGAAGGCGGACGTGGAAACTGATGCTCCTTTTCCTTCTCCAGATGACCTTAATATTGTCGGGATAGTGGCTGGAGTATTGGTCGTGCTGGTCGTCCTGTCCCTGATTACAGTGGGGATCTGCTGCGCCTACAGGAATGGTTTATTTGTCCACAACAAACAAAATGGAAACAGGTACAATTTAATTGTCTAGTGCTGGGCTTACGAACGAAAGGGAAATACGTGTGCCCGTTCTCTTGTACCAGTCATAATAAGAAGGAAAAAGGGGCAAAAAAGAAGAAAAATGGGCCATGGCGAATCATGTTATAAACAGAACCCCTCCAAATATAGTGACTCTCTTACTCAGAAGTCTTCTTCCCCGCCTGAGCAAATTTTTCTCCCTCATTTCCATCCATTTAGTAGAAAAGATCTGGGAACTGTTCAGAAGCAGCTGGAAATGCAGCTTGGAGAAATTCAGTTGGGTTGGAAGAGTGCCAAAAGAGGCAGGATGTATGTATGTCACTAATCCTGCACTTCTGTAGGCAATTTAGGGAGGGTTATAAAGGGCCGAGAAAATTCTTCACTGGGATTTTTATGCCCCTTTAGCAGCGCTGCTGCAGGTTTGAATGTTGGCTTTTTGCAAAAGGAAAAAAAAAAAGCTGAATTTACTGTCATTGGGCAAGCAATCTGGATGCACTGGACTTTCTCTTTCATTGTATTTGCTGGATGAAGGAAAATGAGACTTGTCCCTTGGACCGTCAGCCTTAAGTAGCAAACGCAAGGCAGCAGATGGCTTCAGAATTAGCCATAACCGGAAATAACACTTCAGGAAGAGGAAGACGATGCCATTAGCAGCGAAGAGCGATAACCCTTCTGTTTTAAGTGATTCAGCTGACTCAAGCTTTGGAGCTGGTGGCTTTCTGAGGTCTTCCATGCTCTCTGCAAAACTGGAACTGCAGGGAATTCCAATTTGGCTGTCTCCAGGTGACTGTCTCTTTAACTTTAGAAAGTCAGCACAGAAGAGCCCCCAAAATCATCTGCAGGAAACCCTTGATTTTACAGACCTCAGTTCAGTAGCTCTTGGATGTAGCAGACCAAATCTGAAATTTAGGCAATCCTGAACTTTGTCCCAAACAGCGGACAAGGTCGGTTGTTTGGCAAGTTCATCTGGATGTCCTTTGTGCATTTTAGGTACATTGATACACATTTTAATGCCTTTTACATATTGGATATATATATTGGATGTGTGTTTCACCTCGATTATGTATATTTTACACACGTGTAGACTCATGTTTGGCTCCAATTGATCCCCTTTCCCCCTTAGTCCATTAAATCAAGGGCCTATTGTAATTAATTTTGACACAATAGAATCAAAGTTGGAAGGAACCATTTAGATCACCAGATCCTTATTAGAAGAGGGGGAACCATGCCTTCTTAAACCCCAAAGAGTTATTCTCCCCCCACCATGGTAAAGCTGTTGTAGGTGCAGATCTGCAAAGGGCAGGCTATATTTTAAGCCCTGGGGGGCAGGACATAGTGCAGAGAAGCAGTTGGGGAGACAAGAGGTCACTGTGAGTCTATATCTGTGAGTAGACAAGAACACAAAGAGTCTGTATCTCTAAGGAGGAGACACAGACACTCTCTTTTGCTGATGTGCTCCAACTAAACGATGCCTTCCCTTCCCAGCTACAAGACTCCAACAAAGCCGGATGGCGTGAACTATATTCACACAGATGAGGAGGTAAGGGGTCTCATTAGAGCAAAGGACAATGGATGCATTCACAACAATGACTATCTTCCCCACCCCCTCCCAGGAAAATAAAATAGATAAAGAGCTATGCCAGAGCTCAACACTACCAGATGGTTACAGCTTCATTGCTTTGGGGGTAAATGTTGTGTAGGATTTTGGATTTTGTTCCCCAAAGGTGCTTCGGAGCATGCTGTGCTTGTGTGTGTGTTTCTGCAGAAGGACTTGTCTTTAATTCTCAGGAAAAGATGCAGGGGATGCAGTTGCTTTAATGAGTGGCAGGCAGTTGCTAAATTCATGCCCCTGCATGCTCCAAAATACCTTTCTGGAATCGGATCCAAAGCATCGCTCAGCCTAACTAAGGATGCAGCTTTTCCAGAAAGATTCATGAAGGGCCCGCCATTCCCACCCAGTGCTGGTCGACACCACTTCCATTCGGAGTCCAAGGGAAGGAGAACCTAGGAATGCCCAAGGGAGGAACCAGGGCAGAGGCTGTGGCTGGGTTCAAACATTGGGCTACGGCTTGGCTTGCTTAACCATGGTTACCCCAGCAAACAAGAAGAGGCTAGACTGATTCCTTACAATTGACAAAATATGGCATTTGGGTTCACCCAATACACTAAGCTAAAATCAAACCAGCTACATCAGGGGTTAGTTCAATATGCCAACCCGGCAGAGTTTGCAAAAGGTATTTATGGGCCCTCCAGAGGCCAGAGAAATTGAACTCCCTGCCTCCTTGGCCATTGGCCAAGTGAGCCGCGTCTGCTGGAAGTTGTTGGGCGACAGCTCCTGAACCCCCCTTTCATTCCAGAAAAGAGTTTGGCTTTATTTGGGCCAAGCGAAAGAGGGAGGTACACACAAACGCACACCCTTAACAAGCTGATCTGTGTCTTCGCTCCAGGGTGACTTTAGACACAAGTCCTCCTTTGTGATATGAAACAGCAGAGACATTTGGATTTTGCTCAGCGGCGAGAGCGGAGTGCGGAAAACCTTCTCCAACTCCTTGCGCAAGAGGCGATAACTGGCGTGTGTGTGGATGTGTTCTTTTTTACTCCTTTCTAAACCATTTACAGGCACACATGTGCACCTGCCTGATTTTTTTTTTTCACTCTTTTGTTGTTGCCAAAGTCAACCCCCCGTTTTTAACTGCCAAACTGCCATCTTCCACCCTAGAAGCAACCGTTGCGGACACCGCCGTCTCTCCAGGTGGCAAGGAGAGCATCTCTTCAACCTTTGGCTGGAGAAAATGATTCTGGAAAGTCATTTCCAGAAAATCTCCAGGGATCACTTCTATGCCATTCCAGGTTGCAGGGTTGCCTCTTATACTATTACACCAAAGTAGCATCAGAACATCCTTCTGCACTCCAAGCATCTACCCCCTCATCTGCTTCATGCAGTCTTGCTCATTGGATGCCCTTCCCCATGCCAACCTCTGCATGCCAAACATCTCTTTGGGTAGCTAAGCAACAACAGCAACAAAAAGTCAAACCCTCTGACTTCTTGAGGTGGTACCTAGGACCGAAGACAGAATTTTTCTACTGTTCCTATTCTTTCGTTTGTAGAATTCTGCAGTCTAATTTTTTTTTTTTTTGGCAAAGATATATTTTGATTACTTTTTTTAAAAAAGTCATTGGTTTTTTTTTTTAATTTAAAATGTAAATAGTTTGGTAGGCCAAACGGTGTTAATTGTAATAATGTAGTAACTTTACAGGGGTTTCTTTCTATTCATGCTTTCCAGTACTGATTCAAACCATATCAGTATTAACCAAAAGTACAGAACTCTCAGCATTGCAAAAGAGCACTGACAAAACACCTCCTCCTTTGATGGGGAAAGTGATTTAAGATTTATCTTCTCCCTGCAGAAAAATATGGGCAGGGTTGAAAGACTTGTCCATCTCGTAGCAGGAACACAAAGGGAAGCCCTCTGATACGTTGCGGCAAATTACTTTCTAAGTGGAAGGGAGTTTGTGATGCGACAAGATGCTCAAAAGAGAAACTCCCAGATCTTTTCTGGGGTGCAAGAGTCATTGAGTTCTAAAGCTTGGATGTGCCCTTTGGGAAGGGTGAAAATGTACAGTGGTTGTCAAACGAAGCTCTGCAGCTTAGCTGGTGAAAAATGGAGGGGAGTCTGCTCTTCCACATCATCTTTTTAGACCATCCCACTTACAGTTCAGGAAAACACTTCTCTTGTCCATGAAAGAAAAAGAGAAAGAAAAGAGAACGGAGCGTAAATTAAATCCACAGTCCTCTCTCTCTTTCTCTCTAATTTTTCCATTCAAGTTAACGGCGGGAGCTTCCAACTGATCTGACTATCAGCAAGCAACTCCTGGCTCTTCCTGTGGCAGCAGCTGTGCCCTTCTATGTAAGAGACACAGCAAAGATAAAATAATTTGCTGTGATGGAAGAAGTGGCTTTTCTTTCCAAAAACATGGTATATGTTTAGGGATGTTTGTTTCAGCCTCCAAGTTCATAGTCTTAATTCTGGACATGGACAGTATTTTTTATTACCTAAGAGGACGTGGGACTCCTAGTATTGGATTTGTTGGTCTTCTGTATTAATCTGCCTTAGAACATCCAACCCATTGGATTGGCTTGGTTTCTCTTTTTTTAAGGAAGTTGAGAAGAGAGGTCATTGGTGTGTTTTATTTCTATCCAAGAGCTTTGATTCCTGTCCTTTCAGGGTGAAGTGGCGCTAAATTTAAGGGGGGTGGGAGCTGTAACCATGTGCCCCAACCCTGCCATCTTGTTTTGATTTTAACCATGGCTACCTCGGCATTTGACCAAAGTAAAGTTTTTATCCACTGCCAAAATGTTTTTCTCCCTGTCAACTTTATTTATGATAGAATAGGGTTGCCTTCTGGATCAAAATGGCTTTCCTTCTGCCTTACTATATTCACTAACCCTTTCCGAGGCTGCCTCTCTGACACCCAAAAGCGAGAAGAAAAGCCTTGAATATTTAGTTGAGAACAAAAGATCTCTTGCCTTCGAGTAACGTCTATGCTGTTACACACCTAACCTGGATTAATAGGTATGGTTTGCAACCAGGGCAGGTTAGAAGTCCAAGGAGACCAAATCTAATAGATGGTCCATCCCCTTCGGAAAACTGTGAGTGTTTAATATTAGATAGCAGGTTAAAGGCTTTGGGAGGTACAGTGAACAGCAGGAGTAGGAACTCTGGGCGTGCTGTTTTGGGCCAGGCTGAAGATGAGTAGGTCAGCCCCATTCCTTTGGAGCCACTCACGCCACAGTGTGATCTTCCCTTTTTGCCTGGAAGTGACCCTGTTCAACTCTCCAGTCTGAGTTCTACCCAATGCCGAATAGGATAGAATGGGAGAATACGTTAGATGAGTTATCTATTGCTGATGAGCCACAGTTCCTAGCAGTCCTAGTGAGCAAGGCCAATGGTGAGATGGGCTGGGAGTTGTCAATCAAGATTGTTTGGCAGTGAAGTGCATGGGCGCTGCTTGGCATATAATAATTTAGTACCTATGGGGAAAATTCTTCAAGGTTTGAAGTGCCGGTTCATTACCTGGAGAGGTTTTTCATTTACCAGAGGAACCTAAACAGGTTGGTGATTTAAGGTAGTGCAATCTGTTATTCAAACACTCAATCTGTGCCAGAGTTGGCATGGCTCATTAATATATTTGTTACTTTAATGAAAAAGGAGTAATGAATTTCAGATCCTAGAAAGGACTATTAGTGGCAAGGGATGAGTCAATTAAAATTTCTTCCACTGAAGTCAGGTCAATTAATCCTGGTTAAATTTGTAACAGACCCAAACGCTTAGAGTCACTTCTTAAAAAGCAGTTCTCTTCTTCTAGTTAGAAACCTTGCCTCCAAAGAATTATCATCTTTTTGGGTCTCAAAAATGCACCAGTGGAATCTCTTTTAACAAATAGGTCTCCACAAAACACATTGTAAATACTTGATCGGTTTGTACTAATGTATTGCATTTAACTTTGCTGAGAATGTTTTACATAAATATAAATCTATCTATCTATATATAAAATTGTTGTTCTGGACAGTCTTTGTGGTGACGGTGGTGGTAAGGACCCCTGCATGGGGGACAGCAGATTATAAAGTACTACAGGCTTTGGTTGTGCATGGATGAAGTTCAATTACTCCTGCAGTTGCCTAGTAGTTACATTCTCGTCTTTAGCACAAGCTCCTGGACAGTAGTTAAGAACGATCAAGTATTTACTCACAATCCTTATGGGATGAGAACCAGACCTCACTAGCTTCTTAGGCCAAATTGGCACACACATCAAAGGAAAAAGCACACACAAGTTCATTTCCATTTCTATCCTGGTGTCCGGTTTTGAGTGTGTGCTATGGGGAAGCTAAAATTCAAGGACTGCAACCTCTGATTAGTAGAGGTGTACCTCCAAGTGACCATCACATAAGAAACTTGGAAGGCATCTAGTCCTTGGGTCTATTTCACTTGGTCGTTGCTTCCATCAGCAAATGGGGTCTAGGTGGATGCTTGTTCTGGTGTATCTTCATGTGCCTTGTCCTGCCTTCTAGTGATATGATGGACAATATGTGATGGACAATGTACAGTATGGGTATATGTGGATGGATAAAAAAGGAATGGATCTTGGTTGCAAGTTACCAACTGATGAAGCTACAGTGCAAGGGAGACATTGTTGAGAGTTTGGGGTGAAATGTGCGAAGGATATTATGTGCCCTCATAAGTAGCAGTATGGCTGATAATGGCTTTTTTTCTTTTTTTGTGCCTAGTTGTATTGTTTTAAAAAGGGAAGAAAAGATTTAAGAACCACCTCCAGACAGCTAAGCCCTCAAAATAAAACCTAAACTGAAAATTGAGACATTTGATCAGTTAAAGTATGTGCAGTTGTGACAGCAGTTTGCTCCCTTTCCTTTAAACAATAAATTCTAGCCACATGGATGGAAGATAACATTTCTCCAACCTCTGTATGATCATCTTTCACCAGTGAAGGCTCAACAAAGGGTAAATCTATCAAACCCAAGAAATCACCACCAAATCTTCTGTGGCTCTTACGACAAGTCAGTGTCAAAAAGCTTCAGTTCTTTTAAACTGTTCTTTTGAAAAGTAGAGGGAAAACGGGGCAATCACCAGAAGTTTTCAGGCTGTATGTTAATAAGCATAACTGGATTACTGATAAAAGACGTTTTCCCTTGCACGTATTTGTCAACCAGGTCAATGCTCCTCTTCAGTGAAAGAAGATGGTCCTTGAGTAAAGCAATTATTTTTTCCAAGTCATAGTTCACATACCCAGATGCTCCACAGAGACTTGGAAAAGGTGGATTGGCTTCCAAGAGGCTATGATGGTTTCAGAATTTTACTACTGTAAATGTATGATACATGTCAAGATGAAAAAGAAAAAAAACAACACTACAGGTAGTCCTTGACTTACGACCATTCGTTTAATGGCTGTTCAAAGTTACAGTGGTGTTGAAAAAAGTGACTTGTTACTATTCCTCCCATTTATGACCATCACAGTGTCCCCACGATCAAAAATTTGGGCACTTGGCAATCGGCATCTATTTACGATGGTTGCAGCATCCTGGGGTAATGATCATTTGTGACCTTCCCAGGGGGCTTCCAACAAGCAAAGTCAATAGGGGAAGCAAGATTTGCTTAACAATCATGTGATCGGGTTAATGACTGTAGTGATTCACTTAACAACCACGGCAAAAAAGGTTGTAAAATTGGGCACGACTCACTTAACTGCATCACTTAGCGACAGAAGTTCTGGTCTCAATTCTGACCATAAGTCAAGGACTATCAGTACATCCTAGTCATGGCTTTTGAGACTTTAGCCTTAAATAATTGCTGCCAGAAATGAAATGCTGGCCTAATTCCAATTTAACTGCATGCAAAGCAGAATATAATTGGTGACACCAGGGAGCTTAACATGATGCTCCTGAAAGAAGGATTAATCCTAAAGAGCCTATAAAATGGTTTCTACTTAAAAGATCTCCCTGCAGAACTCCAAAGAACCAACAAGCTGAAAACCTGCAAAGGATGAAAGACTTGGTGCAGTCTTCGTAATCCTGGACTAGAGAACTCTGTTCTAGCTTTCCATACTATGATTTCCCCTATAATTCTTCTAACTGGAGATTATATGTGCTTTAATCTAACATTTACATAGAGTGCTTCGATCTCCATCCAAAAACATGGCTTGGACCACCACACAACTCAACTTCTGGGATCCCCCCTCCCTCCCCCCCAAACAAAACCTAACTGGAAACATTTCTAAAGCCAGATTCTCACAAATGCATTGGTGTCATTAGACAAGCAGTTGGCACTGGACAGTGTGCTCCTTACCAATAAGATAAACCAAAGACTGAACAGATAAAAGCAAGAGAAAGCCATGAGATTTTGACTCAAAGCAAGTGGTGGCATTTAGAATTGATAAAAGTATTTATTCTGCATATAGTAGAGTTAAGAACATGGTATGAACATAATAAATAATCCTCACACCTGGGCTATATATTCACATAGTCCTTCCCATGTGATGATGGTTTAGGCTAAGCTCTCTTTCCAAGAACTTTTCTCCTGGAAATCTTTTTGATTCCATTCTTCAAAGGCTTTGTCTGTGGACAGTGTTGCTACAGGCATACCCAGCCTTTCTTTTTTCTACAGGAGAAAATATGGATCCAGTTCCAAGGACACTCTTTTTTGGCTGTGTGCTCATTTTCATGGGGAGGAATTATAGGGGCATCTAACCACAGCGTGAAATTTCTACACGCAGTTCTTCCAGGAAAATCTTCCCCAAGCTTATTCCCATGTTTGCATGGTCTGGCCTAGACCTAACACACTGATCTATGGAACTTTGTCTTCTTCCATATGACCTTACAACCACTATATCTCAACAGACACAAAGCAAGGATGTAAATTAAGCTTAAGTGCTAGGTGTTGGCTGCATTAGAGAAGAGTTAGAACATCATGCTACATGTCAATAGAGCAAGACACAGACCTATAGCTTCATTGACCTCAATCAATACAATTACTCCAGATGGCATCCATGTATCAAACAAACTATAGGGCACTGCTCTATCTATACGGTAATTAGTTACTTCTACTTGCAGTCCCAAATAGAATATTTACAGTACACCAATTATAAAAGCAAGCAAGCTTGACATAGCAAGAATAAAAATAGAGTTAGGAGGCATTAATCAGTGATCTTCCAAAAGGGTCTGATGGTGTGGAGCGTAAGCTATAAACATGATTCTGCTTCTACACAAGATGCAGTCTTGCTTGGACCAAAACATTCATTTTGTTGGTTGTCGTGGAGTTCTACGGCTGGATCTCCTCAGCCTTATACTTGATGGACTGCTTCCCCTTCCTGGAGAATTCACCTTCCACTGTGGAGGCTGGGACATTCTACAAGATAATGCAGAAAACGAGTAAAACACAAAAAAACAAACAAAACCCCCAACAGAGTCCCAGGGAACCAGCAGAGATCGACTGTACTCTAAAACTAGGGGCATAAGATTACTGCAGGGCCAAAACCTGCATAAAATTGGAGCAACAAGAATTCAGAGGTAGAGGGAGGCTTCTTGGTTTATTATTTAAAAGAACTCTTTATTTTTACTGAGCATGCTTCAAAACTGCTCTGGGTTCCAAAAGGGCTCTTCCATATGTGGATGGTTCTGTTTATTTAAGGACCACAGATGTCTGTGTGCAAAGAACAATATTTGTATAGCTAGTGCCTGCTTGTAATCTAGTAGGTTTCTTAAAGATTAAGAAGCTGAGTTCACATCTACCATTCTGCTCCCTTTAGAGGTAATGTTAAGAAGAAACATTCCACGCTTTGGGAATGCTGTTGAGATGTTTCTATTTTAACCTATCAGTTGGGTGAGGCAAAGGTTTGCCCAACCCCAGAAAAATTAGCATTCAAAGGAGAAACCTCTCAGATTATTCTTCTCACAGTTTGATCTTCTTATGTATGGGAAAGCTTTTTTATATATATTTTTAAGGGGGGCGCTTGAGATGTGACAGCTGCAGCGATAAAAATCCATTATGCAAGTCTTCAAAACATAACCCGGCTTTGAGATGTAAAGTGGTTTGGAAAGCATTCCATTAATCTCTCGGCTTCGTCAGAATGGTTGAGGCATTATTTCTCTTTCATGAATGGGACTCTCCAACTCTCAGCACGGGCGCTGCCATCTTCAACAGTATCCCTTCTGCCAATGACATCTGGAATAGCACATTCATTTGTGGACTATGTTGCGCTGAAAGCTGGTGTAGGGTAGTGCTCAAGGTGCCGGAATAAATTTAGGTAAATGTCGCTTAAATTAGCCACCCTTAGATCATCCTGATCATGGTGGAAGAAGGGCAGGACAAAAAGACATGTACAGGTTACAGCAGTGTTTCTCAACCTTGGCAAGGTTAAGCTATGTGGACTTCAACTCCCCCAGCGTGGCTGGCTGGGGAATTCTGGGAATTGAAGTCCACATAGCTTAAAGTTGCCACGGTTGAGAAACACTGACTTGCGGGATAGTTGTAGTCCACATATCAGTTACACTCACGGCTTATCTGGTGATGCCAAGCAAACGATCTGCCTCTGGGAAGCCTCTGATTCCTGTTTGACTGCAGAAGGAACAGAAGAGGTATTAGCGGGGTTGCCTCTTCCATGTTTCGTTTTCCAAAAAATATAGTAAGGAAACAGGAATCCACATGCCTCGAACAGAAGAAGGTGTGAGGGTGAGGCTAATATGGCTGACTCCAGCTCCGAAGGTCACATCATTAATTGACTCTGGAAAAACAAAATGCATAGCCTTTAGTACAAGGTAATCTGAACCTTCTGGGAAGCTCAACATTTATTAAATTTATACCTGGGCTTTCCACCAATGAATGACACCTAAGCAGCTAACTATAATAAAGGGTGGGGGGAGTTAAACCCACATTTAAATAGGATTATGACATATTAATAAACGAAGGCAGCACTGGGGCTTAGACCTGCCCAGAACAGCAGCAGCTGAAAGACTGGCCATGGCGAAAGCTTGCAATTCCAAGTATGTACAGTTGCCCTATGTAACCTTGTACCATTAGGCAAAACTAGGCGAACCCCTGTACTTGCAAACCATCATTGCCTGATTGTGCCTATTCTGTGCCTCTTAACTAGTTGTGCTCTCAGCTTCCCCACTAGAGGTGGTCAGTCTTTTTTCCCACCACGAAGGATGCGGCCAGGGATGTTTTGTTCTCACCAGGGTGGACAGGGTTGAAATTTTCAGACCAGCTCTATTTTTGGTGAGCCTTAAGGGACAAAATTAAGGCATGTGGGTTTGCTTCTAAAATCCCCATCCCAAACAGGAACAATTGACCGTTCCTAAAAGTCTGAAAATTTGAGCCCCACTCATTCTGGGGTCCACAAACAGCATGCTGTGGGTTGCACACAGCTATGAGTTGCTACTTTTGACCTAGGCAAGAAGGCAAGGATAGTTGGCACAAAACAGACAGAGGCAAAACAGACCTGCAGCTTTGAAAATGGCCATTAAATAAAAACAGGACAGGATGGGACCGGGTGGAAAGCAGCTTCCGTTCTGGACCGAGACTGGGGGACTCTGAGCCAGAGGGACTTCAAAAGAGGCCAATTCAGGCAACAGTAATGCAATACAGTTTATGTTGCTTTTTGGATGCAAAACTGAAAGGTTACGCTCTGGCCCATGCCGGGATTAACAGCCAGCCTCTTCCTCTACTTGAACAGACATCGATACAAAGTGCTGGGTAGGAAGAAGAAAGGCACAATTTTGACAGGGGTGGCTTCCCAAGAGATTTTGCAAAGGAGACATTGCAAATGGCACCTGAACCTTTCAACGCAGCCCAGTTCGAGAGGAATGATGAATCAGAAAAAATGTCTGCATGCTGTTGACTTGCTGCTTGAAATGACACGTTGCTATAGATCTCAGGTGGGGACTGTTCCTTGCCACCCTTCCTTTCACTGGTAAATATATAACAGATCTCCAGAAATGTGGAACTGCAGCTTCTTTAATCCTGCAGAAGGTCAGGATATCTGGAGGGCAGAAGGCAGATAAAAGGATCAAAACTAGATCCTTCTGCACGTAGTTACGTGCTCCACCATCAGCCTCTGAACATCCAAAAGAGCAGGATCCTCTTCAGCTCCGTCAGAATTTGAAGACCTGGCGTCACCACTGCAGTTTATGCATGCATGTGTTCAACGGTTTCAGATGCCCTTCTAATATTACAGTTATGTTGTGAACTGCTTTGGGATACCAGCAGAGATGTCAACTTGGGCTCAAAATGTAGAATAAGCACTTTAAAGCTTATTCTTGAAAATGTCAGGCTCCCAAGCTTATGAGGCTCCAAAAAGTGACAATAAACAATGCTGACTGAAAAGGTACCCAGCAGTCCATCTTTGCATGATGTTGCCAATGTCTACCTTGTTTGTCACTTTTGAACTTGCAATCAGTGGCATCAAGACATTGGTATGCTTGTTTGGGAAGGCAAGGCTTGAACTAAGAATCTCTCCAGAGCCATCCAGCTGCCCTTCCTCCAAGCAAGAACACTTTAAAACAAAAACAAGCTTTTTTAGAAACTTACTTTCGGGAGTACTGATCGCACGGCCCTCCAAGGGTATGTTAGTTCCGGAAGATGGTCGGTTTAGGCTGCAAAAGGAGGCTAAGAGGGAGAAAAGGGGGGGGCAATGTTAGCCAGAGGAAATGCCTACAGTGAGGCACAACTGGACCCATCATGTTAGGCCAGCTCCCTAGCTGGGTACAAGAAGCTATTTATTGGCTGGGGAACAGCCTACCTTTATCACTTTGCCTGCTCCCCAGAGAATCAGGCCTGGCCCCCATGCTCCTGCTGCGCTGCGTCTCAGTGGCCTCCAGAGCTTGTTTAGCAGAGTTCAGGATGGCAAAGGTATTCAGGGACAAATTCCTATGAGGAGAACAAGCAGCTCAGCGTTTTCGTCCCCATCCTGCGAGCTTTAAACATCCCCCACTGAGTGCTGCACGACGCCAGTCACCTTTGCGTTGTTGGATAAAAGAGCTGGCCGGCTTGCACGCGCGCTTGGCTTATACGTGCCTGAACTCAGACAAGCCTAGGATCAGCCACAATCTTATCCAAACTAAGAGACAGTATAAAACGCTCAGTTTAAGTGTGTCTTAGTGAAATGCACACCCAAAAGGAAGGAAAGAGTTCCAGAGCTGTACCTGAGTCTGCGATTCGTGACTCCTGGCCTGGGCACTGTAAACAGAGCAAGCGCTGATAGCGGAGATCGCAAAGCTGGAGAGCTGCTTTGGGTAAGTGGAGAAGCCTCATCCTTCTGATCCCTAGGATGCGCACTTCTCTCCAAGGTAGGAGGCTGTTATTTAAAGGAGAAAACAGAGAGGTGCTAAAACTCCATTACGATATTAGCCTCATTCACCTCTCTGCAAAGGAAGCCATGTTTATCGTCATTATGTCCCTCTCAAGCTGGAAGAGAACTCTCTCTAGTAGCCCTGTAGTTTGACAAGGGCACTGCACTAAATGGAACATTTTTAACACCCCTCCCATCTTCATCTGAGAGAATGATGATCACCAATCCTACAGGAAAGATTAATGTGGAAAGTAGCATAAAACCTACCAAGCCAAAGTAAAAACAGGTAAGGTATTTGGCTTGTAATCTAACCTTTCCATAGTTGGAAGCCTCTAGCTGTGTTGGAGCACATCTCCCGTAATTCCCAAAACACGCTGGCTGGAAATTACAAAACCGGTAGTCCAATACGTTGGGGAGAGGAGGGAATCAAAGGCTGCTCTAACCAGATGTGCCAAACCCAGTTGCTGTGTCCTCTCAACAGCTGCTTCTTGCCCAGCTGGCCTGCTCTGGCTTCAGCGGCAGCATCCTTCAGACGCAGTGGCTGCTTGCTGCAACGCATTATGTTGCCCCTCTCCACTTCATGGAAAAGTAGTTGCTTGTCAGCAGCCTATTCGGAGTGGCTTAAGCATGAGTTCTCTGGGACTCTACAACAGCCAAACTGGAAATTAGTACCTGCCTTGCCATCAGAGTGTTGGGGTCTTCATGATCTATGTACAGCTCCTGGCCTTGTTCAGCCTCCCTCTCCAGCTGCTCCTCATACTTCTTCATATCATACTCCAGCTCGGCCACAAGCTGCTTGTCCATGGCAAAGAACTCTTTGATTTCGTTGCGATAGTCTTGCATGACCTCCTGGAGAAAAGCAGTGTTGGAGATGGCAGAAGGAGGTTTGCTGGCTGTGTTTTGCTGATGGCCTTTGGGTTAATCTCAGGGTCCCACCGTAACAGTTGACAATATGATTCCCAGCTCTAGGGAATAACAAGTACAGGTAGTCCTCGACTTACGACCATTTGTTTAGCAACCATTCAAAGTTACAACGGCACTGAAAAAAGTGATTTATGACCGGTCCTCACATTTACGACAGTGGTAGCGTCCTTACAGTCACGTGATCAAAATTCAGGTGCTTGGCAACTGGCATGTATTTACAACAGTTGCAGCATCCTGGGGTCACATGATTGCCATTTGCAACCTTCCCAGCCAAATTCTGACAAGCAAAGTCAATGGGGAATCACATGATTCACTTAACCATGGCAAAAAGGTCATAAAATCAGGTGTGGTCACATGCCTTGCTTAATGACCATACCACTTAATGATGAATTTTCCGGTCCCTATTGTGGCCATTAAGTCGCGGATTACCTGTAACCCTCATCCAGGCTTTGACAAAAGAGCCAAGAAACACAGGAGAAGCCTGTTAACTGCTTCCCTATTAGAAATCGAAGACTGACTTTCACAATCAGACTTTTAAGGCTGGGGAATTCTGGGGGTTGAATTCCACACATCTTAAAGTTGCCAAGTCTAAAAAACACTGCTCTAAGAGATCCTCTTGGCAAAGTCAGATTGACTACCTCCACACTTAGCTTGCTGCCATGTCTTTCCCCTGACGCCCACATGGTTTTTCTACTCTCCAGATCCTAGTCATCATGTTACTTTCCAAATAGGTGGAACGTGAAATGTTATAATACCGCACATCTTCCAGATGGGGTAGTAATATTCACCATGAGCAACAAACACTTCAGGAAGGTGCTGCCCCCTGACTCAAATTTTAATAGTGTATCCTGATTAAGATTACCCGGAGGTAGTTCATGAGGTCTTTCAGTGCTGGAAGTTTATTTTGCTCCAACAAGGTCTTCAATGAAGTAATGATGGGAATGACATTTTCTATAAAATTCTTCTTTTGAACCTATGGTTTGGGTTGAGCACAAAGAGAGACATTTAGGTGAAGAGGGCTGTTCACTCAAAACAATGGAGCAATCAAGCACACAATGATGAAAGCCTTCCTAGAGATGGGAACAACTTTTGGCACTTGAGAACATTTCCAGGCATGATTACTTGTAGCATTACTAGGACTGAACAATTCCAGTTGCCCAGGCTCCTAAAAGATCAACGCTGCTCCCTACTACCAGAATTGAAAATAGGGTGCTCCATACCTAGAAATTAGCTTGCAACTTGGTCCACCTTTCCAGAAGCTAGTGTCTCCTTTAGAACTACTCTCCCATGCTACTTACAGCAGATGAGTAGCAAGTTTTGTCAGGATTAAATGAACCCACATTGAATGTAACTGCCAGCATAACCAGAACTCCTCCTCCAAATGAAAGTAATTTGCAATTGTCTTGCTCTGGAGTAAGTAGAGGGAGCAACCTACTCCTGGGTAGCACTGGTTGTGACACTAACTTGTGAAATGAGCTTCTTCTGGGCCACTTGCATGACAGCATTGGCCATGGCCAATTCATCTTCCTCAGGCTGGATGTCTTCCTCTGGTCTGGATCTCATGGCTGAGAGTTTGATCTCCTTGCAGCTCAAGATCTCAAAGGTATCCGAGAGCAGCTCACTGGCTTCCATATCGAGAGGGAGGACCCCGTCCACAAAGCAGGCTACAATCAAGTTTGGAGAAAGGAGAGGAGAGGAACATCCAAATGTTTTAGCAGGAAGTTCTCTCCTACATGAGGAACATGCAGTCTAACAGTAATGCATGTTCTTACAGAGAACTGTCCATCAATGCAGCAGGATGAGGCAATCGCATAGGTGATTGACCTTTGGTGTTTCAAAAGGACAACAAATGGTAAGCTATTGAATTTCGCTAAGCTGCAATTAGACTTTCACAAAATGTACCCAAATCAATTAGGTCGGGTGTATCTTGACTCAGGAAGGAAACCTGTACAATTTGCCACTCTGTTTCAAGCAGCCAAATGCCGTGCGAGATGAGATCATGTTAGGAGAGTTTTCAGTAGCTGAGGATGGACCTCCCAGCTCTTACTTTGAGCAAAGGCAGGAATCCTACAGCTAGGGATAACTCCTATCTGCAAAACAGGGCAGTTTTGGAAAGGCCCTCTTATTTTACACAGGTATCTTTGGTTAAAACTATCTGAAGCTGCAGCCATACCCAGGACATTCAGGCTAATTTTTGAGGTGATGTTGAATCGCTGTTCGTCAGTGAAATGCTCCAGGAGGAACTTGTAAATCTGCATCCGGAGGCCTTTTTTGGCTTTGCCCTTCAGGGAAAAGAGATTCTTCTCCCTGTCGCAAGTGAACAAAACCCCCAAGAGAGGCAGAGGTTACAAAGGCACGCAAAGAGCCAGCCCCTGCATTCACTCTGTGTCAGAAACAGGCACCTCAGAACTGTAAGGAGCTAAGGGGAAAACAGGCCTAACATCTTGACAACTGCCCCGGAGGCTCTCCTGAACCCAATTTCTCTGATGCAACCACCACTTGTACTTTTTCATAGGATGGCAGGGGAGGATAATTGAATGCATGGGGAGTAAGCATATTCAGTGTGTTAAATTCCATTCCAGTTCAACTGAACGTAGGTTTTATCCTGGCCCCAACATTTCTTAGAGTGTGGCCCAAGGCACACCATTCAAAGACCACACCCTGACTCTCAGCTGAAAAAGACTGTGGATCCCTGCACTAGATAGGAATACTTGGTCCTGATCCTCAGAAGCCCTTTCCTCTAGGATTATGACATAGCTCCCTCCCAGTCTTCTCATCTGTCTTGAGCTTCAGCCCTTTTTTTCTCTCAGATGGTCCTCACTGACTTTCCATCTTCTCTTCCCTTCCCCAGATTTCCATGCTCCTTCCTTCACTCGCTTGCACTCCATCATGCCAGGACAGCTGATCTTCTCACTTTTCTGACCTGCTGTCCTCTACCATTTCCTGAACGCCCAACTAGCATAGCCACAATACTGGCTTGGGTGAGGGAAGAAGTTTGTCTTAGGAAACTGACATTCATTGTAGGCTACGTGTGTGTATATGCAGGTTGATAGCGGTGTTCTGCCTGTACCCCCCAGAAACAGTGGAGGATGGTTGTAAGGGGAAGAAGATCTAAGAGTGCACTATAAGAACAATGAGGCACAACCTAAACCAGACTTCTTCCATCTGGGGTCTTGACCATCAATAGTCAGCTTTAATCCAAACCACTCCAGCTGTCTGTTGGTCTGTACTGCCATAGATTTTTAACCAAGGTCTATATTTGGGTCAAGTTCTAGCATGCCTTTACTTCGGACTGTCCTTTATCCATAAAAAGTAAACTCCCTGGAACATTAACCAGCAGATGATAGGGAGAAGGAAGCAACTAAGTGGGCCTCAACTGTGAGCAGTTTATGTTCATAACGACATGAATGTAAATTCACGGACCTCTCAGTCTGGGGGAATTTGTTGTACTTCTCATGTCTCTCATAGCTGTTGAAATGGAAGATGCATTCGATGAAGTGCTGAGAAAACATGACTGGATTCCTCTTGAGTAGGAGGTGCACCAAGCAGAACTTGGCAAAGCTGTGGAGGAGGCCAAGAAAACAACAGCATTTGGGAAAAAACACTCCTGTCTGTGATCAACACTTTCTTCTTAAAAAGTAGAGAAGTTGGCAACTGTGATGCTCTCCAAGGTACAAAATGGAGAGTGCCCTAAGAAACCCAGCTTTTGTTTTTTAAGAGAAAGCTCCCAGCCAGAAAGTGATGAAATATCAGAAGCCTGAAAAATGGCAGGTAAGGGTATGAAGGACAGTGGAGGGATGAAGCAGGGTTTCAAGGAACGAAGGGGCAAAGCTTCAATGCTGGCAAGCTTTATACTTCAAATACTTCAATGTGCAAATCTGCTCTATTTGCAGAACACAGATGTCAGGGAATCCAGTATCACTGGACATTTTGATGTGAAACACTGATTTTAGCATTGTTTGCACAATTAGCAGCCACTTAATTTTTCCTATGAAATATCAACCAAGACTCACAGACACTTCTCTACATTAATGATGCTTGCACAATACTAAGAGGGAATGACACACGGTTGAGTGACACAGAAGCAGCAAAACCAAAACTTTGTGAAATATGAGGTCTTTCCTCTCTCAGATCCTAGGCTTCTCCAGAGATTGCCTTGCTTAAAATGTCATGGTTAAGAAATATACAGCCTATTTTGGTGCCATTCCCTTACCCAGAACTCTTTAGAAAAGCTTTCAGGGCCCATCCTACAATTTTGCTTCTAATTATAATCCAACATAATTAAAGGGAGAAATAACTCAATAGAACAGTAAACACCGTCAGTAATTACAACGTTTGAGATAATTAACTAGCAGTTACTCACAGTAACTAAATCTTATTAAGAAGAACAGGTCTACTTGCCTAGTCTGAACTTGGAACCTCAATATTTAGGAAGGTTTTTTTTAAAGCAAATGAATATTTCCCCCATCCTCACCCCAATATGTGGAACGTTACTGAAAAATATTCCCATTCATAGCTGGGTAGCTTTTACATAAAGCAGAGATGAACTCCCCAGGAGGAGAAGTTCATTGCTACAGACTTAACCTAATTATATAAGCAAGACTTCTGGAGTGATGGTGGTGAATCTCCAAGAGGAAAAGCAAAACATGAAAATGCAGAAGTTGGAAAATAAAATCCCATCTGATTAAATGCTAATACATAATTAAACATACAGAATCTATCAGTCCAAGATGTGGCAACCATGAGTTACCTTGTGGGGCATTAGAACACTCAAAGCTATCAGCTGTTGTCACCATACATTCAGAGCCAGGTCAGAAAATGGGTTTGTTGGTCCAAACAAAGGGGGAAAGGCCGAGGAAGGGGATACTTCTAACGCAGAAGCAACTGGACAACAGCTCTCAAAATTATTAGAGTACTGTATTTGCTTGCAAGGAAGGCACCATCTTGCATTTACTGATTATAGGGAAAGGGAGGCAGATGAGGTTTTTCTGTATAGTCCTTACTTTTTATTTTTTGCAGTGGTCATCTTCCTTGGGTAAATATGGCAAATGAACCCTGAGCCACCAAGGCAATTCTTAGTGTTGCATAGGGCCAGCATATCCTCATTTAAAGAGCTACTTGATGGCAGATAATCTTGGTTATCATTACTGGCATTTTCTCAAGAAGTATCAACAGTGGCTTTTTTTCCAAAGCAGTACTAATGATCACTTCCAAGAAGGTATTTCCCTTAAAAAGGAATAGAGTGCATCCCCCCCCCACTTTTTTTTTTAGATTTTTTGTCCCACCTTTATTATTTTAATAAATAACTCAAGCTGGCGAACATACCTGATACTCTTTCCTCCTCCTATTTTCCCCACAACAATCCTATGAGGTGAGTTGGGCTAAGAGAGAGCGACTGGCCCAAAGTCACCCAGCCGGCTTTCATGCCTAAGGCAGGACTAGAACTCACAGTCTCCTGGATTCTAGCCTGGTGCCTTCACCACTAGACCAAACCGGCTCTCCCTTACCCAAAAGGAGTATGGAAAGGCAATCCCCATACCCCAATACTTGTTTTGACATAAATATTCCTGTTTGAGAGGTTAAACTTTCTACATTTTTTAAATATAAGAGCTCTCCCAAACAGAATAGGAAACTGCCATTAAATTTATAGGAAGGGTGCTGTTAGAGTGGTATACTGTCCAGAGTTATTACCTTGGGGACAATACAGACATTTGGCTAATAAGCAAGTAAAAAGATCACAGCCCACTGACTCGGCAACTAAGTCCTAAGCCAGTAGTGTAGTGGTTAAAGTGCTGGACTAAGGCTGGGGAGGTTCCTTGGGTGATCTTGGGCCAGTCCACTCTCTCTCACCAAATGGAGCATCATGTATATTGCCTTGGGTTCCTGAATGTGATATGCAAATCAAATCAAATACATCAGTAATAAGCAAGCCTTGAAATCAGTCTGGAATATGCAAGTCCTACCATCCTTGACTTGCATCCAGCCATGATGTAAAATAAATGCCAGGCAGATATGTCCTTAATGAATAAACAGTGCTCTGCATTTCTATTGGGCATTCCTTTAAAAACAGTGGCAAATGTCAGCAGAAAGTGCATTATTCTCCTCTCTCTGTACACACAATCCTGTACAGACTCCAGAACTATTGTTTTTACTTATATGCAAGTTTACATAATTGACTGAAAGTCATACAAGTAGTTGTCTAGTGTTTGTTTAAGGAACAATCCAAGCATAAATAAAGCAGCAGGTATCAACACATACTGCTTTTTAAATAAACACACAAGACTCAACTAGATTTCAGCCTGATGAACAATATAATGCTGTACTTCCCCCTGCTGGAGAGATATGGGACAATATTATCCTAAATTCAGGCATTGTGGGGAAAACAAAAGTTAGCTGGCTCTCTATATCACCATTTTTAAAAATCATTTGCTTCTTAAGAGCTGGTCCCAGCCTCATCAATACCTCTACAGAGGAGTGTGGAAGAGAAGGCTGCTTAGAAAAAATAACAGCCTACCTTCTTTTCTTCCCCTCCCATTTGAACCTCTTCCCCAGCATCAGCATGGCAGAGTGGTTAATAAAGCTGCAACCTTGAAAGAGGAGATGGGAGGAGAATGAAGTGTGTTTTAAAGTTCTGCAGCTGCCAGCAAACAGAGTAAAGTAGCCGAACAAAAGAAGGGGGTTTTCCTTCGAAGGGAGTAGATGGTCCCGTTAGTTAAAGCCAGAATACAGGCAAAGGGAAATGAACAGGTAATGGTGGAAGGGGTAATCCCTAAATTATCCTGTAACCTGGTGACTGAAACAGATTTTCCAATTGCTAGGTTACAGGGTAATTTAGGGATTTCAGGGATTTCGAGGATTTCAATTTAAGGATTTCAGACCATCTGCCTAGGGATAAAAAGGGTGTGTACCAGTCTTCATCACCCCCAGGCAGACGGTCTCACTGAAAGGATGAATCAGACCCTGAAGACTACGCTTTGGAAATATGTGGGTCAAGATCTAAAACACTGGGCTGCCATTTCTAATTGTTCACATATAGGGAAATCCCACAGGCATCCATGGGATTTAGCCCCTTTCAGTTACTCTCTGGGAGACAATCTTGAGAGGTTTTGGACATTATTAAGGCTGGTGTGAAAACTTTGAAGGAAAAACACCTTCATTTGTTCAGCTACTTTCCTTTGCTTGTGGCTAGAGCTTCAAAACATGCACCTCCTTCGTTCTCCTCCCATCTCCTCTTTCAAGGTTGCAGCTTTATTAGCAACTCTGCCATGCTGACACTGAGGAAAAGGCTGAAATGGGAGAGGAAGAAGGCAGCACAAGTGCCTGCAATTTTTTCTAAGCAGACTTCTCTTCCACAAAGAGTTCTTGAGAATTCATTTCAAGAAACAAGAAGATCAGAGAAGATCTGCCTTCTCTAGGACCCTAATACGTGCAAGACTTAAACAGAACTGAAGAAAAAAAAACGGAAAAAACCCCAAGTCCTATATTGTCTTGCTATTGCTATTTTGAAATCTATCTTCACAAGCCTCTAAGACCAGAAACTAAGGTATTAAAAGAAGCCAGCAAATCTTCTTGGGATGATGAATTTGTCATCCCATGTTTTGGGGGCTATGAATGCTAAAGCTAGCTGGGTTACTTTGGGCCAGTCACTCTCTCAGCCCAACCCACCTCACAGGACTGTTGTTGTGGGGAAAATAGGAGGCAGGAGTATTAGATATGTTTGGCGCCTTGAGTTTTATATAAAAAAGGTGGGATCATCACCATCACGATCATCAAGTAAGGACCTAATATTTCTTTCTAAAGACTAGCTGAGTGGCGAAAGACCTAGTCAGAATTTTCTCCCTTCTCCCAGATTTCAAAGGGAATGGAGGCAGCACCAAGTTTTGAACCCTACTGGCTTCCAAAAGATGTTCCTTACCTGGCAATTTCTGGGTTGGGGTCCACCAGAATGCTAACAAACCTGAAGAAGAGGGAGCCTTTCCATTTCACAAATTCTTCCTAATCAAATCAAAACAGCAAAACAGCCCTTTGGATGAGAAAATATGGATACTGTCTCCACGGAAAAGCACATTTGCTCAAAGCTGCTAACATCCCCCCAAACTCCTGGATCTTTTCTCCAGTTTCTTAGGTTCGTGTTATTTTCAGGGTTGGCATGTTTAAATTAACTAGACAATGATAGTCTCATGTCTACGCCAAGGAAAGTGAATTGCACGTTTTTGTTTCTAATGAGAATATAGCACACCAGACTCAGAACCCAAAAGTGGAGCGCCCCCAGTTTGAACAATGAAGAAGCTTAATCCCCCTGCTGCTTACCATTCTGCTTTTCCTCACCTGCAAGAGATTAGTAAGGAGGATGAGTGTCTGCTTCCGTATGAATGCCTCTGAATCCTTCAGGCATATGGCAATATCTGGAATATACCTGTCCACCATGGTGGTGTAGCGGATACAGAGATCACACATTACAATCACTACATTGTTGCGGACCGCCACGTCCTTGGACACCTCTAGCTCACGAGCCAAGGCTGCAATGCATTTCTTCGCCAGGTCCTCATGCTGTAGGCAAAGCTTTCCTATCATAAAGGAAAGAGCAAAGGAAGAAGGTTGAGATTCTTTCTGGTTTGGGAATTGGGAGTGGCAGAGAGTGGAAACCAGGCAAAAGATGAAAAGCAGAAATGGTTTAGTGGAAAAGGATAATCCTGGGATAGATTCGCTCAAAGACAATCAGTTCTATTTGGCTGCTAAGCCCAGGGCTCTTGGGTGACTAACTTCCTCCTAACCACTCCATGTCACTGAATTTCTAAATGTCATGGGCTACCTGCTTAAGGCTGCCTTTGGCAAGACTTTGCAATTGAACAGAAAACCTTTAGCAATTTTGTGAGAACTTTGTTTCTCTCCCATCTCCATGTTCCCTAAAGAGGGAGGCAATCATTAAATCCATCCCATTCCCCTGTGGCCACTTGTCTTATTGCTCCATTCCACCTTCTCTGATGCATAGCAAGGAGTTCCCTGCCATACTACTGGCGGGGGGAGAGAAAGACATTATGCTCCAAATGGCAAGCTCCCTTCCAAGAAAGACTGTGATAAATCTTCAAAGACACCATTGATAAGACTCGTGTTATTTCATGTTTTGGGAGGGATAAGAAAGCATTAGTTCAACTAGATTTGCTTTTCTTAAAACCAAAACCAAAACCAAAACCAAAACAAACCCAGAATGTCTATTTCTATTATCTTTTTGACCATTCCATGTTTAGCACGGAGTCAGATGAAATGGAAACACAGGAGATACAATTTCAAAATATACCGACGAAGTATGTCAATGGATTTTAGAGAATGGTAAAAGAAGGGAGGGCATATGGTAAGCTTTCTTCTTCCCCCTCACGGCCCACCCACTCAAAAAAATACCTAGGTGTCCTACCTAGAGTAATGAATGCATGTGCTCTGACAGTAGAAGGCATCACGGACCCTCGGAATTGAGACAATGGTTGAGATACTGGGAGATCTTCATTATCCACAGGGCTGGACACTAGAAACAACATACGCCAAATCAGAAAGGGCTTTCGAGTAGGAGGAGATTCCCTCTGCAACGTGGCCAGCTGAAGAAGGACGAAGAGCTTACGTTGTTCCATGTTGTTAGGACTAGCCAAGATGGATTGTATCAGCAAGAAGATGCGTTTTTCCACTTTGGCTGGGCACAGTTGCGCAATCTCACCCAAGGTGAAGAGATGCCTTACCTGCCAAATGAAACAGTGCCATAAAGCAGAAAGAGAACCCTGAGTTGGTGTTAAAATTCCATTTTGTCAAAGCCTAGCCAACTGAGAAGTGTTTACCTTGACATCTCTTTTATTAAGGCTTCTGGTTGGCTGGCTAAATCCAAAAGTTTGATATTCCGAGTTTAACAAATGACACCCACACACCCTCTGGTTTTATTTACCAAGACATCCTCTTGCAGCTGTTCCATTCCATACTCTTGGAGGACTATTTTTGAGATGTAATGCTCACAGGTAGCTAAAAGATCTCCACACAGGTTATTCAGCAGCTCCTGTTCAAACATGACAGGGGTGAAATTTGATTTAATGTTTGCTAAGTTAACATAGCAACCTTCCCCAGGACCACACTTCTTTGTGGCTAGGAGGATGCTGTCTCCATGACATATTAAGTTATCCAGCCTAGGTTTGATATGATCTACTTCCACCTGGTCAGTATAGATATGAACAGGTCCTCTTCCATTAAACACAGCTCCCTTTTTAATGCAAGTGATCAAATCAGGGAGCCACTAGATGCTGCTGAACCACAATACCCAGCAGCCCTGAGAAATGCTGAGAATCGGACTACTGCAAGGGCTGAAGAGCCTCCAGTGAATAAAAGCCACCACTCCTCCAGGAACAATACCAGCTGGAACAGAATGGAATTCACTACTTTAAAGAAGACCTGGTGGGCCTCACCTGCATCTCCTTTGGGGCATCTGTGATAGCCTGGCTAAGTTTCTGTAGAGTTTCAATAGCTGGGCTGATAGCCTCCAAAGGACACTGGAAGTCCTGCAGCCAACATTTGAGATCATCTGCAAAAGGAGACCAAACTCCAAGAGTAAATTAGTGTTGCAGTGCATAGACACTGTTACCCTCCCCCCACAAAGAAGAGTTCATATGATAGGCTGCTGCTTCCAGAAAAGTACCCTCCCAAATGACTGTTCAACTGTCCCTCACTCATTAGCCTGTTCTGGATGCTGCGGGGCAGATGTTTTGCAACACTTCCAATCACACTGAGGATGTGTACCATGGTCTCCATGTTGGCTTCATGCTGTCTGGAAAATCGAGAAGAATGAAGTGATAAGTCCCAACTCCTCACCCGTGAATGACAGCAGCTAGATTCACATGTCACATTGTGCCATGGCTCATCTGACTCTGCATCATGAATCAGTAGCTGAGGTCAACATGCTAGGCCAAACCCAGAGGAACCCCTGGAAGGTTTGAGTACAATATGTAACTCCAGCTATAGGATCACTCCCACTTTTGTTCAAGATTTAACTTACCTGCTGATGCTGTCCCAGGCATTAATTATTTTAGAATAGTCCAACTTGGGTGAGGAACCAGCCACTTTTGCCAGCAACATCCAAGCAGCAGCAGCACGCTCCGTTTCAGTGTGGGAGATGATGCCATTAATGAACGAAGAGGAGAACTTGTCCTTCTTGGCCAAAATGTGGAAAGCTTTACTTAAATAGCGGCTGAAAGAGAGATCAATCAATTACGAGGGCCCTTTTTGATTATGGGAAAGGCGGTGTTGTTGAATTTCACCATTGCTAAAAAGCCAGACTCCTTTCGCTGCCATTCGTTTTGTCCAAACATAGAAACTGCAACCTCTTTTAACTAATATATATGAAAACCAGTTGATTAATGAAGCTAGCTTATTTTAATAAATACTGATTTACACTACCCAAAGTTTAGGGTTCAGAGCGTACAGTAAACTATGGTTAACTTAAAACAAAGGCAGAAGCTGTATTTAATCTCCTCTCTGGACCACAATGGATGGAGCAGAGAACCACCTAGGTTCCTTTCCATACCACAGATTATCATAGCTACTCCCTCTTCCAAGTAACCATATAATACTCATACCCTCTGTTTTTCAGATTACCCAGAAGATTAATAAAAGTAGATTTTGAAACTTGAGGATCTTCAAGAAAATTAACTTTGGCACGTCAGAAGGTTTCTACGCATTTTTAATGACTAAAGAAAATTTGGATTTAGTTCCTTTATCTTGCTCATATGCTACCCATGTCCTTTTAAACTTCCAAAATCTTATTTCTCTGTGCCAAAATGTGTCTTCTTCCCATAAAAATTTCAACCTGTCTCAAAATAGGATAAAAGATATGCGATGATTAAGAAAGCTCACAGCCAGTGTAAAAACTCCAAGTATATCATCCACGGGCCAAAATTAGGATTTGTGATGGTTTAAATTTTAACACATGTTCTATTTTAAAAACTGTTACACGCTGTTGACTAATAAACAGATGCTGTTTTTAATCAGCATATGTTCTTGTCATTCCAGAAGCTGCACCTCACCCCTTATTTTGCTTCCTGTAAAGTCTGAAAAAAGAGACAACAGAATAAACGCTCATAGTTGCAGGCAAGAAAACATACTGAGTGCCGTAATGAAGAACGTTCTATGAATGATGGAGGGATATTTCTAATTAGCATTCAGCCATCTTTGTGGTTTAAAAACCAAGGCGCTACACTTAAGGACAGGCAACCAGCAATCTTAGAGACTTACTTCTGACACCTCCCCCCTGCCCCTCATAGCTCCTGAAGCTGAGACTTTCTACTCTTTTTCATCAAGGTCTGCAGGGCTTTTTGCCCTGACCTTTATCATTAAATAGGAAGATACTGCAGGAACACTGGAGGCACAGCAGAAGCTTCAACCCTCCTCTCTCTGAAGTGGAATCAGAGAAAGTGGCGAATACAACTCCGGAATAGTATAACACATTTGGCAAGGGGCTTCAAACACCTGAAAAGTGACGCTCAAACTCGAGTGGCAGTTTTTTCCTCCTTTTCCAATTACAGAACTTACTTTTTGATAAAAAGTCATGGTTAAACTAAGGAACTTGCACAAGAGATAGCAGCGGTTGCCAATTTGCCTAGCTTGAGGAATAGTGCCCAGGTAAAGTGGCAGCACTTGGCACTGGACCTTGGAAGTTAAGCAAGATCTTTCCTGGTTAATTCCTGAATAGGGGATCATTTGGAAATTCCAGAGATGTAGGCATCCGTGTGTGGCTTCATTGGTGGCTCCTAATTATCTATCCTGGAAGGAAATCATGAAAAGCGCCAAGTCTTGTTCGCTGAGTAATAAAAACTCAATAAGCAAACACTCTAAGAGTTAAGATCTCCTTGAGGATAGACTTGAATCCCAATGGTTAGAAGCATTTTCTTTTAAGGTGAACTATCCTGTAATAGTTTATATTACACCAGATATAGAGGGACTGTATAAGAAAGTAAGACACCATGTTTTTTTCCCCCTTTTCCTAGCAGAACTTTGCCCGTGCATAGAAACTGATTTTCACAATCGAGTTATCTCCCTCTCGCAGGTCAACATTTTCACTGCGTCTTGCAAGAGAATAATTGTGCCCAAGGTTACAAAAGAGGGCTCTAGATGCAGTCGGTTGCAAGAAACCCTACCTCAGCTCTTGACTCTCTTTTGTGAGCAACATAAGGAGATCCCAGGCCAGCACTTGGTTTTTGTCTTGATGAGTGAATTTATTGCAAGGCTTAATTTGCTGAAGCAAGAGACTGTCCACACATTCCAGAACTTTCTCCTGCACAGAGGTCTCACAGTCCATAATGACAGGGATGACTCCCATGAGCCAGGCCTTCTGCATCAGAACATTCTTTGGCTGAGACTGGAAGAAGGAGAGGCATGGTTAGAAAGTTCAGCTGAGGGGTTTGGTGGCTGTTCAGATGCTGAGATGTCAATAGCAAGCAGACAAAAACTCTGCAAAGGGCTGGTTGAAGCCTTCTTAAGAACCATGATGGATCAGGCCAGTCAGACAAACCAGAAGCCTAAGAAAAACTATAGCAGGAAATGTATCTTATCCCACTATTGACTCATACATCTCTGGAAGCAAGAACCATTATAAGTAGAGGTTGTCAATAGTTTTTATTTATTTATTCACTCAATTTATATGGCTGCTAATCTCACATACATGACTCTGGGCAGTGTGTCACTTCAAAACAAATAAAAAATATACAATTATTAAAATGAATTTTAAAAATAAAACACACACAAAATAAAAATGCACAACAGCTGGAGAAATACACAGTGCGCAACTTCAAAATAAATAGAAAATATATACAATTGTTAAAATGAACTTTAAAAATAAAACACATAAAAAATAAAAATACAAGCAGCTGGAGAAACATAAAAGGCCTTCAACTTTTTATTTGTTTGTTTGTTTTTCCAATTTATACATGCTGCTGATCTCACTATACTAGTGACTAGGCAGCAACGTAGCCAGGAAACGGGGTCCAAGGATTTGAATAATCCCCAGGATTTGGGGGGAAGTGAGGGTTGAGATGGGGGTCAAGGGAACCACTTTACCAGTAAGAGATCTGTAACAGACTGCAGCGCTAACTTCCTCACAGAGATAGCAGGATCACGACACCGATCCTGGAGAGTGGCCAAGTCTTCCAAGGTACATGGAACCACAGCGTGTTTCAAAATGCTTGTCAACACCTGGACGTCAGACAACATATGGAAATACGTGAAAATGGGAAAGAGGTAAATATGGTAAGTTCATTCCAGCAGCACCCGTTCCTGCCAAAAATCCAATGAGCTGAAAAAGCTAATCTTGGAATTCAACTCAGAGCAGGAAGTATAAGTGACAAACCTTCAGAAAGCTTTGAGTATGCCATGACCATTCTGGGGCCCAATGCTATAAGTTACCAGTGAAAGAAAAAACAGGGACATTTGCGATATTATATGGAACGTAATGGCAAGATAGAACAGAAGCAGAGGGACCAGAATGCATTCTATTTGCCCCAGAAAAGACTCCCACAGCAAGCGATTGGGATATTCAAAAGTTACCATCATCAGAGGAAATTTCATGGGCAATAATGTCCAGTGGAAGGCACTTCCCACTGAACAGTTCCTGGGGGGCATGTTTTCTGTGGAGTACAGTGTATATGGACAACAGGAACTCTGAGCCAAAGAAGCTGAACCCCTATATTGTCATTGTCATCATCATCACCTCCACCTCCACCACCATCATCTTGGGTTTCCAAGCATTGCAGGGAGCATGGTGGCAATGCGATGATGCCACTGGACTGGGCAGCGCTCGCATTTTCAGCTCTGCTTTATATGGTTTGGGAACCTGGATCTTTTATTTTTACACAAAAACTTAACTTCAGGCACTAGTTTTAGAGATTAATCTGACATACCCTCCAAGAAAAGGATAAAGAGAGAAGCCCCACCAAAGATCGGCATTGTAGTGAATACTAAAAGTGGATGATAGAAAGGGGAACAAAACCTCTTGCTGACATCTAATTCCAGAGCCAACATAATGGCCGCCTCTGTTTCTTGACAACTGTCATGTACAAGGAAGTGGGGAGAGCTGGACCAAGGGCATACGCTACAGAAACCTACGATATTCAGTGCAACCAGGATTTTGTGCAGCTTTGCATTTGAGTGTGTGCTGATTCATTACCTTGCCATCCAAATTCATTACGCCACTATAAATATTCTAAACATGAGGGTTTAAATGTTTAAAAGTGATTTATTCAAGCTTACATATTTCATTACATAGTAATAAATCTCTCAGCAGGAGAGCAAGTATTTGCCCAAGTTAAGGTCACATTTCACAATCATTTTTCATTCACTGTCACTTTCAGGGACAGGAATTCTCAGTACCATTCTCAGTACCAATATAGAACAATTGGGCTGACTTAGATATAGGGCCCACAATGATTCTGGTATGAATTATACATCTTTAGTTTCAAATTGAGGGGTAAACAAAGAGAAGGCACAGAGAAGAAGGATCACAATAGTGGAAGAACATCTGCATTTCATAGAAATTCCAGATTTAATCTCTAGCAGGTGACGGAATGAGCAGGCTTCAAACAGTAACCCCACTCTGCTCAATAGCAGCTGAAATTGGAACATTGCAGGGGGGAAAAAGTGGGATGGAACCACATTCATTGAACTGAGATACCCATCTCCAGTTAGCTAACCAAGGGACCCCAAATGGTTAGTAAAATCAATGAAAAACTGTAAGTTCTGGAGAACAATGTAACTACAACCTGGAGGCTCCCGGGGCCTGATTACTGGCTCAGGCAGCATTGGGATAAGATGGATAAATACAGTAGCTCTCTATGCCTGAGAAACCTAGAGAGGGCGTGAAAGAAAGTGCCGGCATCTTCAGATTAAAAATAGGATTGCACCAGATGGGCTGGTGATCTGGTGTTGGTATTTTTGCAAATCCTGGGGGTTTGAGCAAATCAATCCCCACCCTTGCGTTTTTTTGAGGGACTTATTTTGCCTCTCAGCCTCAGTCGTGAGCCTGCTGTTAAAATAGAGCAATCCTCTAACGCAGTGTTTCTCGACCTTGACAACTTTAAGATGGGGGGACTTCAACTCATCCCAGAATTCCCCAGCCAGCCATGCTTTTTTTTGTTGAAGTCCCCCCATTTTAAAGTTGTCGAGGTTGAGAAACACTGATCGAAAGACTGTACCCTCTCACAAGTTTTTATGTCCAATTGCATGACGTTACTTTTAAAGAATCCTGCTTGGCATGGACAGAAGCAGAAGTTAGATCCCTACCTGGAGGGCAGATTTCCTCACATTGGTCTTTTCATCTATAGCTCTCTGTCTCAAGATGCCCAAGATTTCTTTTCCTGTTGGATGGGGAAACGAGGTGAGAATTCTAACTGCAATATCCTCAGCTCAGGATCACAAGAATTTAACATTTACAGAGAGACGGGGTGGGCAACTTCCAGCCTTAGAACCTAATTTTCAAAGCTGTCTACAAGTTCATAGTTCGGACCTTTAGCTAAAAACACAACTGCTCCTAGGTACAGTTTTTTCATTTTTTTTTTCTTCCAAATTTGGGATGCTGGACAGCTCATGTGTCTCCAGACCTGGATCTGCTCTTCATCATTCTTTCCCCTCCGCTCATCTTTTTCAGACCTCCCTTCCTAAGTTCCTCCTTCTACTGCCTTTTCTCAACCTTCTAATATTCTTTGTTTCTTTTAAACCAAAACTAAAACTGCACAGAAAATTATTTTCTCCCCTCCTTCCCACCCCCCTTTTTTCTTTTTAAAGACAATACAGGCAAAGGAAAAGGTACACCCAATTATAAAGCCAGCATACCGTCAAACTCAGTAGAGTTACGTTCGTTGCTCACTTCAATGGTTTTGAAGGTTGGGAAAGTCTTCAGCTGATGGCTGGTATGACCTTTAAAAGAACCCCCCCTCGGTAAGTGATTTCAGAAAATCGAGAAGGATGGCAAGCACAAGTTGCGCAGAGATTATCCAACTAGGGAAGATTTTCAAAGGTGTTAAGTGCAAATATGATGCTACAACTTCAGAAACAAGATTAATGGGATGCTGTATCATTCTGCTGCTACAGTGACAAAATATCAGACGTCTTTAATGAAAAGAAGTAAAGGTGGGGAAACCGTTGGAGAAGAAAAAGATGAAGATGCAAGGGATCATTTATTGCACCACTTACCACATTATTTCAAATTATGCTATATTTACCCACGGAGACCTGGTGAGTGATTAAATAAAAAAGAGGAGTCTCAACAGTTGCTCCCATAACAATTATAAACTCAGCCAAGTTCCTATTTTTTCCAAAAGATATTTAATGATGCCCAATCCTAAAATGGCTCTCCTGAAGATCATAAAACCCAGGATAGGCTTCTAGGGGAGAAAGCAATTGCTCAAATGAGCTGATCTCAGACTCTTTGAGATCTCCTCTTTCCACCAGGAAATAGTTCTAACAGGCACAAACGTTGGGCAAAGAACAGGACAGCACGGCAACTGGTCTCTTAGCAGACTACTTTGTTTACCTTCTGTATTGGTTAGGAATGTTTCAGCGGGAGTGTTTGGATCCATTACTGAAGAACAAGCTGCTGCAGAGGGAGACAAATGAAAAGGATTAACCCTACTTCGCCCACCTACGAGAGTTTCACACCAGAGCACTGGCAAGCTTTAAAGCCCCTCATGGCATGGAGCTGGATTATTTGAGGGACTGCCACTTCCCGATGCCATCTGCCCATCCCATCAAGTCCGGCAGAAGAGGTATGTTGGGGATCCCATCTGCCAAGGAGCTACACCTGACGGGACCTTTTCTGCCATTGTACCTACCCTGTGGAACATCACCCCCCCCAAGGTGAGACTGGCCCCATACCTGCCAATCTTCTGGAAGTCCCTCAAAACTTGGCTGTGTCAACAGGCTTGGGGGTCTCAAGGGAGTGTAGATTTGATGAGGTGGCTACATTGTTTGTAACATCTAATGCTCTCTCCTAGCCGTTTAATAATAATATTTGTGTTTTTAATTGTAGAATGCTTTTCAATATTGTTATTTTATGGTTTCTTTATTGTATGCTGCCCAGAGTCACATTTTGTGAGAAGGGCAGCCATATAAATGTGATAGATAGATAGATAGATAGATAGATAGATAGATAGATAGATAGATAGATAGACAGACAGACAGACAGACAGACAGACAGACAGACAGACAGGAAGGAAGGAAGGAAGAAAGGAAGGAAGAAAGGAAGAAAGAAAGGAAGAAAGGAAGAAAGGAAGAAAGGAAGAAAGGAAGAAAGGAAGAAAGGAAGAAAGGAAGAAAGGAAGAAAGGAAGAAAGAATAAAAGCTAGAACAAGCTAAGGTTAAAAGAATGGCTCTCATCTTTATTCAGTTTAAGAGTTGAAGAATGTCAACAACTCATATTGCTCTGGAACTGCAATATGTGGCAACTGTATTTTTTGTAATCTTTCGTGGAGTTGCATGTGTTATATGGTTCCATAATAACTCGTCCTTTCTTATTGTCATGCAAGGATGGGGGTCATACCCTTCTAAGACAAAATCAACCAACCACATATGATGGCTCACTGCAAACTGTCAACACAGCCAACAGGGAAAGGTGCTGCAACATGATGATTAGTTCCTGTTTCCTGGATTGTTTCAGAGCTAAGCAAGGATACTAATCCAGGCCTGGTGAATCAGCATCTGAATATCTAGCCCATTTCAGCAGATCTAGCTTCTTCCATCCCCACCCCCATACTTACTGCCATGCAACAGCTCCTGGATGTCCTGTACATTTGGTACAACTATTTTTTCCAGACACTGAGCGAAGCTTGAAAGTGCTTTGCTGCGAACGGTGGCTGCTTTGTCTGAACATCGGCCAAAGATCATGACCTGGATCAGGAATTTGTGCTTCAAAAACACCTGCTGCTCTTCAGCCAAAACGATGTCCTGACCCCGTTCTGGATGCTCCAACAAAGCTAGGGCCACATCGAGTGCAAATACTCTGTAGGAAATCTGTTAGGGAAGAAGGTAAGATGTTGCATAGCTTAGGAACTGATCAGCAAAAGGGCAAATTCTGTCTGCCGCAGAATCCATCTCGGTAACACGTTGAGCATCTTGGATGGTGCTGGCAACCCCAAAGGACCAATGAGTTCATTTCTTCACCTTGTTATTGCGTGAGTATCCATACAGCCAAGCAATGAAGCTGGCGTGTTCAGTACAAGGGAGTTTGTACAGCATCTGTGACAAGGACAGTGCTGCGTATGTTCGGTATTCAGATTTATCAGGAACCTGGAATGAAAAGGAGCAAAGGAAATGATCAAATTTAGCTAAAGTCAGATGATCTATCACAGTGACTTCAACATACGGAGCTGGTTACTGGATGCTGACATTCATCCTTCAGCCACAACTGGTCCAGGGGAGGGGGCCCCAGTGAGATGGCCACTTCAAATGAATCCCTGTCCTGGATGAGTACAGTGGAGAAAAGGTACTAGTACTAGTGCAAATAGTAGAGTCACAATGTTAAGAAGTAATGGCACAGAGTGTTTGATGTCAAAAGAGCTACAAATGGAAATTCAAATACTACAGAGCCCTGTTTGGGGTTTGTTTTTGTCTTTTTGGAAGGGGGAGCTTCTAGCCTCATATATATGAAAGTACAAGCACTAAAACCAAGACCCACATTCAGAATTTGAAGTCAGCAAGGAGCAAAACTTGGGAGAAGTCCAAGTAAAATATTCAACTGGTCAAATTTCTCAAACATCTATTCCAGATCATTAGTTGTCAGTTGACTGTTATTTTTAAGAAAATTCGCCTCCTTTCCCCCAAACTGACAGGTCTGGTACTGCTCACAGAAGTGCAAGGAACACATCTTACCTTGACACAAATATGCTGCAGTAAGATTCTCAGTACAGGGAAGGCAATTTCTTTCAGTTCTTCAGTAAGAGAGCTAGAGAGGAGATACACAAATTATTGGTTGTTGGGGACAGGAAACCGTTCGCTTGGGTTTTTGCAAGCCTTTTGAGGTTCCGTACGTGCATTTGAAGCTGCATCCGATAGGCTCAAACCTGCAGATCCATCAAGGTTAGGCAAGGACTACCTTTTCCCAAACTGAGGCCACACTTGGCCTTTGAGTGGCAAACAAGACAGGACCATGCGTTGCAGAGCCTGCAGGGTCAAGCCCACATCCCTTCCTGGGATAATGAAAAAGGTGACTGGAAACCAAGAGTAACTTTATGTCCATGTTCGCAATCCTCCTGGTTCCAGAAACTTAAATGCCAATTAAAGGTACCCTATGTGGAAAAGCGTGAAGCCTGTTCACCCCACCGTGCTGATGATCTTGGCACTGAAGATTATTTGCACGCATGGAGAATGTTAAAGATATCAGGTGGCAGGGTGGGTGGGCAGTGACAATTCACAAAAGTAGCTCTACACGGGTGTAGAAGAAGAAAAAAGAGCCAGGTGGAGCTTTACCTGATAAACCTGATGGCCAGGTTCCTTGCATCGATTATCTGAGAAGGGATGGACAGAGAGTTGCTGGTCCCTGCTCTCCCGGGCAGCATCAGGATGACCTTGAGAAGCTGATGGAATACATGGCGCAAACTCTAGGAAAGGAAAGGGAGATAAAAACAGGAGACGTGGGCAGCTGGGATTCTTTGCACAACTGTCTCCCCCCCCCCCGAAAAAAAATCAGCATGTACCCTTCATCTCAGGGATGTTTTAGAACTGCTCTTCCTTTATTTTTGGTTGGGTGAATTGCATGGGCTTGTATGGGAGCCTTTCCAGGCAATGCACCCCCCACATTAATCAATAGCGGCTTATGCAAAAACAACAAAATAGTTACAGCCCCCCCAACCCTAACCCACCTATCTCCGTTAAATTAGCAGTTTTGCTACCACAAACAGGGGACATAGCATACTATCTGTTTTGTATAGCCTATTTTAGACTGCTTTGTATGACAAGTTTCAGCTGGCACGTTATGCCTCCTCCATTTTTTTCTTTTGACCCAGAAAGAGAGGGAAAAAGAGAAAAACATGTCCTAATTTTCTAGCCCAGTTCTTTGATATCTTCATCCCTAAACAAATCCACCCCCAGTATAAAGCAATACTTTATAGAGAGAACATTTTGCAAAAGGAAGCATCCATTAAAGAAAAATGCAAACGCTTCTGCCTTTGGAGGCATTTGTGGGGAACTCAAGGAAAGAATTTTTGGAAGATTTGTTTTAGTTTAAGTCAAAAAGATTTCAAAAGTGCTCCCGGAAAATTAGCCCTGCTCTCCCTGTTTGTAAAACACCCCAAGCAAACATGGGCAACAGTATTAAAGCTCCATCTAGCAGGGAAACCAAAGAATTGTTTGTAGGATTTTTGGCTTGGGAAGAGATTGAAGAAACCAGCAAAAAATCTTCCCACAGAACTAGCTCCCTGATAACCCCAGACACCAGGAGATTGGGGGCGGGGAAGGATGGGGGCATGCAGTCCAACACAGACTAACCCTCTTCAGATTTCATAGGGTTTCTCTACTGAGTCACCTTTCAGACAATGACAACCTGCTTTTAAATTAGTATCCAGATCTCTTGCAAGAAACAGCTGGCTCTCCTTAGCCACTTCCATAGAGAAGACAGTTTTGCAGCTCCACACCATTAAAATCCAACAAAGGACCAGAGGACAATGTGTATAAATCAGTCTTTACCTTATCTCCTAGGCTATGAAGGGGGAAACACAACAGTCGTAGGCCAAAGTAGGCAAGCTCTGAGACATACTTGGCTCGGTAAATAGTCCTGTACCCAAAGAAAAAGTTCTCTGTTGGATTTATTTTATGACATAAAGTAAATATTCATGGCTTAAGTCTATTATCTTCAGAGAAGGAAAATTCAATTTCTCTTGAATATTGTTGCATTCATACCATCAGCACCCATTTTGCATCATAAACTCACAATATAACATTAAGATTCCAGAGCAAAAACTCACGTCATGTCTAAAGGCTCAAAGTCTTGTGTACAGGGCTCAAAACTCGTCAAATTAACAAAGATCTGCAAGAAAATAAGCCAAAATAAATTTTCCTCAAACAGAAGAGGGAAATTGTCACACTGATGCTCCCTTATAATCCCAAGTATTATGGGATTATATGGCTGGGGAATCCTGGGAGTTGAAGTCCACACATCTTAGAGTTGCCAAGGTTGAAAAACACCGATCTAATTAATAGCATGGAATGCATCCTGATACTTTTGCACAGAGATTTCAGTCACCTGAATACAAGTCTGCACACACTGTGGCCTCTCTTTCAGAGAAATCTTGGACAAAAGCCTCAGAAGATTTTTCAGGAGAAGGAAGAGGGCCTCGCGAATTTGAAGCAGCTCGTGAGCCGAGAAATAAATCTCTTCTTCCTGAATGTCCTCCTCTTCAAAGATGTCATCCATCTAGAATGGCAGGAAAAGGACCATGGATTGGCTAAGCAAGGTTGAGAAATTGCAGCTTCCTGGTGTTGTCGGGCGGCAATTCTCATTAATAGGGCCGATAAGAATTGGCATTGAACAACTTCTGGGGTCAGGTACTATCCATTCTTTTGATAGAGCAACGATGGACAACTGTTGGTTTTTAAGTCAAGGAGTAATTGGTCTGGCTTTCAACTGCTCTACTGAACTTTGGAATACACCAAAAGACCAAATCATCTAAGCAGAGGAAAACAGAAATCAAAAAGGTGTGAGACACAAATGTTTTGATACTAGTTTATGGTAAACTCAAACTATAGATTTGTAACACTTGGGAGAATATGCTTATCAGCCTCTTAAAAGCAAACTCCAGGATTTTAATTAGTAAATAATAATAAGACTGAAGCACCGAGTGGCCTCAGCTTTATAGAACAGGCACTCCATATAGAGGGACAACAGGCATTCTTAAGGTGAGGAGACAAAATGCAATGGTTTTGGCAAGGAATATATGTATATATATTTTTTTACCGGAGTATTTTCATTTTTTGCTGGCTTCCCCTTCTTTCTATCGCCCATCAAGGCTTTATTCTGTTTCTTTTTCCTTTTTCTGGGCAAATCCGACTCCTCGGGCCAACCCTTAGACAGGGTTTGAAGACATTTTTCAAACATCACTGGATGGAATACCCGGTTGGCTATGCTGCCTGCCAAAAAGACCGTCTGCATGTTAAGGGAATGCTACGTTTATACCACAGCAATTAGAACCAATGGAAGCAGCAAAAAAGTGATAATATGGTATTGTCAGGTGTCTTGCAGCCCTGAAACCCCCTGCCAGATATCTTCCAAAGAACCTAGAAACCTACTTTTGTTTTCTTATCTTTCTATCTCTCCCACCACGCTTTCTTCAATACCTTTTATTTTCACAACAGTGTTGTTTGGTAGGATAGGATGAGAAAAAATGATTGGTCATAGGTAAATGAGAATTTGAGCATAACTCTCCCTTGGTGTGGTGGTGTTATGACAGTACAGTGTTTCTGTTACAGTCTCTCTGCATTACCGTACTGAGACACTGTTCTTCACTTTGGATCATAACAATAGATAATGGCTTAAGGAAGCTTTGCAAAGTTCACGCAAGTTACTAGTCAAGATTTTGCTTTCCTAAGACTGGCCTACTCACTCCACATGTGTCTAAATCAATCAAGTTTATGGGTCCTAAGGACAGCCCACATGAGAGGGAGGAGAAATTCCATTACTGTACAAGCTCCCTTGGTTGATTGCCTGAAGTTCATTCCTAATCATCATAGATAGTAGAACTACTACCATCAATGGAGCTGAGTTCCAATGCTACCTTGCTGAGATGTCCATGCAAAACACAGGTCAAAGCATGATACAAGCAGCTCACAGACATACCAGGAATTTCAACTAATATAAAATACAATCCAGCCGCGTGGAGGGCAAACAGTCGTCGTTGTGTGTTGGCCTTTCTGTTCTGGGCCTCTTGGACAAAGTGATACAACACAGCAACCAGAGTGTTATGGGAGAGGTTGTTTTCCACCAACAGGGGCCAGATACTCTGAAATAAAAGGAGAACAAGCTGATAGTAGGTTAACAACAATGTCATTTTGGTGTCAGAACATCAAGACCCACCTCAGAGCTGAGAGAGCCCCCTGAGTTTTAAGAGGAAAAGCATTGCTAGTTTACCTTCCCATCATATGTCTGGTTTAACAAAAAACAGGCACTGTCATACTTCTGACCTTGTAGGCCTTCCTCTCCCACCATGTGACATGACAGCCTGGTTTAGAATATCTCCCATTCTTTTTTGAGACTCTTGTTTGTCAAAACTGGTGACGAACAGAGATGATGGATGAGATGGGCCCTAGAGAGGCCCACTTGTCCTAGTCTACTAATTGAAGAGCTCCAACAAGCTTTTTTAGAACAGCAGTATTTAAGAGTGTTGTCAAACCCCTGGCTTAAAGGAATCCTTATCTATAGTCTCTTTCAGGCAAAAGCAAACATGTTTTCTCCTAGATTGTCACTTGGTGGGCAACCTAAGACTGGGTGGTCATATATTGACTAAAAAATCCATTTTTGTCGCAGTACTATTTTTCATTGAAATCACTGCCCAGGTAAGTGTATCTCAGGGTAAGATTAGGGCATATGTTGGTTAAATATCTTCTCACCATTCTACTGCCTAAGTAACTAGGATTTAAAATCACAGACACTATAAAGCTGACTAGTTTATGCTACCAGAAAACAATTTCTCCTTACTTCAGTGGTCTCATGGTCATCCGCACCAAATGGGTAGAGCACTTCGTAGAGTTGAACAAAAGCGTCCACACCATCATCCGTTATCAAGCCCTCTATCCTAGCATCCAAAGGCTCGGCCTCAGTGAAGTCTAGTTCCCAAACAGTGTCAACCCAGGCTGAAAAGAGGAAACGTATGAATCTTTAAAATATACCAAGGAGGTAGGCCTGCATCAAGAATAAAATGAAAAGACTGCTAAGTTTCAGAAGGATGCATTGCTCTTCCCCTCCTCTTCTGGAACCTAAGATACAACCCTCCAGCTGGGCCTTTGTTTCTCCCAACACATTTGGCTTAGAGAGGATTTAATTGCTGTAATGTTCTTATTTTTTACTGCTTGCATTTTGTTTTAATAGTGGTGCTATAACCTGCTTCATGATAATTACAGAAAAAATGATATATAAATTTTAAAAATAATATACAGTGACACTTGTTTTTAAAAAACAAAAAAAACAAAAACCCTCTCTTCTAAGTGAGACTAAATCTGTGACTCACTAGCAGTTCAGGGGGAAAAATTACCACCCTTCTCTATGTCATTATCTTTTTAAATGTCTATGGAATTGCAAGAAGAAAAAAGCCTGAAGCATAAATTAGAACGTCTTATTAAAACTAATGATGGTATATCCGTTTTTGCAGTTCCAGGGTAAATATTGAAACAGGTTTCTATTTATAAATTGCCAGCACTGAGAAAAATAGTCCTCCTCTTTTAAGATACAATTAAATCAGGCAAGCAGGATATCGCAAGGCATGAAGCAGATAGGCAAGGGTAGCTCAGCTTTCTCCATCATTTTAAGGCGTGTATGAGTCATGAGGATTTAAGAGTGCCAGATGGAATTTAAATTCACCAAATCTGTAATGCTTTTACCCCAGTTGCAAAAATAGTTGGTAATTTCAGAGAACATCATAATTCATGCTTCATTCAGTGAGACTGATCTTTGGAGCAATGTATAATACATTAGAATGCCTTCACATTCTCTCCTTGGCTTTCTTTATTGTTTTAGACTGTCAGATGCAAACTGAGAGTCTCAATGCCCCCAATTTCAGACTCTGGGTTTAGTTCTTATAATTACTGGTGATAATCAAACATTTTAAAAAACAAGGACTTTAAAAGCTTCTGCAATTGGCATCGGGTGTGCATATTCCCAAGCATCATTATAATGAAATATAGGATTTTATAGGAAGTTGTGAAATTTACCAAGACACTGAGAAATTTAAGGAAGGATACTCAGCACAGATTAACAACTAAAAGTCTAGCATAACACAAATCCTCTAAATATTTTTTATTTAACTTTCTTCATTTTTATTGTAAAACACCTCGAATCCTAGGAAACAGGCTCATTTTCTCTCTCTCGTACAAAAATATCTTCCCATTTTAATTGGGAAACTCTTTTATTTACTTATTTGCCATAATCTATGTAGACTCCTAGAAGGTTACAATGGTAAAAATAGCAGGAAAACCCCAAACAGTACCAAAATCCAGATGGCATCCACTAGAACGGCTATTCCATAGCATATGGACTGCAACAGAAACCACTGCTTGTAGGCCACTGTCCCCTTCCTTTTTCAGTAATGGGGGACCATTGATAGGTGTTGTTAAGCAACATGCAATAAATGAGTTCATGCTATGTGAAGAAGGCAGTCCTGTGGTTACTTAGGAGCTAGACCATGCAGGGTTTTATAAGCTAAAACAAGGACTTTGAATTGCACCTGGAAACCTATTAGTAACCAAGGCACGTTTTGGTTACATAGGATTTGTATGGCAATGGCGATTCTCCTTCGTCAACATGTCAGCTGCTGCATTTTGCACCAACTGCACTTTCTGAGCAGTCTTCAAGGGCAGCCCCATGTAGAACACATTACAGTAGAGCAGTCAGGTGGGGATAACAGTTTGATTTACGATTGCTGCTTGATGCATTGGAGTAATACATTTATCCTCCATCTGATATGTACTCTTGGTGGGGGAGGGGGGAGGACAATTAATTACATGACATTTCAAGTTTAATGTCACCTGGCTACCAGTTTTAATTGTCCCACATCTCCCAATTATGGTAAAAAAAAAAAAAAAGAGGAATCATATTACTAAATTAGCTTCACTCTTCCATCATGCACCACTGCAAGATGGAATCAACCATGTAACAATAAGACTCTGGTGTTTGCTCTATCTATTAATTGTAAAAAGCCCTATACATAGATGGTGTTCTTATTAGATGTCTTCTTTCTAGCATCCCAAGTTCCTGACTGAATTACTGATTCAACACCTAAAACCTCACAAAAATAGGAACTCATAAAGATCACAAAACAGAGTTCAAGTTTTGCATATATTTCAGGATCCTTGTCCTCAATCCTATGCCAGGTGTCACTTTTCCCAACCAAAGCTCTAAAAAAGTCCCGTTTTGAAGAGTAGCATACACGTTTTTAAGGCTAATAGAGGTGTCAAAATTTGGAGAACTCAGTTTCTGGTGATTCAGAAGAAGGAAAGAAGGCGATAAGAGTGCATATTGTTTTTATGCCTGTTTAACTTATACAGCAAATATATTTTAAGAATGGTGGAACTGGAAGAGATGACAGCTAGAATCAAACTTGGAGGTCAGCATTAAAACAATCTGTAAAATGCAGATCATACCATAACTAAAGCATCCTTAGTGAATGTTCATTTCAGTGTACCATTCATTCTTTTTATCTGGTATGTGTTTCTATTGAGGTGCAGTGTCAGACCTGCTTTTCCCTCACAATGACAAAGCTATGAAGTAGGTTGGGCTGAGAAAGAGGAAGCATCTCAATGTCATCCAGTGAGTTTCTGTGACTGGGGAAGGGCTAGCAGCTGGGTCTCCTTACCGCTAGTCCCTTTCCACTGACAGCAAAGAAGTGATGGTGATAGCAAAAATAACGAAAGTAGCGTTGTACTGCAGGTTCTGTGGCTTGGGACCGGGTTACTTGCAGGACCATCTCTCCCTAACTATTTCTACCCAGTCTGGCAGAAGGGAATACTTTGGGTCCTGCTGGCTGGCAGGACCCAGGAGAGCCTTTTCTGCCATGGCGCCCACCCTGTGGAACATCATTCCACCTGAAATTAGATTGGCCCTGGGCCTGTTGGCCTTTCATAACCTGAAAACTTGGTTTTCTGCCGGGCCCTGGATATGTGAGGGAGCCCATCTCTTGGCTTTGCTGATGGTTGTTCCTTACGGTGCTCGGCTGTGATGTGTTTTTATTTTTGTATTTTTATATTGTGTATTTTTATGTATTTTATTGTAAGCCGCCTAGAATCTCATATGTGAGATGGGTGGCTATAGAAATGGAATAAATACGTAAATAAATAAGCTCCGCCTCTTTCATATGTGCAGGTGACATCATGGTGCACATGCAAAAGGGGTGGAGCTTATGCCATGATGCTGCTTTTGTCATTCGTCCTCTCTTGGGATGCTCCTGAGTTTCCACGGATTCAAAAATAAAGGTGCACACTGTGTGGGAGGAAATTAAGTCTATAGAGAAAGGCAATGACAACTCAGATAAGAGATCATGGCCGTTTCTGTGATATCAGAAGAGCTGAAAGAATTGTTGTTCCAGGGTAAGGTGCCGCTGTGAAAGCTGCATATTATGAAAGAGTGACAGAAGGAAGATAAATGGCTTCAAATGAGAGATTTGGAAATTGGGATTAAAAGCACCACCAACTTGCCCGAAGAACCAATCAGTCAATTCTGGATCAAATCCAGATTGATCGCTTCCTTGCCTTCACCAAGCAGAAACTCACATACTTTGGGCAGGAAAACAAGAACTAGGCATGGCAAGGCTGAGGGAGGTAAAAGAGGAAGGCAACAGATAAAATGGATGAATGGGATCTACCAGATTCATTCAGAAGGGGTGTAATCTCAGCAGATTGCAGAGCAAAGAATCCTAATCTTATTGGATTGGCAAAATGCTTTGCAAGGCCAAGGGAAGAAAAAGGAAAAGATAAATGAAAAAGTGGAGGGATGCGATCCGAGATAAAACATCCTCGGGAGACCTACAAATTATTACTAAATTCAGGTCGAAATGGAAAGCATTTGAACACCTGACAATCAACCCACCTCAAGGTCACCTAATTAATTATATCTCCTTCAAGTCAATTTGAAAACTGGCAACTTCATGGCCACGCAGGTTTGTTGTTGTTGTTTTGGCAGGCTTATGGAAGTGGTTGGTCGTCCCTTTTTTCCTCCTCAGACTAGCCTGCGCTCCCAGGATCGATCCCCTTGTGGTCTCCCATCCCAGGGCTAAGCATCTGAGTCCAGAGTCGGTAGACTGCTGCGCACCCTGTGATCTCCTGGTAGTCCTCCATCCAAGGAAAAGCAAGGCCTCCCAGGCCAGCCCGATCATAGGAACCGATTTTCCCACGCCCCTCCAGCCCAGCCTTGCCCCCCACAGCTCACCTTGGGGGACGTCCCGGAGGCCCCAGCGCTCCACCGCGCGCCATAAGCGCTCCCCTGCCGCCATTGCCGCTGCCGCCGCCGGCGCGCGCGGCTCGATCCCCGCCGCTGCCTTCGAACCGGCCAATTGCTGCGCTCGCTCCCCGTCAGCCAATCCCCGCCGGCCGGGGGACGCCGGGACGGCCGTCTCGCGGCGCGCCTGCGCGGCAGCGGGAAGGGGCGTTCCCGGGCAGGCGAGGCCCGAGGGAAAGCCCGCATGCGCCGTGCGGGGGTGCTCCGCGAGGAGCCGCCTCCCGCTTTCCCCCGGGCTGGAGCGGCGCGGCGCATGCGCGGTGCCGGATTCCTGGACCGGGACGCGGCGCGAGGTCCGCCAGCCGAGCGGCCGGCGCAGCCCAGGCGAAGGGGCGGGGGAGGCAGCCGGCTGCCGCAGCGCTGGGCTGCGGTCGTCGCTTGGAGGGCAGCCGGCCCGGGCGCCCTGCTGGGGCGCTACCTTGCACCGGACCCCGCTGCCTGCGGCCTTCCCGCAGCCGCAAGGAGCAGCGCCCCCGCGCAGACGCCCCCGCCGCGCGACCCCCTTTGCGGCTGCGGAGTTGAAGCCGAGCAAAAGGCGGCCCGGACCGCCCTTCCTCGCAGCCGCCCTCCGCGCATGCCGCCGAGCGCGCTCTCCCCGGCTCGCCGCGCCGCGCCTCCGCCCCGGCGCCCGCGGGGGAGAGCGCCGCTGCGGCCGGCATCGCGGCCCGCGGCCCGCTGAGCCGCCTGCCCGCCGCGGAAGCCTCGTCGCCTGCCGCCCCTGCCGCCCGTCCGGGGGCTGCCCGGGCCGAGCCGAGCCGAGCCGGGCAGGGGCCTCTCGGCGGGGTTGGGCACCCCGGGCAGCGCCCGCTGCGCCCGGCCTTGGGACCTTCGGAGCGCCGGGGCGTGCCCCGCGCCCCGCCCCGGCCTCGCGATGAGCTTCTTCGGGTTCGGGCAGAGCGCGGAGCTGGAGCTGGTGCTGAGCGACGCGGAGAGCAGGCGCCGGGCGGAGCACAAGACGGAGGAGGGCAAGAAGGAGAAGTACTTCCTCTTCTACGACGGCGAGACCGTGTCCGGGAGGGTCATCCTGACCCTCAAGCACCCGAACAAGCGCCTGGAGCACCAGGGCATCAAGGTGGAGTTCATTGGGCAAATTGGTAAGACGGGGAAGCCCAGGCTGGTTGCCCTTGCCCGGAGGCGGGCCCGGTCCCTTCGCCCCTCATCGCGGGTGTGGGCGACGCCGCATGTCAATGCACCGTAGGCCAGGTGGAAGTACAGGCAGTCCTCGTTTAGCGACTGACTTGCAGTTACGACAGTGATGAAAAAGAGACTTTACGACCAGTCCTCACATTTACGACCTTTGCAGGTCTGTAAAGCGAAGGAGAGCCCAAGTCAGGTAGTAAGCACCGTCCTGGTTTCACTTAGTGACCGAGTTGCCAGTCCCAATTGTGGTTGCTAAATGAGGGCCAGGACATTGCCGATGGATCCCAATTACGTCAACCCATCCCGCCTGGTCTGGCAGGAAGGGTATGTTACGGACCCCGTTGCCCAGAGAATTGCGACTGGTGGGGTCCAGGAGTGGAGCCTTTTCTGCTGTGGCTCCCGCCCCCTGGAACATCTTGCCCCCCCGAGGTGAGATCAGCCCCCACTCTGTTGGCCTTTCGAAAGGGCGTCGAGACCTGGCTCTGCCAACTTGCGTGGGGACCTAACGGGAGTTGCAGCACTGGGAGCGGTTGGTAGCCTGAGGCTGCTTTTTCTACCTTTTTAATGTTTTAATTTTAACCTTTTGTAAATTTTAACTTGTACATTTTTGCTAAGATTTTACAGTTTTTTACCTGTAACGCCGCCTAGAGTCACTTATCCACTGAGATGCGAGGCATGTATAAATTGGATTAATTAATACGTAAATATCTGGGGGACTCCTTTTGGAACGATGGGCGGTAGTCCAAACTACTGAGAACAGGTTTGGGTGTCTACTGACATACGAGTCCAAGGGCATTGCTTAAACTTGGTAATTGGGATGTTTACAGTCCCAGAACAGTTTACTTTTAGGGTAGAAAATCCCCTTTGCTGTTGGGTTAAGTTGGGGTGAAATTTAAGGGAAGGTTTGGGGTAGATTTTTATGATGACTGGCAGTCTTATTCTCACTACAGTAAGGGTAGCTTGCTAAGGCGTTTTACGGCAAAACCTTTTTTTTCTCTTAGAGTCAAGTCAAGGTTAGAGTATGGCTTCCTTGTGGACTGTGGTCCAGTTTGGTATGGGGATTAGCTTTAAGGTGAGTTTTTATGATTAGCGGTAATCTTAATGTCATCCTGCGATGGAAATTGCTTTCTGAGAAAATGTTCAGGCTAAAACGCGGTTTTTCTGTTGGGTTGCACTAGTGTTTAGACTTTGTGGAGTTGTATAGGTAAATTTAGTAGGAATGTAAACTTTGGGTGAGTTTTTTGTCTTATGGAACGATGCTCCCTAAGGAGAGTTTTAAGGCAAAAAAAAAAAAAGCTTTCGGGGGCTGAATTTAGGGATAGGACTCAATGATTTCTGTGGTTTAGTTCTTTGTGAGGATTACCTGCATGGTGAGTTTCGATGGTTAGGGCTAGTCTTAAAGTCATTTTATAGAGGAAACTGCTTTCTGGATTAATGCTTAGGGGGAAAAATGCTCTTGGCGTATCAGTGGAAGTTGGCATATTTAGGCAGTACTTACATTTAGAGTTACAGGTATTATTGGGGTGCTCTTACATTTACGTTGTGGTAGGAATTGCTTGCTTGGAAAGACTTTAGGGTAAAAAGATACTGCTGGTAGAAAGGTGAGGTTAACGTTATCTTGGGGTTCCTCGGAATACAGATTAGCTTCAGGGTGAGGTTTTATGATTAGTGATAATCTTAATGTCATCTGTCACAATTGGGTATGAGTGTTCAGTTAGTAAGAAACCAGGGCAAGTTTATTGTATAATGATCCTGGATCTTGGCTAATATATATTTATCTCTTATTTTGGTGAATCCTTCCCTTGGTTGAGTCTTTGGGTGTGTTTGTCAGTTTACGTTCCTAGTTCTGACATTTCAGGGTATAGGAATTCCCTGTTATCCAAGAAGCTTGATCATAATTCATGCTCCTTGGAGCCTGGTTTGATAGCGCCACCAAGGCTGATTAATTATTCCTTCTGTTAAAATTGCCACATTATGTTTTAGGAGAGCAGTGTTTCTGCTCTAGAAACACTGAGAGAAAGGTTTCTCTCTCAAACACTTGAGAAAGGTTTCTCAACCGTGGCAACTTGAAGATGTGGGGACCTCAACTCCCAGAATTCCCCAGTCAGCCATGTTGATCATTATGGTGTATAGGAAGTGTCATTTATTGATTGGTCTACAGTATTGTTTTATTGTAATATTGGTTTATATTGCCTAAAATATTAAATAATTGATCTCACAAGGATTTTGTACAGGTAGTCCTCAATTAACGATCACTCGTTCAGTGACCAAAGTTGTGATGGTAAATGTATGATCAAAGTTGTGGCCAGTACTTATGACCAGTCCTCGAACTTCTGGCCATCACTGCCCCCATGGTCACGTGATCTTGATCCAGGCACCAGGCAACCAGCTCACACTTATAACTGTTGCAGCATCCTGTGGATTTGTGATCACCATGTGAAGTTTACAAGTTGCTCCCACCTACCTTTTTCCCAGATACATCCTGCTATGGAGTACGAGATCTCAGGGACCTAATGTAACCGCAGAATCTCCAAGGGATCTTGTACTTGTAGCGTGCATTCATGCCACAGCACCCATTCCCCTGCCCAGCCGCACTCACGCAGTGCCGTAGCACACCTCCCCTGCTGAGCTGTGATTGTGTGGCACCACAGCACCCCCTCCGAAGCCCACACGCAGTTGCCACAATACCCCCCTGCTCCTTCGCTCCATAGTACTCACCCACCTTCTGGCCTGCTTGTGAGCCACTCAGACTTGCAACTTCCTGCCAGCTTCTCCATTGACTTTGCTTGTGGGAAACCGGCAGGAAGTCACAAGTCGTGGTCAAATTAGGTCCTCGCTTAATGACCTGCATTCCTCACTTAATGACAGCAGTGGGGACTGCTGGGATTGCCGTCGCTAAGCAATGCAGTCAGGTGACATCGCGCTTTACAACCGCATTGCTTAGAGACAGAAATTCCAGTCCCAATTACCGTCATTAAGCAAGGACTACCTGTATCCATTTTCGAAGCTCATCAGTGTGTTGCTCCGTATTTTTTTGATCTTGGATCTGAGTGTTTATGCCAAGTACCTATTAATTAATCTTGAAAATACCAGCTGGCAATTTTGAATCTTACGCATAGCCTGAGTGCAAATTTGCTGAACTTTTCCCAGAAAATTTTCTTTACCTGTTTTTTTATCAGTGAGAACTGGAACGCTCCAGGATCTTTGTTTGATTCTACTTCACCCTTCCAGATAGACTATTTAAACATCTTAACTGGGCAGCAGTAAATGGCTATTAATGGCTTAGATCAATGTTTCTCAACCTTGGCAGCATTCAGCCTTGCTGGCTGGGGAATTCTGGGAGTTGAAGTCCACCCATCTGAACGCTGCCAAGGTTGAGAAACACTGGCTTAGATGGTGGGTATATGTTGTTTTGGGAAAAGTCATAGCTCAGCTGTAGAGCTTGTGTTTTTGCGGTCAGGGTTTAAAGCTGGGCAGTCCCACGTAAAAAAAAAAAAACAGACAGGAAAGAATTCTGCTGCGAACTTCAGAAAGTGGTTGCTAGTTCAAACCGATCCAGATAGATGGAATAGTAGTGAATTTTTTTAACTGTAATCGAAAATTCTGAGCTGCTCAGATGGATGAAGTGTACAAGGTTCGATTTAAAAGTGCAAGCAACCTTTTACTTAAAGCTTGCTTTATTAAGATGCTGTGTATTTTAAGATACAACGGCTCGGTTGCATTTGACTTCCTTTGCATTATTTACACAGCACTCTGGATTCCCCGAGTAAACGGTGTCCTGGCACGCAGAGGACAGCCATTGGCAGCGCCTGAGATCAAAATATCTGTTTTCTTTTTTGCGGTTCAGAAGGCCATTTTTATATATTAGCTTCGAATTGCATCCATTCCTACAACCTAAGTTGTAGTTGCTCCTTGCACTACTAACTGGTTTTGTGTGATCTTGCAAGTCCCTCAAGACCTGGCTGTGTGATCAGGCCTGGGGCTCCCAGGGGACCAGGGAGATTTTGCAATGGCTCCCTTATGAATTTTATCCCCCCCTATTTTGTGTTTTTACAGTTTTTTTATTTGTAATTGTTTTTATGTATTTATTCTTTCTAATTGTTTTATGCTGCCCAGAGTAACCTTGTATGAGATGGGTGGCTATATATAAATATGATAAATAAATAAATAATACCCACCCCATCCCCCAAAACCTGGAAAAATATCAGCAGGGCAAAATAGTTTAGTGGAAAGTTTTCTGCAAAATAATTCTGTTTTTTTTCCACCCCCACATTGTTTCTCAAAGGGGTGGGGTGTCATGATATTGTCACTCTTAATCGAGAGTATGTCATTCCTAGAATTGTACTACGACCGAGGGAACCATCATGAATTTGTGTCACTGGTGAAGGATTTGGCCCGTCCTGGCGAGTTCACCCAATCGCAGACATTTGACTTTGAATTCACCCATGTTGAGAAACCGTACGAGTCCTACACTGGGCAGAATGTGAAGCTAAGGTGAGTTCCAGTCTCACTAGTGGATTTCTGTACTCAGATCTTTCTTTCTTTTCTTCCCCCCGTAGATGAACCTGATTGGAGGCGTCTTAACCCACCTTTTCCCCTTTCACAGGTACTTCCTCCGTGCCACGGTGAGTCGCAGATTGAATGACGTGGTGAAAGAGATGGATATCGTGGTGCACACGCTTAGCACGTATCCGGAGCTCAACTCCTCCATTAAGATGGAGGTGGGAATTGAAGATTGCTTGCACATTGAGTTTGAGTACAATAAATCCAAGTAAGTTGCTTATCCTGCACTTCCCGGGGATCTGTTGGGCATCCCTCTCTTGGATGTGTGTGGTGATGTAGCCAAGGAATTATTCTTTCCTTCTTCAGCCTGCTGTCCTTGGAACGTGTGGAGTTGAGGTCCTACGTGTGCCAGTAACATAATTATCCATACCAACTAGGGATAATAGGAATTGGAATCCAAGGTACCAGACTAGGATTGGGTGAAGACATATTAGGTCAACGGGAAGCCTGTTGTGGAGACATCCTTGTCTAAGGCAGTACCCAGGTGGTAGAACACCATGCCCAGAAAATCCATCTGTTCTTTACATTCATTCAGTGTTTCCGAATCTTGGCAGCTTGAAGATGGGTGGACTTCAACTCCTAGAATTCCCCAGCATGCTGGCTGGGGAATTCTGGGAGTTGAAGTCTACCCATCTTCAAGTTCCCAAGGTTGAGAAACACTGCATTCGTTGCTTTTTTCCTTTTTTTTTAGGTTTCATTGATAATTGATTACTTGTTTGGATAATCCCTTTCCTTCTTCCTTTCTCAGTATTATTTATGCAAAACTTTGGATTCCTACTGAAAACAGTGTAGAAGCTTCCAAATGTGTGGGAAGAGAACCCCCATTGTGCCCAATATGTCTAGGCTGGAGAAGTCATTGCTTTATTTGCCTGTCCCTTTATATATTTGTTTTTTCCACGTATGTTAAACACCTGTTGTGAGCCCCTTGGGATTAAAAAAATAAATAATTGCAACAATATGACTCCGGTAACTTCCTGAGCCAATCATTCTCTTTCGGTCCAGTGTCCCTTTCAGAGTTGTTGTAATGGGGAGAAGTTGGAAGAGGACTTACATTCCCTCTGCAGCCTTGAGCTCCTGCAGGAAAGGAGGATGAAGATCCAGCAAAAGATTAAAATAAGGCCTGTGAAGGGAAAAGGTTCTCTGGTCCTCTGACCTCATTCCCTGTTGATCAACCATCTCTTCCAGGTATCACTTAAAAGACGTGATTGTAGGGAAGATCTACTTCCTCCTTGTCCGGATCAAGATCAAACACATGGAGATTGACATCATCAAGAGGGAAACCACAGGCACAGGGCCCAACGTTTACCATGAAAATGACACCATTGCCAAATACGAGATCATGGATGGGGCCCCGGTGAGAGGTGAGGCGGAAGAGCTGTCTCCCTGGGGGACCTTTCAAGGGCTTTGTGACCTGTGGTGGGGAGAGAGAAAGCCACGCCCCACTTGCTCCCAGGTCTTGTTTGTGGCACGCCCCGGGGAATATACGAGGCGGCCGGATGGGGTATGTTCCCCTCCTTGAGTTGTATCTATTAAAAAAGGTTATATATAAAATACAGTATAACATAGACATGTGGATAAAATATAGTAGCCATAATAAGAATAATAATAAAGTAATAATAAATAAATAATACAATTAAAATATAGATATTTAAAAGCTTATGTTTAAGATTTTACTATTTTAATCAAAATTATTAATGAAACTGCGTATTAAAAATAAATAAAATTAAGAGAGCCAATAAAAATAGAATAACATTAAATAAAAAATAAAACAAAACCAATAATAAAATAACAATATAATACATAATAAAATAAAATAATAATTAAAACCATACACACACACACACATATATATTAAAAAAAGGCAGGATAAAAAAAAAATAGTAATAATAATCTGTTGGAAACCTGCGTCATGCTTCCTCTGCAGGAGAATCCATTCCTATTCGGCTCTTCTTAGCTGGTTACGAACTGACGCCCACCATGAGGGATATCAATAAGAAGTTCTCGGTGCGCTATTACCTCAACCTGGTGCTAATTGACGAGGAAGAACGACGTTACTTTAAACAGCAGGTGAGAAAACTGAGCGCTCTTCAGGTGGATTTGGGCAGGAGTGAAATCCTGGGGCAGGGAGTTCCCCAACCTGGTGGCTCCAGACATGTTGCCCTAGAACAGTGTTTCTCAACCTGAGCAACTTTAAGCCGGGTGGACTTCAACTCCCAGAATTCCCCAGCCAGGCTGGCTGGGGAATTCTGGGAGTTGAGGTCCACCCGGCTTAAAGTTGCTCAGGTTGAGTAAAATTGCCTTAGAAGAAACAGAACACCCAACATGTCCAATGCTATTAGGTTGGAGAAATCAGGTTTAAAACAAAGTTTTTCCAATATCCTTAAGATCCAAAAGGTCGATCTTTTTAAGAAACTGCTGTTGCGTAGTTTGTTCTGAGCACCGGCTTTTTGAGTTTCGGTTCATCTTGGATTTGCTTGTTTTTTTTGATCCATCATAAACCTTTGGTTTATTTAAATTAAATTGAACAAAGGCTGCTGCTTCCCTCCTCTTAGCCATCTGGAACAGTGACCAGAATGCCTTTTGTTGTGCTAAGCGTCATAACAAAAGAAGCATTTATGCCTGAGCGGTGTTCTTTTTGACCGGCAGAGTAATTCCATGAGCCGTAGTAGCGGAGGGAGCAAGGATCCATCCCACAAAACACTGCCATTCCCAAGCAAGAACTTAGCAGGAAATCTCACAAGATCTGCACTAAATTTGGGGGGGGGGGGATGTATCTATATCTGTTTGTAGAGAGTAAGGAAAATAACCTTTAGGAGACACAGATTCTCCTTGTTTAGCGCCTGCCACTTACAGCGACAGTTCACAGTGATGACAGTGATGAAAAAACAATTTCGCGACCAGTTCTGGCATTGACGACCTTCGCAGGTCTGTAAAGCAGAGGAAGGCTGACATCAGATCATAAGCACCATCGCGGTTTCACTTAGCAACCGCTTTGCTTAATGACCGAGTTGCTGGCCCCAGTTGTGGTCGCTAAACGAGGACAGCCTGTTTGCAGGAAATGCTACCTAGGCCAAAGGGGCTGAAACATTTTTTAAGTGCAGAGCAATGAGATAGCATTTGGAGACGGCTGAGGCAGACACCTCCCTGATTCACCAGAGTATAAGAAGGCCAGTCAGACTGGCAAGATTCAGTTATGATAGCCAATCTCAATAAAAGAAGTTTTAGCCTTCTTGTGTTGTTGATTTCCTGTTGACAGTTTGGTAGAGTTGTCCGTGCATTTGCTGCACAGCATATGCTTGTTTAATGCGCAGCGAGGCCTCCGGTGCACACCCCCTCCCCAGACTTCTCAGCACCACTGGTGGCCAGCAACGCTGGGAGATGCAGTGCCAAGCATCTGCTGGGCCCCAAGTTGCACCTTCTTCTTTAACTGGTGCAGCATGTTTGATGTCATCCTGTCTTCTCCTTTTGGGCGCAGGAGGTGGTGTTGTGGCGCAAGGGGGACATTGTGAGGAAAAGCATGTCCCACCAAGCCGCCATTGCGTCTCAGCGCTTTGAAGGCACGTCTTCCCAGACAGAGAGCAGGACCCCCAGCCAGCCTTCAGAGAACAACGGGCGGCAGTGAGGGCCCTTGAAGCGGCCGTGGACGGGGAAGGAGAATCCAGAGCGCATCTTCCACCAGAAACTTGCGAACACAAAATTATCTGTCAGGTTGTGTGTGTGTGTGTGTGTGTGTGTGTGCGTTTCTTTGTCTTTTCTCTTGAGGACCAGCAGCTTACAGGGTGGGGAAGGGGGTTGGTACACATAGTGGGGATAGGACTGTTTCTCTCTACATTCACTATTTGTGGATAAGCTACAGGGGCAAATCAGATGGATTTTTTTGATGTTGTGTTGGAAGAGGACTGTGGGAAATCTTTTTTTTTTTTTTTTTAAGAGCATCCCATTTCCTCTCTCTCGGAAGCCACATGCTGCAGCATGTCTGTGCTGCCAGTGAGGTTCAACAAGGCATCTAGCAATCACATGTGAATATACCATGGGTCAGACATTCCCCAGACTTCTGATGGCTGAGACGCATGGACACCACAGGGTGCGTGTTTGTGTGTACAAAGCGGCACACATTCTTACATCGTCACCCAAATGACGCAAGTGACATAATTCCTGTCCTTTGCACGATGGGGTCATGTGCGTGACATCATCATGGCTTGTACCAGGTGCTGAGAAGTTGGTTTGTTTTTGTTTTGTTTTTCTGAAAGAGGGTAAGCACACTTTGTTCCTAAGGATTTTATTTCTTAGGGTTTTATCCCTTAAGATGGGTGAAGAGAAGAATGACCTGCCTTTGGAGTTTCTGTATGAGTCTCTGTTCCAAAGGCACCTCCTGAGTACTGAGCACCATGTCCGGCAGACCAGCATGTCAGAATAGGAGGAGTTGGAAATGGCTGAATCATACAGGGAGGCAACAGGGAGCCTCCTTGGAACAGCTTTCCTTGCCGTTGATCCTGACTCACACTTGGCAAGTTTCTGTCTTAAATCTTTCAGGTTCGTTAGCAGTATTGGGTGAAAAGAGCTCTGCATAGCAGCATGCCCTAGACCAGTGTTGTCCAAACTTGGCCACTTTAAGATGAATGGACAACACTGCCCTAGACGGTTCTTTGCAGAGTGGGAGCAAAGAAGGAAATCCAAACATTTTTGCTTAAATTGTGGTGACTGAGGTACGTGCTTCTTGCTTCTGTTAAAGTTGTCTTTTTAAGCCCTGCCAAATTCTCTTCTTTTCTCCTGACTCCCGAGAATTCTGTTGCTTCTCTCTCTCGGTGCATGTGCGCCTAAAGTGTGTGTATGTTGTGAGAAAATGGAAGAACCACCTACCCCCACCCCAGAGGAGTCTCTCTGCTACATCTCTGCCTGATAGGCTGTTCTGAATTTGTTTCCTGCTGGGACAGCGTGCCGCCACTTGGAATATCCAGTTGCTCTTATGCAGAAGACCTGCTTTTGGAGGAAGATAGCCCAAACAGTGGATCATGGACACAGTTGTCTTCTGTGAAAAACAGGCCACCAACCACCTAACTTAGCAAGGCTGCCGGACTGGTGATCGCTCCTTTGGGTACTTTACCACCACCCCCACCTGGCTGGCCCCAAGACATTTACTTTGCTTTCTGAGATCATTCAGGCTAGGAAGATCTAGGGTCAGTGGCCTGCAGAAGAGATCCTCCGCTGGTCAGCTAAGGTCATAAACTTTGGCCGAGTGAAAACACCGCTCGCCTAACAGAAGCATCCGAGCTTTAAACTTTAGCTGAAGATGTCCATGTACAGAGTGTCCTGAGTGTGTCTTAGCACAGTGCAGGCTAAATTTTCTTGTTTTTTCCTCTTCAAAATGAATTAAGGACAGATGTAGTTGGTCTTGATTGATTCTTATTCCCCCGTCCCATTTCGTGATAAAGATGCACTTTCTGCTCTAGAGGTGGATTGAAATCACTGATGATGGTTTGCAAATATTCTTGAAGCGTGTGAAATCAACATACATTCGCTCCCATTTCTGTCTCATTTAGCAGCATGGTAAATATTGTCTTGGTCCATCTTTGGACTTGAGCACTTTTAGGATCCCCCCCTTTTTTTTTTCCTGTTCTCTTAAATCGGGGTGGATTGTCTAGGGACTGTGTGAAGCTTCAGTTCCCTTTGTTTGCATCACCAGAGTTCAGCAGCAAAAAGCTGAAAATAGGTATGATTTTTCCACCAGTTTGGGGGAAGAAAATTGCTGGGTTAAGGCTGCTGACAAGCTGAATGCATCTCCGTTGTCTTTTGCTTAAAACAAAAAAGTTTGCCTCTGAAATGGTTGCCTGATTCTGCCATATAGGATGGGAATTAGAATTGTGAATGTCTCCTTCCTCTAGAAAGGAAGGGAGATTATTATATTCCTTGCTATACTACTATAAACTGAATAAATAACTGAAAGGTAAGTAGCCAATTGTTTTAAGGATTCTGGACCAATCTTATTCCTGGTCACTTTAGATTCCATGAGTTGTCTGCAAAAACATAGAAAGATACAACAGTCTCACTTTTCGTTGTACAATAAACCCAGGCTTCTAGGATGTAAAGTTTGTGGGTCATGCCCTGCTCAAATTTCAGAAGTAGCAGTTTGACAGAGGAAGATTTCCAGTGGTGCCCTTTCCCTCCTGGCCAGAAAAGAATCAGTTGTGCAGAAACATGAGAAATGCAGAGCTTCCAGGGCTCCGCCATTTACCTAGTGAGCAATTTGGGAAAATATCTCAAACTGTCCTAACTGGCCTGTTCTAAGTCGAGTATAGGACACTATTTTGAACTTGGAACACTTTCTGAATGATTGAAACAGCCCATTTTCATACTCAAAATGGCACTGGGGGAGAGAAGGTATTCATTGTCAAGAGGGTAGATCTCATAGATAGGCATTATTGTTGTAAGCCAGGTTGGTTTAAAGGTGGCTTCTTGAGGAAGAGAGATCATGCATAGACACAAACCATGTTGTTTAAACCACAGTGTCCAAGTGCATCTTCCACAATGAGCCGACATCAAGCCAACCACAATATGACTTTGCACTGTGTGAATCTGGCCAGGGTGCCTTGTAAATGGTAGTTATGGATTAGCGTTGTGTGTGAATTGAGCCATTATAGCCTAATTATATTAACCATGGCTAATAAATTATACTAACCATGGTTAAAAGATAAATCTTAATGAAAGTGAACCTTGGTTAACATAAACCATAACTTACTACAGTAGCACACATCAGAGGCCAAAAGGCCGTGTGGAATTCCCAAAACCTTGAGTGTCCAGAATGCTTTCAAAAGTCATCACTCACTTGGGATGGTTAATGTAAAGGAGAGGGAACATTATTAATTAGTTGGGGAACAATCTTACTAACTGTATTTAATTTAATTTTATTCTATTTAAATTAAATATGTATATATTTTTATTCTGGCCCCACCAGCGTCTTTGTTCTGGCCCCGCCTACTTCTTGCAGGATGGACCCGTGTCCAGCCCCTGCCAGAGATTGCACCCTTGCCTTGTTGTAATGTTTGAGTCCAACCAGGTAGTCACTCAGTTGGGGAGCCAGGAGGTCTCGTGCGCCGAGTCTGTGTATTTGAGAGAGAGAGACCATGACAAGCCTTCTCTGAGGATACTTCCCACCCTTCTAAGATTTCATCGAGAAGAAGGGTGAAGACGGAAGATTTTATGAATAGGACCACCACTTTCCCTCGCTTGAAGCAAAAGAGATCTTTATGGGAAATAGCTTCTCCTAAGCTTGTTTAATCTTGTTGAGTTTCTTCTTCAGCTGCAGCATCGTGGCCAAGCCAGAACGATGGCAAAAACTATCCCGTCATTTCTCTGAGAACTTTGACACTTGGTGACTATTCATCTGTTCTTTCCAGTTCAGAAGAAAATCAGAGTGTTTGTCAAAAGGATGCAGATACCTTAGCTGATAGTCCAGAATGCTTTCAGCTCACTTATTAGGACCCCAGAGACATCTACTTGCTTGGAAATGTGGTTTCTTTTTCTTTTCTTCTTTTTAATGTTTTCCAAAACAGCTAATGACAACTCTGAATTAGAAGGTTATAGTGCATGATGAATCCATAGTGGACTTTGAAAGAACCGTTCATACTATGTACTTGTATTCTATATGACAATGTGGTTCTGAAATATTGTTATTTTGAAGCTGCTGAGGGAATAAACTTACTCTTCTTTTACAGTACTTACCTTCTCCAGCGGTAGGAGAGAAAGCTGGAAAGCTTTTGAAAGTGAAATTCAACTACTAGGTTGGTCTTCTGAGCCAGTGAAATGGAGATGTTGATACATTCAATTATTCCACAGAAAAGCAAAGGAGGGAAAAAACAGGATGGGGGAGTGGGGGTAGAACCCAGTTTCTTGCGAAATGTGAAGTGTTCCTCTGAAGAACATCTTCCTTGTTGCTTCTAATCACAAAATTATTTCAAGGAGTGCTATTTTTGTGTATACGATCCAGGAAGCCATAGGAACAGATTAATGGTCTTTCCATTCCCCCCCCCCCAATGAAGCTAAGCTTGCAATGTCAAATGGTTAATTCCTAATTATGAAAAAGATTGTGTTGGCTGATGGAACAATTCAGTTGGCTGTGATGGAGAACATAGCCTTCTCCAACGTGACCTGCAGATGTGTTGGACCTCAACTCCCGGTAGCCTTAGCCAGCAGACCAGGTTGGAAATCTGGAAATCCAACACCTTTGCCAGGCAGCCAGTTGGGGAAAATTGCTATATCCTTCCCCTTTTGGCGATTCTTTTTCTTGAACTCTTCTTTCTACTAAGCCTTCTTAGCAGTATTTATTTCACATCAGCTCCACCATGGAAAAAGTCCTCTAGTTTTTCTCCAGCTTGGGACACCACAGAAAAAGGACGAGGAGGAATGACGTAGGGAGTTCATAATGATCAGGCTGCCTCTCCGGGGGGGGGGGGGGGAATCTACAGGTAAGCTGTGCAACATGTAAATTTTAAGCTTGTACATTGTTTACATGTTTCTTAACCCATTGTCTTTTAAATGTTTGTATTTTTAAAGGGATGGGAAGTTTTATTTTCTTTTGACTCCAATTAAAAAGGGGCTGTTCTCGCCTTTCAAAAGTTAGGTGCTGGTGTGTCTTTTTCTCCCAATTGCGCGATTAAGGTTTTCTTTTAAGCCTGCCTGTAGAGCAGTGTTTCTCAACCTCTAACTTTAAGATGTATGGACTTCAACTCCCAGAATTCCCCAGCCAGCAATGCTGGCTGGGGAATTCTGGGAGTTGAAGTCCACATGTCTTAAAGTTGTCTAGGTTGAGAAACGCTGCTGTAGAAGGAAACCCAGACATCTCTGCCTTGCAGCAATGTGCAGGGTTTTAGTGGAAGGAGGACAAGCATTCTGCTTATGCTCAGAGGCTTCTTGGGGATTTCTTCAGCATTTACCATGAGAACTGGAACTTCATCTTGCCTTGCCTCCTTAAAGTGATACAGACAGCTTTTGCATTTTAAAAACTGCTAACAGCCTCAGTCTGCAAGGCACCACGATACGCAATTAGAAACGAGATGCCCAAACCTCCTGTTGGTTCCTTCATTTTCCAGACTTGTATTCGTCCCTTCCTGTTTCTACATCCTTTTATAATGTCTTTATCCCACTTTAGACTTCGTTTGCATTTTTGCACAGAGATGTTATTTTTGTCTATAGGTGTCGCTCAATACTGGCACTTCCTATATTAGGCGCATTAGGGGATTTTTTGTGCATCGTCGAATGGCGCTTCATTGAAAAACCTAGAGCGGCGTGAAGATGGATCATTACTGCCTTTTGATTTTACCAAGCGCAAATGAGCTCATTATTAATTTGGTCGCTAGGTGCAAGCTAGTTTCAAGGCCTGGAGAACATTGGTGTTTCGTTTTGTTTTTTCCCTCCCTAGAAAATAAAATAAATGGTTTTTTTTAGTGAGTTTTTTATTTAGAAAAGGTTATGTTGCAAACAAAAAGGAACCCATATAAATTGAACGGTACGCCGTCATGCTCTTTGCCCTTGATGTGGCTTTGAAAGGACGTGGTTTTAAAATCGGGTGCCATGATTCATTTTTTTTCCTTTTCAAGGCTCAAAATGAATTCAAATTCCTCTTGAAAAGAAGAGAGAAAAGTCAGTTAGCCTGGATGCTCTACTCAATTTACCTGTCAAGCTTTTATGAACCCCTAGTTTATGGCTTGGCATTATGTGCAAACCAGAGCTAAACAGGAGCCACCCACCCAGCCTCTGACTCTCTCAACTAGTCCCTACCGTCAGTGACGGGTTGGACAGACATCCTCTGTCTCTTGAACAGAGCCATCTCTTTCAAAGGGCCTCCTGATTTCAGGTGGGCTTGATGGTGGGCTTTGAGTTCAGCTAGAGGGATGAATCGCTGGGTCATTCGCACAAACTGGACATCGACCTACAAGCACAAGGAAAGGACACTGGTGGGATTAAGGAATTGGCACCGTCCCTCACTGGAAGCGAGTCCCACAGTAGATGGAAGAGTTGGTTCCCCAACTGAAAAGGATTTGGGTCCGTTCCATAAACGTTCTTGCTGGCTGGGGAATTCTGGGAATTGAAGTCCACACAGCTTAAAGTTGCCAGGGTTGAGAAACACTGCTGTATGGCAAATCACTGCCAGTTCGTAGGAAGGCTGTAAGAAAACCAGTCTCTGCCTAATATACACAGAGACGAAGAACCATCATATAAACTATGATGGTGCTAAGAGTTCTGAAAAACTGGCTGAAACTGGGATGATGGGATCAATGCTATTTTCCATCTCACTGTGAATATCCAACTGAATATGAGGTGGGACTGAATTAGGGAAGGACCATGGAAAACGACAGGTCCCAGTTGAAATCCACCTTACCATGGACCATTTTGGATTCTCTCTCCTGCTGGAAGCATCATAATGCGGATTACTTTTTTCAAATTGGGTGTGATCAGGATAGGCCTCCTTCACAATCTAGGAGGGAAGGAGAGAGAGGACCTCAGTTGCTGCAGCCACGTAGCCACAGAGCAGAAAATGCCCATCTCAAACGGTTTGCAACAACATCTACAAGGCCCATCCACGATTTCCACATTTTACAGATCAACGTTCAATCTTAACGTTTTGCACGTCAAGCCAATCTTCAGCCTAACGGTGGGGCTTTTCCAGAACTGTGGGCATGTTTCAAACTCTTTGCTCACCTTGATGACACCAGCAATCCCAGGGTCCTTGCAATTACTATGGTAGAAAAAAGCTGCTTGTCCAACTTTCATATCCCTCAGGAAATTCCGTGCCTGCCAAAGGAAGAGAGTGAATTTCCTGCTTCCGTGTGTGCAGAAAGCAAACCACAGCTTGCCCACTTCTATATGACCCATGTTGGAGTCTGCATTGCTTCGATTTTAGAAATGAGAATATTAGCAAAAGATGCAATTGTAATGAGGGATCATAATGAACTTTGACTGGGCAAAGCAGGCTGCTTTCCCACGTCCCACTAAGCCAACTTTTAGGATAACCACCATTTCTTCGGTAAGCAACAAATGGCTGGGTTCATATCTCATTGTAAAATGGTTTGGCCCAAATTCAACCAATTGTGGCTTACTCAGAAGTAAACTACAAGAGATTGAAATTCATGGAGTATTACACCAGACCTTAACTGCTCTCTTAACAGACTTCAATCTAAAAGCAAATTATGTAGAAACTGGGTAATTTCAAATCTATCCAACTCAAGGTATTTCCTTTATTCCTTGCCATATTTTTTTGCAGGGAGAAAACATGAAAAGGAGGTTCTCAAAGCAATTAAATCTCACCTGTGCTTTCCCATTTTATAAGTTTAAAAAAAAAACTGTCCAAAAATATATTCAACAGCTGTCTTACCTGATAATTCCTGACTCCGTCCCAGCTAGCTGTTTGATGAGGCTCAGCTTTTAAGTCTTCAATGCCAAACTGGTGAAGGAAATAGCAAACGTCACATTACTCAGTATGCTCCAACTGCTTTTTTCTCCCATAAGAGATGATTTTAAATATTTGTAGTTAAACATTAAAGAAAATAGATCATCCAACACTGAATTACTGTATCAACAAACATAAAAAGAAGGCAAGGGAGAATAAAAAGGAAAAGATACATGAATGAACAAGGATTTAGAAATGCCTTGGAAGATATAATCATGGCTGGCTGGGGAATTCTGGGAGTTCAAGTCCACCCATCTGAAAGTTGCCAAGGTTGAGAAACGCTGCTTTACCAACTCATAAAATTAAAAGAAAATAACTTGCTCACCTTCACATCCACTCCCTTTTCAAACCTACTCTCCGGTTCAGACTTCATAAGCCAGTGAGTATAAACCTTCTTGCTCTTCTCCTCAACCCCAGCAGGTCCTTTCAAGCTTTCTCCAGTCTTCCTCCATCCAGAACTGGTTACCTTGGCTCCCTCCTCCTTCTGGACCTCCGTTTTGGCCAATTTAGGCTGTTTGGCAGCTTAAGGTGACAAAACCAGAACATCAGAGATGGACTAGATTTTATTACGTCGGGAAAATCGATCCTAAATGAAGCAACCACGAAGGAGCAAGACCTCATCTGGAAAATCATAACATATATTTTTGGTTTTTTGGAAGCAGATCTCCCACTTTCTCTCTAGAGGTTTCTGGAGGGGCATATTTAAATATGTGTTTTCCACGTGATATTCATAAGATGCACCTGTAATCGGCTAGGCTTCTCTGATGTCACGGACGGTATGTGAACATTCCAGCAACTCTAAATGAAGGTGTTTGCTATGGAGGATCAGCCATACCTCTTCTGCGTGGGAAATAAACAGCAAGCATGACAGTAAATGTAAGGAAAACAGCTGTTAGATCTTGCTGCAAGTTGGAAAACAGGAATGGTTTAAGGCAGCGTTAGATCTTGCTGCCAGTTGGAAAATAGGAATGGTTTAAGGCAGCGTTTCTCAACCTTGGCAACTTTAAGATGTGTGGCTTGTTGGCTTGGGAATTCTGGGACTGGACGTCCACACACCTTAAAGTTGCCAAGGTTGAGAAACGCTGGTTTAAGGAGAAGCATACCGCTAAGAAATGAAACATGCAGAACATGCTTAATGGGAAACAGAGGTAGGAAGGAAATAGGTTTAATAAAAGTCACATTTCGATCTAAATTGTCCGTGATCTAAGCAAGCCTCCAAATGGGTGTCTCGACCTACCACTGCTGCATCTGGAAGACCCCCAAGTCGGTGATCTAACTCTGCAGCAACAGCCCTTGAATGGCTTCTGTTCTACCATCCACCATTCCTGAGCGTGTAGATCAAAAAGCAATATTGGGCTAAGTCCCCTAAGAAAGGAGAGGCTTTCTTTCTCAATTCTAAGCCACAAGAAGAAACCGGAGTCTGAGCAGAATCACACCTCTGCTTCGTCCACTGACCTGCCACGGCCGGTCGGCCTCTTTTCTTGCCACGGGAAGGCATCCTTCTGTTGCCCAGAAGCAGATTGGGCACCTGTAAAAAGATTTCAGAGGTGAATCAGCATGGGACTCTCAGCACCCAGTTCAGGTTCTAGAGACAGTTCAGGTTTCATTTCCTTTTCAGGTTGCTAGCCCTCATGACTGTGCAGACAGAACTGCCTGGATGTAGGAGACCAACACACGCTAGAAATGCAGAGTCCAGAAGATGTGCATGGGTGTGTACACACGTACACACTAAGTAACAACACAATGGAGATCTTAATAGTAAGCAATTACTCCAAGACTGAAACTATTATTATATAACTCGTAATTTGAGGTGAATTGAAGCGGTTCTTTTTTTAGGTTACCCTTCGCCTTGGATGAAACGTGAAATAATCCTCGAGGTTCGTAATACTGACACCCTGAACTGCAGCGGATACTGACAGAATTTTTGCTTTTCTCGTTTTCTCTTCGATACCTCAACCTTTCCAGATAAGCTGCATGATTTCTAATCCCGTTGCCTCAAGCGGGCTGCACTGAAGCCAAACCACGTATCAAGACTGATCACATTGCAATCATCATCGAGGACTCTTTCACGTTTCATCCAAGGCGAAGGGTAAGCTAAAAAAAGAACCGCTGCAATTCAACTCAAATGGCTACTTACATAATCACAGTTTCAGTCTTGAAGTAATTGCTGACTATCAAGGCTTACTATCACATTGCAATAAGAGGAGGAAGAGGAAGAGGAAGCGGAAAGCAAGCAAGCTAGCTGCGTGTCTGCCCGCATGCATGCATGCATGCATGCATGCATGCGGTCGGGAAGGGGCTCCCGCACGGCAAATGGCCGAAGAGCAAGCGCGCGGGGGAAGGGGGGAGCGCTCCCCGACCTGCTCGGCTCCTCCGCCGCCCGCAGCCACCGCCCGTCTTTGCAGGAACCGGACAAGGCCAACTGGGACGGGCGACCCGGGCGGTACCAAGCCGCAGCTGTGCCTTTAAGACCCGCCCCTTCCCTTCAACCAATCACGAGCCCCGGGCTGGGGACGCCGACACTACAACTCCCAGAAAGCCTAGCCGCTCTTCGCGAGCGCCTTCGGGACTGGTAGTCTTCGGGGAGGGTCCACCAGGGAGAGAGGGGAGGGCGCGGACTTCCACACCCACAAGGCCGTGCGGCCGCCCCAGCCTCGGAGGGAGGCTGGAGCGCTGGCGAAGCTGCTTGCCATGGCTTGGAGAGGCTGCTTCAGGCTGGGGGTCCGGCTGCGGGGATCCGGACCGCCGCAAGCCTGGGGGCGCAGGGGGGCTGCCTCCTGCATAGACCGTAAGGCGCTAGGGAGGAAGGTGGGGTGAACCGGGGGGCAGGGCAGGAAGGGCACCCCGTTGACCCTCCTTGGCTGTTGAAGAAGTTGCCTCGCCTGGTGCGGCAGGCGGACGTCCAGCAGGTCCTGCTTTCGGCTGGGTATCGGTGCCCCGCTGCAGCCTCTTCCCTAGCCCAGCGTCCCCCCTTGGCTGAGCTGGACTACAGCTCCCATCATCCGTAGACCGCGCTGGTGGGAGCGGTGGCCCCCAAAATTGGGGGGCGCCAGGTTGGGGAGGGGGGCTGGGCTGGGAGGAAGGCACGCTTCGCTGAATGTGTCCGGATGGGGCACAGACGCTCGACAGCTGTTAGCCCAGCTTTGGGGGGGGGAGTGGTGGAGGCCAGCTTTCACCCCCCTCCCACCAGTAGCAAAGACTCCTGTGATTATTCCCTCTCCCTGGGGAGATGGGCGGCATACAAATTTAATAAATAAGCGCATACATATGCTCCAGGCGCTTCTGCCTGCTTTGAGCCTTTGGAAAAGGTTGGGCAGGAGGGGGCCGCCAGCCTTCCATGGCAGGGGGAGGCTTCACCTGTTGAATTTTGGCTGAACGAGGGAAGGTGAACTCTGACGTCCTCCTTCCGGACGGTGCCTACCGAGCCGCTCCCCAAAGCAGACGGATCCGTGGCTGCGGTTTAGTGCAAAGGGAGACAGGGAAGGTTTGGGCGACCTGCAGAAGCGAATGGCCAGAGAGGGGGAATCTGGGGAAAGAAACTCCGCGTAGCTCCCCCTGGATTCTGTTCAGCGTGAGATGGGACAGAGAGAGACTTGGGCAGGCTACTTTACTCCATTTGGTTTGTGCTACTTTACTCCAGGTTCAAGACTCGGTTCGGCTACTTTACTCCAGCACAAAGCATTCCTGGACTCTTTGCCGTGCCTGTTTCTTAACTTGGCCTACCTTGAAGGGTTGACATTTACGGAATGAATCGGAGCGGGCAGGGTGCGCCAAGCCGTAAACTGGGGCTGGGTTGGGGCAACATGCAAAGCCAGAACAGAACTGTGGTTGGAGGGTTGTGTAAACTGGACTTAGCGATGGCCACTATGCAGAACATCCATGGCCCAAGCCAGCCTTTACAACAGAATTTCTCAACCTCGGGAACTTTAAGAGGGGTGGACTTCAACTCCCAGAATTCCCCAGCCAGCCATGCTGGCTGGGGAATTCTGGGAGTTGAAGTCCACCCCTCTTAAAGTTCCCGAGGTTGAGAAACACTGCTTTATAGGCTAATGCCTTGTGTGAACGGGCCACGTCAGTCCGGGGAACAGATGGGACTGATCGGAAAGGCTCAGAAGCTCGCGTGGGATCTGGAACAGAAGCTGGAGAAAGGAATTCAAAGTGAAATTGAATGATTGGACGGACCAACAGAATGCATGGGGGTGAAGGAGCAAAGGGTCATAGGGGTTCCCCGCCCCCCATTTCCCTCCCCGCTTTCTCCCTTGCAAGCTGATTCCCTCCCTGGTTTCCCAGCTGCCGTGGGTCTGACCGAAGAACAGAAGGAGTTTCAGAAAGTGGCTTTCGACTTTGCTGCCAGAGAGATGGCCCCGCATATGGCAGAATGGGACGAAAAGGTGAGAGGCTGCAAAGACCCGCAGCAGGGCGTAAATGGGCAAGGCTTTGCATCAGACAAAGATTATGGGATAACTCAGTGCAGGAACTAATGGCCAAAGCCAAACTACTGTGTTCATTGCAGAAATATTTTTCAACTCCCTAAATATTTGGATCGTTTATAATTAAGTAAATGCAGAATAGCGTTCTCAAAAGCCAGATTAAATGGACTGCCATCCAATATGCTGTAGGGTAGATTTCCAAAAATTCCCACCTCTCAAAGATTTTGTCCCTGTAATGACCTGATCCTGAAACACTGGATCGTATTTTATTGTATTCTGAATTTTATAAGAGTCTTTGGCAGGAAGTTATCTGGCCTATTTTAAAATCTAAACCAGGAAGGGATGCTTCTGAGTCTGTAAAAATTTTACTTGCAGATGAAAGTCCTGTGATCACAGCGGCAACAGCCAGATTTTTAACTATGGCTATAAAAACAAGGTTTTTAGCAACAAAACAATGAGTCGGGCCTTTAAGTGTATCGTGTAATATTTATTAAATATTCTATTTGTTAAATTGTTTTATTCAATGTCAAGGCTAGATTATATTTGTAACATGTTTTGGGGCCTTTTGGCTGTAAAATAAATAAATAAAAATAAGTTTCCACTGACGATTGCTGCCTGGCTAGGAAATTAAGTGGATGATTATCCAATGCGATTAGCAAGCCGCCTCCGCCTGGGTCCACGGTTAACCAACCAGAAATCCTTTTCCTGAGCCAGTTCATAAAAAAGGGACGCTTCGCTTTGCATGAAAATAATCCCCAACTAAATCTCTGGGGTGGGAAAAGCAGTGGGAGCTGAAAAATGGATCCCGTATAAATCTTGGAGAATTGCTGCCTGGAGCAACTGGCTTCTTCTGAACCTGGTGATGCTTGCCTGGAGCAAATGGGGTCCATACGTCAAGGAACAATGCCCCTCAATAATAAGTCTTTGTTATTTTCTTGGCAAAAAGGTGCAAGCTGATTGCTGGGGGATGTTTTTCATTGGCCGCCCTAGTCTACAGCTTTGGGATTTCTTAGTGGTCTCCTATCCCAGTACGACCCAGATCCCTCCATGCTTATTTTTTTCCAGATCAGTCGAGGTTAGCCGGGTGACAATGGGGGGCTGCAGTTCTAGTGAAACCAGGCTGGTATAGGTAATACTAAGCTTAATCAATAAATATTCTTACTCAGTACAGGGCAAATTCCTTTATTCTTAGGCTAATGCGACTCCGAGGATCTGAAAAAAAATGGAGGGGGGATTGTTTGATGCTCCAAATATTGCTCTTATTTACACTTCTGCAATACCAGGGTGGCCTCAATTGGCCTTTTGTTTCTAAAGAGCAGTGTTTCTCAACCGTGGCCCCTTGAAGACGGGTGGACTTCGACTCCCAGAATTCCCCAGCCAGCATGGCTGGCTGGGGAATTCTGGGAGTCGAAGTCCACCCGTCTTCAAGGGGCCAAGGTTGAGAAACACTGCTCTATAGAGGCTTTCCCTCCCAGGGAGGGAAATTGTTGGTAAATCGTTCCAGTAACCATTTATAATGTCAATTAAAATAGTTCTTCAATGATGCTTTTAAGGAACATGGTCGGGGTTGCAAAGGGATGAAAGTTCTCCCCAATAAAGCTCTTTTAGCGGTCCTGATCCCATCTCCCTCTTGCCTTCGGCTTTCCCAGGAAATATTCCCTGTGCAAACTATCCGGAAGGCAGCCCAGCTGGGGTTTGGGGGCATCTACGTGAAGCCAGACGTGGGGGGCTCCGGACTGACTCGGCTTGACACCTCCATCATCTTCGAGGCTCTGTCGACAGGCTGCGTCAGCACCACGGCTTACCTCAGCATCCACAAGTGAGTTCCTGCTGTGGCTTCGGTGGCCCGTCTCCAGACTGGGGTCTTCTAGGTGGGTCCAGCAGCTTGGGGTTGCCTAGTAACGGGTGGGGGGGGTCTACATTTACAAATTGGTGGCTTGCTTTCTGTCCTTCTGCTGCAGTATGTGTGCATGGATGATCGACACCTTTGGGAACGAGGAACAGAGGCACAAATTCTGCCCGTCCCTTTGCAGCATGGAAAAATTTGCCTCTTACTGCTTGACGGAGCCCGGTGAGACCACCCTGTCCTCTCTGCTAAGATGCCCCTTCCCAGCTCTTGAACAAATCAGATTTCCCGTGTTAGCAGCGCTCTCGAGCCACACAATGATTTGTAGGGTTCAGTCGGGCTCCTTCGGGGAGAAAGGTCTGGGTTCGAGTCGCCTTGGTGCTTGCTGAGGGTCTGGGGAGCCACGGCTGCTCGCAGCCTAGATAAAGTGGTTGACACGTGGGGAAGGAGGAAGAGCCGTTGCTCTGAATTTTTAGAAAGAGCAGCAAGTGCGAATAACATTTTTTTTTAATACAAAAGACTGGAAACCCTTTATGGACTTGTGGCTGAAAATGGGGGGGGGGGGATGAACATGTGATTTTGGGATTTATTGATTAAAAAGTTTGTTGGTGGGAAGAAGGGAACCATGGTATGTAATTTGGGAGGGTGGAGATGGCAATTACTGTGTTTGTAACTGTGGCAGAGAAGACCAGAAGTTGCTTCTTTAGTTAATTTTTCTTTTTATCTTTCACTTTTTCTTTTACTCCTTTCTATTTTCTTTCCTTTCCTACTTTCCCTTTTATGTTCCTGTGGTTTTTTTTAAGCCAATGTAAAATCCTCTTTTATTTTTTTAAATTACTTAAAACAATATTGTAATAGAAAGAACCGAGATCTAAGTTTATTTAGCCCATGCACATTACCCAGAGCAGTGTTTCTCAACCCTTGGCATGTTTAAGTTGCATGGACTTCAACTCCCAGAATGCATGGCTGGCTGGGGGATTCTGGGAGTTGAAGTCCACACATCTTAAAGTTGCCAAGGTTGAGAAACACTGATCTAGAGAGCTGATGGCTTGTAATAATTAAAAATGTACCCACTCAGCTTTTATAGTGAAAGAATCTGGGTATCCCTGCCCTTAACACCAACATTGGGGACACTCATGTTTTAGTCCATCCTGAACTACAAAAGTTTTGGGCTAGTGACACGTAACCTTCTTTTCTCCCCCCACCCCAACCCACCAGCTGAACCTAGCTTACAAGGCTGTTGTTACAAGCCGTAATTCTTACCATCCAGCAAAGAGGACCAGAAGGATTCACCCTCAGCTTTCAGATGGGGGGCGATGGCGGTGGAACGGAGGATAAGAGAGAATCTCCTCGGGGTGAAGCTTTGAATTGACGGGCGATGAGAAGGAAAAGAGGGGAACTGAGCAGGAATTGCCTGATGAAAGTACTCTGGATGATAACCGGAACGCTTTCTCCCCAGGAAGCGGAAGCGACGCTGCTTCGTTGCTAACTTCGGCCAAGAAGAACGGCAACGTGTATGTTCTCAATGGCTCCAAGGTACCCCTTTCCTTCTCTCCGAGCCGCTCAGGACTGAGCTGTTAAGGAAAGTGCACATCCCACTTTTATCCTGGGATATTTTCCAGCTGTTGAAAGACCCCCCCCCCCTTTGGACAAGTCCTCCAGAAGACTTATCTTTGAGGCCGCCTTCATTTTCCAAGGATGTTCCTAGGCATCAAATGCTATCAGTTACCAACCTCCAGAACAGCATTTCTCAACCTTGGCAGCTTGAAGATGTGTGGACTTCAACTCCCAGAATTCCCCAGCCAGCTATGCTGGCTGGGGAATTCTGGAAATTGAAGTCCACACATCTTCAAGTTGCCAAGGTTGAGAAATGCTGCTCCAGAAGAACTTTCTCCTTCTCCTTGCCTTGAGGTAGGACTCTCAGCTCTGCCTTTACTCTTTTTTCTAGGAAGGGCAATTTCAGAGCTGGTTTCTCGAAGAAGGCAGGATCCCTTCCCAGGGAGCCACTCTGTGGGGTGGCACCCTGGAGGGCGTTTCCATTTGGCACCCACATCTGGAGCCCAAGAATAGATGGCAGGTTTGAGTGAAGTTTACGGGCTTGAGGGAAACCTGGAGGAGTTGGTTGCTCCCAACGTGATGGTGGAGGAGAGGTCAGGTTGATGCTCTGAAATGTGCTGGAAGGATTTGCAAGAAGAGTTAGAAGCAAGCCCAGGCGAGCCTTGCTGTATCTAGGACCACTTTCAAACCACACATCTGAAGAAGTCTGGTGGCATCTTTTCCAACTAACCCATTTGTTAAAAGGCTTACGCGTTGGCGAGACGCAGCTTATGTTTTTTCATAAATGGGTTCGTTGGAGAAGGTGCCGCCACACCCTTTCTGAAGTTTTGCTGCCAGAAAAAGCCAACCCAGCTCCCCCCCTCTGCTTTCCTTCTCCCAGGCTTTCATCAGCGGTGGCGGCGATGCTGACCTGTATGTGGTAATGTGCCGTACCAGCGGGCCGGGTCCCAAGGGCATCTCCTGCCTGGTGCTGGAGAAGGGCACCCCTGGGTTGAGCTTTGGCAAAAAGGAGAAGAAAGTAAGAGCTCAGGAACATGGGGGCTCATGCATGTTCCGGGTGGGGTGGGGCCAGGCGGAGCATCAAGGGGGTGCCTGTCTTCCCCGCAGGTGGGTTGGAACTCGCAACCGACGCGGGCTGTTGTGTTTGAAGACTGCGCCGTTCCAGAAGCCAACCGGCTAGGAGAGGAAGGGCAGGGCTTCAACATCGCCATGCAGGGCCTCAATGGGGGGAGAATTAATATCGGTAAGGAAGGCAGAGAGGTGGAGATGCCAGCCGGAGTTGGACAGGATCCGTGGTTCAGAGCCTGTGTTTGGTTTCTTCTCCAGCGTCTTGCTCCTTGGGGGCCGCCCACGCTTCGGTCCTCCTGGCTCGAGAGCATCTTAACATCCGCAAACAGTTTGGGGAGCCCTTGGCTACCAATCAGGTGCGTTTTTGTGGAATGCTGTGGTGCCTAAACCTCTCCTTTTCCAGTGGAGCAATGGGCTGGTATTCTCTCGTCCTGTCTCCTCAACTCATCTGCTGGGGACAGAGCCCCCTGCAACCGCCACCTCTGTTCCTCCCTTTTTTGAAAATATTTCCAGGGATACAAGTAAGGGTGGGGACGTTGGTGCTGGTTGTCCTCATTTAGCGACCGCCACATGCAGCAACTGTTCACAGTTACACCAGTGATGAAAAAGTAACTTTGCGACCAATGCACACATTTATGACCTCTGCAGGTCTGTAAAACAAAGGAAAGCTGAAGTCAGATCATAAGCACCGTCACGGTTTCACTTTAGCAGTCGCTTTGCTTAATGACCGAGTTGCCAGTCCCAGTTGTGGTTGCTAAACGAGGATGACCTGTATGGGCATGCAAATGCTCTACTGCTGAACAAGAGTGACAGCAGGGAGGATAAACCCCGACTCCAATCTGAAAGAAAGTGGGGGAATCATTATATGTGACTGGAGGCCGCTTAGTGGCTAGGCTCATTCATTGCAGATGTTGGATAACATTATCTTCCTTCTGGAAACAACTCAAGATGGAGCTTTTCTGGAGCACCTTTGGATATGGACGCCCAAGTATTGTGCTGGATCATATTTCATAAGTTTCATTATGGATGTTACCGTTTTTTTGTTAGCTGCCCAGAGCCTCTTGTGATTGCAGAAGGAGGTAAAGTTAATCAATCACAGACATAACAAGGTTTGGAGACCGGTTCTAGGTGGAAACCAACATGGCGCTTCCAGTGTGCTGGCGGCGTCTTTCGATGCCTGCCAATTCATTTGCTATCTCGATTGATTGATGGAAAAAGCATCACCAGGGAGCTTTACCGCCTCCTGTGGCATGCCTTCCGATAGAGTCAGTCCTCCATTGCACCCCCCGAGAGACCTGTATGCCCGCCCCACCTTGCCCAGCTTCAGGCAATCTTTCAAACTTGTTTTTCCCCCAGGCCTTGGGTGAGGCTATGGGGCCGGGACTTTGGGGGCGGTGGCTGGATTTTATGTTGTCCTCGGGATGATGGTTGTCCTTCTGTAAGGTTATTTCTTTTCACTTGTAAAGCTGCCCAGAGTTGTTCTGGAGTTGGGTGGCCTAAAAATTCAGTCAGTCAGTCAGTCAGTCAGTCAATCAATCAATCAATCAATCAATCAATCGCTTCCAGCGTCACCTGCATTTTCAGCAAAGCCTCTCGGCCTTCCATAAAACCCCGAGGTATCCTGAGCCCTTTGTCTGGAAACGTGCTCATCTCTGACCATTGTAAGCTGGAATCAGGAAGCGACTCCCAAGTTTTACTCCTGCAAAATGGGTGTTTTTTACTTAGCTGTTCCAACCATGGCAGCCACTTTGTGAGAGGGCCCCTTAGCAGGCTCCCCAGGTTTTATTCTGCCTGCCAAGCCTCTTTTGAGCAGGGATGCTGGGCGTAGGGTGTGTTTTGTGCTGGCCGCTGCCTGGAATTCGCCATTTCTGGCTTAGGGGGATGTGCGAGCCCAGCCAGTTGTGGCTTATTCAACAAACCATCATTAGTCATCGTTGAATGGGATGTGTGAGCTCTGCTAGAGAGTTAAGCCCTAGGAAGACCGTTCATACCAGCTTCCCGCTTTCCTTGTCAGTACCTCCAGTTCCAGCTGGCTCAGATGGCGACGCGCTTGGTGGCAGCCCGTCTGATGGTGCGTAACGCCGCCCGAGCCCTGCAGGAGCAGCGCAAAGATGCTGTCGCTCTGTGCTCCATGGCCAAGCTCTTTGCCACCGACGAGTGCTTTGCGGTAAGTCAAGTCCCCCCGTGGTGGATCTTCATGTCTCTCCTTGAAATGAAGCCTACAAGGTTTCCTGTCGAGGATGGGTTTTTTTCTGTGGGGCTTCCCTCTCCGAAAGAGTCCAGAATGTTCATTTAAAAAGAAATGTTTAAATGTTGGTTTAAAAGGAAATTTTCAAAGAAAATTCATTTAAAAAGAAATGAGGGAGCCAGTTTGGTCTAGTGGTTAAGGCTCCAGGCTAGAATCCAGGAGACGGTGAGGTCTACTCCCACCTTAGGCATGGAAGGTGGCTGGGTGATCTTGGGCCAGTCACTCTCTTTCAGCCCAACTCACCTCACAGGGTTGTCATTGTGATAAAAATAGGAGGAGGAAGGAGTACAGGTAGTCCTCACTTAACGACCTTTAACAACGGTCCAAAATTCCCACAGCCTCGGAAGAAGTGCTTTACAACCTGTACTCACACTTAACACCATCGCAAACCATTGCACCACCCCTGCAGTCACATGATTGCAATTCAAACATTACAACCGTTGTAAAAATTGTCGTAAAATCGGGTCCGGTCACGTGGTGATTCGCTTAATGACTTCCCTGCTTAATGATCAATTTTCTGGTCCCTATTGAGGTCGTCAAGTGAGGACTACCTGTATTAGCTATGTTTGCCACCTCAAATTATTTATAAAAATAATAAAGACGGGATAAAAACATCTAAAAAAAATGTAGTGCATCCTCTAAAAGTCATTTTTGGATCGTTAGTTGTCCTACAAATTCCTGTGTGAACAGGCCTGATTTTCCTTGTCCCTTTAAAGTAGACAAAGTGGAGGCCAATTTCACATTCCTTGGGAAAGAGTTTTTTAATTGGGGAATGTTTCTCCTGCTGCTGCACTGTTAGCCAGTCCTAGGAGTGACCTCCTTGACCTTCGCGCAAAAGTTGGCTAGTTTGGTAAAAATGATCTGCCTGGTTTCAGGTAAGCATCTTAACACGCGGCAAGATGGTTATTGCCATCTGCTGATTTGGTTTGCTGTTGTTTTTTCCATGTGATAGAAGAAAAAAGAAACCCGCCTGGACGAGTTAATGCGTTTTATCGATCCAAGTCCTAGGAACTGCTGTGTAGCAATAACCTCCCTTGGCCACTAGAGGGCGGTCTTGCACTTTCAGTTAGGAACTGCGACCTCTCAGGGGTCTGAAACCGGTGGCTGCCCAGAGGTTGTGAACTACAGCTCCCAGAATCCCTGGCCATTGCCCATCCAGAATAGGATTCAGGAACATCTGGACAGCCATCGGTTCCCCACTTTTGAAAAAAGATTCCCTGTGTTGTTCATATACACGGTTAAAACAACAACCTCAGACCGTTGGGCTCTGTGCATTGCAGGATTTCAGGGATTACATTCCTACAGCTTCACGTTCAGCTTTGACAGCCACAGCGTGCTTTCCCCTCCGATGTTTCTAGACCCTAGTGTGCCCCTCTTGGAAAGGCAGGGATTCTCTTTCTCCCGTGTTTGCACTGGGTTTTTCCTGCTCTTTGTAGATCTGCAACCAAGCTCTGCAGATGCACGGGGGCTATGGCTACCTGAAGGATTACGCTGTGCAACAGTTTGTGCGAGACATCAGGGTGCACCAGATTCTGGAAGGTACGTTGTCAGGCACTTTTTAGGAACTTGGCTGCTGCCGTTCACACACACACACACACACACGTACCGTTGTGGTTGGGTTGACACAACCTCGGCCACTCTCGGCCTGCTGTCTGGATCTCACTGATGTACGCAGTCAAGTTAAATGCAACCTGAGTCATGTATTAGACTGACGGCTCAGTGGCTACACTCAATTCCTTGATCCTTTAGCACATCAGTTTCTTTGGGTGGCTTGAGGAAACCTGCTTTCAAACTGCTGCTGCTAGTTCCCAACACACACACAAACCCAGCAAAAGTCAGGCCTCACACACAGGCCAGTAGACAGTCTAAAGGAGATCATCGCATTAGAATTTGTGAATATCAGAGAAAATGTTACTGCGCTTAGGAATTTACTGTATTTAGGAATTTGCGGTTTTTACTTCTCTGTATTTAGGAATTTACTGTTACTGCGCTTAGGTCACACATCGAACAAGCGAGGAACTCTTTAGAAGAAAATTCGAACATTCACTGTAATTTATATGCTAAATCGTCCACGGGGGCCTGATCTTTGGGACACCCTGTATATTTTCCTACAGCCTTAAGCTGGTGCCGCCTACACAGTAGTTGGGTTCCTAAGCCACAATAAGCTCTGATTTATGCATAGTTTATTGAAGAAATTGGTTAGATTTGCACGCTGTCTGAAACCCTGAGTCGTGGTTTACCCTCCCCTATGACTGGGTTCACACCTCGATGACAAGTCAGGGTCAACTTTTCGCAACCACGTGGATGGATCCCAGAAAGACGTCCTCAACGCGGCCCTGCCGTAATCGAATCTGTCCGTCTTGCTGCTGGCCGCCCCCTTCCTTCCTTTCCTTCCGCTTCCCCAAGCCTTGTGGACTTCTCCTGGGAACTGGATCCTGGCGTGACGTGTCCAAAAGGCGATGCTCTGAGCCTCTCGGGGCTTGGAGTGCGAATTCTGGCTTGGTGTAATTTGCGAAGGCAGCCCTTGAGACGCTCTGCCCCCGAGAGGATTAGGGAGTGGGCAAACAAGCTGAGGGTGCTAAATCGGGGCTCCCTGCCCTTCCGGTACCTCTCCTGCAGCCTCGCCGCCATGCTGCCGTTTGCTAACAAACCCATCTCTCTTTTCGGCTCTGTGGCCTGCAGGGACCAACGAGATCATGAAGATGATCATCGCCAGAAGTCTCTTGCAGGAGTGAGCGTCCGGCTGGTCGTCAGCTGCAAGCTGCTTGGGGACTGTGGGTTGGGAAGAGGAGACGGCGACGCGCTTTCCCAGCCCGACTCCTTGACCTAAAACCTAGTTTTTGTGGCGGGCATGGCCTGGCAGGGTGTGCCAAGGCAGGGCCAGGGTGGGGTGGTCTCAACACAGCCTTTTGGCCTTGCAGTGCCAACGTGGCCCCCTTGGAAGAACCCCAGCTCCGGTGCAGATTCCTCCGGGTTGGAGCTCCGGGGAGAATCCGGATTCATTCTGGATTCAGCTTAGGCTGGGGAAACCCGTTCACGTGCTTCTTAAAACGCCAGAGAAAGGGGGCTTGTTCTTCCCAAAGAGGGCACCGATCTCTTCCTGCAGCCAAGGGGCAGCACAGGGAACAATCTGGCAATGCTCTCGGTCGGTCGCTCCCTGTTCTCAGCGCCGGGATGGTGGCAGTCTGATTTTAATTTTCGGTTTTTGGGCTGTTGTGTCGGCGGGCGGCGGAAAAGCCTGTTCCCGGGGAATAGGATCCGAGAGGAGAGTTTCCCTGAAGCCAACAGCCCGATGAACCGGGGCCGCGGATTATTTCCTTCTTTTGCTAACATTGGAATCAATAAATGAGTTGTGATTTCTATCTTTCCACTTCTGCTCATTTTCGGATGGTTTGGGGCAGGGTTTTTCCACCTCTGGCCCTTGAAGATGGGTGGACTTCAACTCCCAGAATTCCCCAGCCAGCAAAGCTGGCTGGGGAATTCTGGGAGTTGAAGTCCATCCATCTTCAAGGGGGTCAGGTAGAGAAGCCCTGCTTTGGGGAGAACTTTTATGCTTTTTATGCTAAAAGCTTTTTATGCTTTTAAGCTTAAGCAAGGCTGGCTGGGGAATTCTGGGAGTTGAAGTCCATCCATCTTCAAGGGGGTCAGGTAGAGAAGCCCTGCTTTGGGGAGAACTTTTATGCTTTTTATGCTAAAAGCTTTTTATGCTTTTAAGCTTAAGCAAGGCTGGCTGGGGAATTCTGGGAGTTGAAGTCCATCCATCTTCAAGGGGGTCAGGTAGAGAAGCCCTGCTTTGGGGAGAACTTTTATGCTTTTTATGCTAAAAGCTTTTTATGCTTTTAAGCTTAAGCAAGGCTGGCTGGGGAATTCTGGGAGTTGAAGTCCATCCATCTTCAAGGGGGTCAGGTAGAGAAGCCCTGCTTTGGGGAGAAGCTTTGTTTATAATAACCTTTTATTGACATTTTAAAATTACAAGGTTAAAAGTCAGAAATGAAAAAGAAAACGAAAAATACAAATTATAAGGAAAAGGAAAAGAAAACGTGAGATAAAGTAAAGGAAAAGAAGAAAGGCATGAAAAATAGATAGCTTCCAATCTATCTCTGGTCTCGAGAATAATAAGACTATCATAGGTGCTAGTTTTTAATGCATTCAATAGGAATAATTCTTTGTCAAAAGATATCCCATTACAGTTATAATCTAATCTTCAAATCCCCGTGTAAGCTTCGCCCTCTGGGGAGAAGCTTTTATCCCACCCTCCCGATGCTGGTAGGAGAGAGTGGCTCTTTAAATGCACCCCCGTGGCCGCCCTCTTGACTTTTTTGACCGCCCCTCCCGGCGGACGCTTCTGGGGGGCTCACAGCTGCCTTTCGAGGCGGCTTCGCAGGTTGCCAAGAGGGACCAGCGTGGAAAAAACACCGGGCTGCGGAGCGAGGGTGGTCTTTGACCCGAGTGGCCGACGGCCGCCTGGCCGACGCCTCTGCGGCTGAATCCGTGGGACGGCGCAGCGCCAGACAGAGGAGGCGCCCCCCGGAGGAAGGCCTGGAAGGGGAAACCTAGGGAAGCGAACCCGCGTGCAGCTGCACGTGTGAACGCGGCCCTCTTCGCAGGACGCGCTTCGCCGACTCCGGGGAGGCTCGCGGGCCGCATTCACACGTGCAGCTGCACGAGGGTTCGCTTCCCTTAGGTTTTTTTATTTTTTTTTTTAATTTTGTGCTCGTTTCGCGTGAATCCCGCCGGCGGGGTGAGGGTCCAGGTGCACGGAGGGGTGCGCGTGTTTTCAGCCAGACCGGCTTCCCGAGCAGGGGAGGAAGAGCAGAGTCGCTAGCTTGCTCCCGGCAGGGGATGTCCCGCGCCGGGGCCGCAGCGCTCCCCAGCAGGGTTCCTGCCCATGTGCAGAGCGCCCGCCGGGCGACAGGTGAACGAGCGGGGCGGGGCGCCGGAGCGGCGGGCGCGCCGGCCAATGGGCACGAGGGGCCGGGCCCCGCCCCGCCCCGCGGAGCTCCCGCCTCCCCCGCCGGAGGCCAATGGGGGCGCCGCGCCGTGCCCGCCCTCCTCCAATGGGAGGCGCCTCCGCCCGTAGCGGGGCGCCCGTGCGTGGGAGCCGGAGCGCCTGGCGACGCGACGGGACGGGACGGGACGGGACGAGGCAGGCGGACGGGCGGGCGTCCTCCGGCCATGTGGAGCTGCGCGGGGCGCCGCCGCCGCCGGCTGCTGGCGGGCCTCTTCCTGCTGCTCCTGGCGGCCGTCTTGATAGGCAGGTGAGGCAGGCAGGCGGGCGGGCGGGCGCGCGACGGGGGGCGTGGCTCGGCGGCTCTGCCAGGAGGCCCCGCCCCAGGCCGCGCTCTGGCCCCGCCCCCGGGGACCCCCTGCTCCCCCGGCGACCACAAAGCCCATCTCCCCGGCCAGGAAGACCTCGGGCCCGCTGCCTCGCCTCGGGGTCTTCTCCCCGCGGGGCAGGGTTCCCCTTCCCATCATCCGCGGACGAAGGTCTGCCCACCCGCGTCTCTCCCTCAGGCTGCAGCTCCCCTCGCCTCCAGCCCCCCGCCTCTCCTAGAGCTGGTGCCCCCGCAGGGGTGCTGGGACTGCTGCCCCCATAATCCCCAGCCGCTCCTTTGCCGACTTGTCAGCGGCGGGGCCCATCATCCACAGCCCACCTGGCCAGGGCGGGAGGTCGCAAGTGGGAAGGACGACCTATCCCCCCCCCGCCCTTAGAAGACCCTGCCTGGTCGCAAGGGGGACCCTCCATCGTTGGCCCCTTCCCCTGGCATCTCCTGCTGTGCCCAAACCTGGCAGGCAAATGAGCTCCTCCCCCCCGCCCGCATGTGGCTGTGCTTTAGTCCAGACTTTTTCCCTCCCCAGAGTTTCCCTTTTTCTTCTCGCAAGCACCTCGGAGCTTGCCTTTCCAGCCCGGCCCTCACTGCGGGGTGGGCATGAAAGGGCACATGGCAAACTTGGCACGGCCGTGGGGACGTCAACCGCTCTTCCCCTGCCAGGGCATGGGGGGGGCGTTGGAAAGGGAGGGCACCCTCCACCGTGTGTCATCCGGCTATTTTGGGGAGCATCCCGCCCCCCCATCCCCACACCTGTTGTTTGACAGACGGTCCCGCAGAACGGTTTGGCCGGCCTGCAGGCTGCCTTACCGGATGATGACTTAATGTGTTAATTGCAGGTAACTTGTTATTTGTTTTCTGCCGGCCTTCTGTGGCCAAGGAGGTGCGTTTCACAGCACGAATAAGCAACGGTTGCATCAATTGAAAAACTGGACAAGTTGGGGCACGATGCACCACTTTCTGGGGTGTTATTAGTAATAATATTAGATTTTCATCCTGCCTTTTTTCTATAGAACTAAAGCGGCGAACATAACTAATACTTTTGCCTCCTGTTTCCCCCACAACAACGACCCTGTGAGGTGGGTCAGGCTGGGAAAGAATGACTGGCTAGTGTCGCTAGTGCATTTTCGGTATTTCTACATGCCCTTCTGTTGGACGGACAGCGCTGTATGCCCCATTGGCTGCTGTCGTAGAGAAATCTGGTGTCATTTTATAAATAAGTTCATACAGTCCGCTGAGAAGGAAAAAAATCTCATATTGATTGCAGAGGAAGGAAAGCCTCTTTCCCATGGTGGCTAACTCCATGGTAGTTTCCTGCTGATAGGTAAAGGAAGAACCCCGGTGAATCTGGACGCGCAGAAACAACAGAGCACGTGCTTCTCCAGTGCTTGTACTATAGCAACATTCATGCGAGGCTCATCTTACCATTACTACACAAATACCCAGGGCGCACCGGATAATTTTACCCCACCCTGTTGCTTTCAGATGCTAACCCTACTGCAAGATACAACATTGCCAGCTTGTTTGCAGCAATGCTCTGAATTCCTCAGATAACGGCTTCTAGCTCATGCTTGGGGCTCAGCAGTATAAACTAGGTTCAATGTGCACCTGGTTTGTTGTATTAGGGTGCTTTAATAGAACTTAAAGGAAATAGTTAACAGAAATAGCTGTCCATTTTTTCCACATGCTCACTTTTTATGCTGCTTTCTCACTTCTATAGCTTTTTATTCCATTTTGTGTGTTTTTTATAACATCTCGCTTTTTATAACTCCTTTTAAATTTTTGCTTTTTATATCCTTCATACGTGCTTCCTTTTAAGGACTGTATCCTTCCCCCATATGCCAAGTCTGTGGCCATAATAAAGATTGATTGGATTTGATAAAGGAAGGAGAAAGTGACTCAGCCTGCTTATTCGTTTGCAAGTTGTTAAACAAAAGACTAATTTTGATGGCTGCCTCTCTGCGGATATTTTGAAGCTCTGTATCTTGTAATACATCTTTTCTAGAGTTGAACAGCGGATGCATTAGGATTAGCTGTGTATATTTTAAATTGTGTTTTAATTACTTCCTCCCCGCCAGCCACCCTCCAAACAGAGGGAGGCAGTAGCATTAAATCTTCTGCTAAAAATGAATGTCTTCACCAATCAGTGAAGTACAGACCAAGGACCATCTTCCTAGTAATTATGAATTTGTCGTCAAATTAGTTTCACACATAGTTACCTTTACTTCCATGTGGAGATATCAATTTGTGTTCTTCCTTTTTTTTTTCTTAAATACAAGAAACACAAAAGAATAGTCTGGTCTATTGGGACCACAAAAAATTATTAGCATGAAAGGAATGGGAACATGTCTATCTTCTAGGCTCAATTCATCACAGGCACATGAAAAATAATCTCATCAAGTGTCCAGTAGTTGATCAGATAATTTGTGGGGGAAATGCATTCATTTGGGTGAATATCCCATTCAAAGCTATAAAGAATAGATAGATTTTAACTGCAGAGAACCAGCCTTCTGCTCTCTTATTATTTTGGATCATAACTACCATCCTCCCTTGCTATTAGCCTGATGGCTAAGGTGGATGGGAGTTGGAGTCCCAACAGATTGGAAGAATGCAGTTTGACCACTGCTGCCCTGTTATTACTCAGTTTGGTGCATCCTTATGAATCAGATTTTTCTCCTCATTCCTGGCTCTGCTGGTGATACACGCACACATATCTCTGAATGTGAATCAGGACAGTTTAAGTCCTGCATGGGTGAGAAAGCACTATTTTACTTCTTTCTACTTGTCCGTTGTTGCCTTCCAATCTACTTGTGTCCTCTTCCAAGGATACCCTTCTAAAGTCATGGCCCTACTTAGCTGCGTCCCTCTGTTAAAGCTGGATAACAAGCAAAGCCATGAGGTCAGTGGGGAGAAGTGTTTGAGAAGCCCTTTTATTGGAAGGTGTATTCAGTTAAGCTGTACCAGGACTCAATTAAAAATTAAGGACAGTTCGGCCCTTTGAAGTAGTGACTTCTGCAAAATAATAGATTACAGTGCTTTGGATTTGATTTGGAAAAGGTGCTTTTGAAACACATTTGCAAATAACAATAACCTGCAACTGATTAAAGCAGCCATATTTTTTCCCAGAAAGGAAGTTCAGAGAAAAATACATACTATGTTCTTCTGTTTGGTTTGGCTAATATTTATGTACACAACCAGGCAATATTCATTAATGTGTAAAAAAAAAAAAAACCAAAGCAAACCCTGATGAATGTTGACAATTTATAATATATTTTAAGGATGTGATGTACTATTTTTTTCATAGCTTGGTGAGTGAGCTTGGTTACTTCCGAGAAAGAAGAAATAGAAGTTCTTATTAGATTAAGCTGAGCAAGTGATGCAAATTGCATTTGGAGAAAGATCAAAGATGACTGGAAAAAAAAGTGATGGCTACAAATTGATATCTTCAGGCAGGCTGTGGGAGTGTGCATGAGGATATGTTGCATTTAATTTGGAAAAGCTGAAATCGGGAACACTGAAATGCCCGGGGAAGCACGAGAGAGAGAATGTGTGTACCATGCTGAATCAGTCGGTCCCTAGGGAAGATTTTCCCTGGCAGTTCTTCAAATGAAAAGAGGATGCCAGAGAGCAATGCCATGTCGAGCTGGATATGATTTAAAGACTTTAAATAAGCAGCGCAAATAAGATAGCCATTCCTTGCCTATCATAAAAAGTAATGGGCAAGGAAAGACACACTGCTGATGCTGTAAATCAGTTCTGTGTTGGGCTAATGGAAGTGTGTGTGACCTTGGTGCTTATAGGTGGAAGAGATAAATATGTATATATTAAGTTCTTTGATAGATGACAGACCTCTATCAGTCATTCCATATCTTGGATTTAACCTGTCTGTGATGCCTCAAGTTTTGAAGCTGTATCCTGCTGCCACATTACATTTCTGTTTTGGGCAGAGCATTTTTAATGCTTTTTGCAGTGCCTGGGAATCCTACAGACCTTGAAAGATAGGAAACCATGTACAAATACTATTAATTATTGGGTTGGCATGCTGGCTCAAAATTAGCTCAGAGCAGTGCAGCCCATGATGCCAAGAACATTGGTCTTCAAAATGGGCCAAATGTTGGGTAAAAACAGAAGGGCTCTTGCGTGAAAATTGTTCTGCTTCTCTTCTAATTCATCCATCTAGGACTTAGCTGTACCATATTTCATTCAGGATTCTTTTTCTAGGTTTTATTACCATTGCCTACATGTTCTTTCAGAAACTTATGGATATGATGTGGTATGGAGGTACTCTCTAAGCTTGTGGAGTCAACCATTAAAACTTTTACATCTAGTTTCCTTGGTGCTGTATTGTAATTCAGAAGGTTTATGTCCTTAAGCTTGCCTGTCACCTATCCCTTTTTACCAGCCACCTTTTTCTAGAGCTTCTGTTAGCATGAGTCATCCTTCCTCAACTTAAACTATGATTTGTCTACCAACTCCTATGAATTCCCCTAGAAATTGTCTTCATGCATTGTTCTTGGTCCTTCGTGGTAGAGTGGTGTTTCCCAACCTGGGCAACTTCCAGATGTGGGGACCTCAACTCCCAGAAATCCCCAGCCAGAAAGGCCATAGCTGAGAAGCTCTGGAGATGGAAGTCCACACACCTGGATGTCGCCCAAGTTACTGTAGAGCTTAGTCTGTTTTGCTTGAGGTCCCAGGATCTGGGAGGTTCAAGAAAGCAACACATGGGATTCCTTTCTGTTAAAAAGGCCACCTCCTTGTTTTTGACCACCTCCTCATGAGCCACTGCTCATGTGGGTGGTGTCATTCATAAATAAATAAATAGACAGTTTCCCTAGATAGCTGTTCCTCTACTGGAGGAATAAGACTTTAATGATAGAAATACCTTTCCAGGAACAATAACACAGTTCAAGTTCTGTTTAGCAGTTATGGTGAATATTGTTTTCACCAGCTTGATGATAGGATGGCACAAAACCCCCAGTGAAATCTTGTCTCCATCACACTGATACATAGATAAGCCAGCATGCTCTGTTCCTAGTGTTTTTACATGGCTGGTGCCGTGGTTTCAGGTAATAATGAGTAGAGCACAAGCTTCTTAGAGAGTGTAAAAACCCACAGAGGGAACAGCCAGCCTGTATGAAATCCTTTGGGTTATGGCCATTTTTATAGAGCTATTGTAAATAGGCAGATGCCAGAGATCATATTCTTTTTCTTCTGGTGTAGTTTTATCCCATTAAAGGGTTTGGCGGGGGGGGGGGGAGCAAAGTGTTTTGTTGGTTAAGGAAGTAGAGCATGGCAGAATCCCGGATTCTCTGTGCCTCTTTATGTTTGCTACTTGTTTGAAAACCCAGCTTGGTGCTGCCAGAATACAGTTGCAGACTCTTTGGAACATTTCAAACATTTGTGCCTGAAAACAGTGTCTGCATTCACACATCTGCAGAGACTTCCCATTTTCCACTGTCTGCTAGTTTTCTTGTTCAGTATTGTCAAGTCTGAGTTGAAGACTTCCTCCTGCAAGCGGTGTGTGTGTGTGTGTGTGTGTGTGTGTTTGTGTTTGTGTTTAAGATCCAGGATAACACAGGTGGCATTGAAATTGATGAACTGAAGGAGAATTTGTAAGGTTAAAGTAATAGATGCAGAAGGCAAATAGAAAGATTCTTTGGAAGAATGAACTCAGAGAAAGACAAAGAGGGGCAGAAGAGGAGAGGTGAGAGCACTGCTCCGTGAAATGGATTAAATGTAGGAGAGAAGAGGCAAATAAAAGAACAGGAAGAAACAATATGAAAACCATGAGGAAGACATTCTTGCCTCGGTTTTAATTAACCCTCAGCAAATTCTTCTGTGGCAGAGAGTTCATCTCATAACTACAGCAAGGACACTGCCCACTGGAAAAGAAATAATTCTAGGAAAGTCTCCCCCAACCAACGACCACCTGATGTTTGGGCTCCAACTTGCATAAAACTTAGCCAAAAGTCAGTTGCTTTTTTCCAGAAATGTTGGGTTGTTTTTTTTTTACATAAATAACATTTTGATATGGAAGAACTGTCCCACATGCAAAAAGTGACGTGCTGCCCAGGAGCAGTTGTTCCACACCAGTGAGAAAACAATAGCTAACTATTCATAGAAGAGCTATCCTCCTCGTTGTCTGTTCCTCTTCCTAATATTGTTGATGCTGACTAGCGGGTCAAATGCTGGTGGTAATTTCTTGCCTCTACTATGCTACTGCTGTCATTTCCCCCCTCTTCCTGTTCAGGTTCAGTTTGACCAGTATCATTCCCATGCGATTCTGGGGCAGAGTGCTGGGCTTGCAGGCCAAGAACTCACAGTTCCTACTGGAGGAGAAGCCATTTCGCATCCTTGGCGGCTCGGTGCACTATTTTCGCATCCCTCGAGAATATTGGAAGGACCGCTTGGTCAAGATGAGGGCGTGTGGCTTGAACACCGTTACAACGTAAGATTTGCTCTTTTTGTTGGCTCACTCTGCTTTGTCCCATTGTCACTGCTGACTCCGTTGGAATAACAGGAGATGCTGGCTTCCATCCACCACTGATGTATCTAACTCATGGTTTCCTCCAGCAATCTTGCATTTCAGATGGGAGTTGTTCCTGTCCCTACCAATAGATGCTAGGAGCTGAACTCAGTATCTTTGGTATGTAAAACATACCACTGAGCTCCACCTCAGGCCTAACTGTGTAGATTCAGGCACTATTTCATATTGTGGTGCACAATAGGCTTCATCACACAGACCCAAACTCTTGTAGACACTCAGGTCTCATGGTGAGTGAGGGCATCTGTTGTACAGAACCAACCAAGAGGAGATTGTAAAGATAGGGATGTTCTAGGAAGGCCATCCTATATTCAGATACAAAATGGAATGATTCACATATATGTGATCACATAGAGTGAATCTTCTTTCAAATGATCTAATTCTATCACTCTTTCCCCCTTCCCATATCAGGAAAAGACTGCTTTTCTCTCTAAAGATAGGTGCCTTGTAGGGGACTTTGGAAATAATCACATGAAATCAGGCCTAGGACCACCTCTGGTCCTGAAGCCACTGTTGCTTGTCTCCTCACCCTTTATTTTATTCTACCTTTTGAGTCAGTCCCTGAAGTTTTCTTAGCAACGTTTTTGGAAGTGATTTTCCATTGTTTTCTTCCTAGGGCTGAGGGAGAGTAACTAGCCCAAAGTCACCTAGCTGGCTGCATACCTAAAGCTCAACTAAAATTCACAATCACCTGGTTTCTAGCCTGGTGCCTTTAAGCACTACACCAAACTAGCTGTCTGTCCTTTATTTAGGAGATATTTATTCACTTTGTGTTCCAGATATGTTCCATGGAATCTTCATGAGGCAGTGAGAGGGACATATGACTTCAGTGGAAACTTGGATCTGCAGTAGGTATCAGGGGATCTTACATTTTCTTAAAAAAAAAAAACCAACCAAATCTAGCAACCTAAAAATCAATTTTCTTTCTTCTGGTAACAAATTTACATATACTGAATTTCTCATTCTTAAACAATACTGGGAAAAAGAGGGAATGGTTTACAGAAGTAAAAATTTGGGGGGGGATGGTTTGATTTGGTAATCAGAAATACAGTAGGTTCTTGTGCTACTGATTGTAATAAAAACTATAGGGGAGGGAACATTATGTATGCTGCTTTGAGATATGTAAATAAAGGTAGAATATAAATAAAATGAACCTCTATCTACCTGTCTATGTCTATCAGCACACGATCCTGGTGCATAGAGAGCTGTATTTGAGCCCTGATAGCTATAACTTTTGCCAACTTTGTAAAAATATCAACAGAATTTAGATGCCAGGAAAATCTCATGGGTCAGTTTTAATAATCCCTACATTCTATAGCCAGGTCAGTCAATAAGGCAATCTCTATTGAAAAAGAAAAAAAAAACTAGACTTATTTTATATTCAATGTTCTCCTCATCCACTGTCAATAAAGCTTGTCTGGAGTTGGCTAGAATTATATGAAATGGGCTGAAATTGTGACTCAGGAACAGGTGATGACACATGCCAAATCTTTTCCACTGGAGAGAGGCGATTCAGGTTTTATCTATCCCAGATATTATTTCTTGTATTAGGCCAGTCGGGGATGCTTGCAGAGGGTGTATGTAACCCAATGATAAATTTAGCACCTTTGGAGACCCAGTAAAGGCTACTCTTTTTCTTGAAAATGTTCATCAGACTGGAGTTTGCACTGCACTGGCCAAAAGGTGCTTTTCTGGCCCTGCACAGGTCCTGAGAGACCCTGGGATAGCCTGGAGCCTTGGTTAAGAGCTAATGCAATTGTTTTACAACTGATCCTATTCTCACAAATATACTGAAGGCTCTTTCCTCCTCTAAATACTGTAACTCTTTGCACTGATGTGATGTAACAAGGAATAAAAATGATCCCTGGGCATTCTGGCATTTCCATACACATACTGTATTTCCTATCTGTATGGTTAGGTCACCATTTTTCAAACTTGGCAACTTTAAGATGAGTGGACTTCAACTCCCAGAATTCTCTAGCCAGCATGGGGAGTTGAAGCCTGTCCTGTTTCAGGTTTCAAATTCATACACACACACTTGCTAGGTGAGGAAGGGAATTTATTCAAGGCTGAGCAGTTAACAATAGACAAGAGAAGAAATGTAAAGCAACAAAGTCTCTTGGAAAGAAAGCTTGCCTGAGTGGTTTCAACTTTCAACAGGAGCACACAGAAGAACAGTCAAAATCCAGTCCAAAGTTCAGAGAGCCAAGTCAGGTTTGCAGCCAGTCCAGGGTCAGAGTTTCACAAGCAAGATTCACAGGAACAACCCACCACAGCAAGAGATCAGACAGTTGTTTCCAACAGATTGACACAGGTCAGGGATACCTCTTATATCAGGCTGCAGCCTGCTGTCTTCAATCAAGAGAGCTCCTCCCTTGCTTGGCAAGGAGCCTCATTGAGGTCTTTGCTCTGCTCTCCTCTCTGAGTAGGAGGGCTTGGAGGCCGTGCGTCATCACCTGACTGCTCCAGCTGTTCAAGTGGTGCCTGTGTTTGATCAGCCTCAGGTGATTCCTGTCTTGGTGTTTCCTGAGGCTGACATTCCACAGGTTCAGCTGGAGCAGCTTTGTCAATGTCAGAGTCTGAATTCTCAGCCATGACCAAGTCCACACATGCTGGCTGGGGAATTCTGGGAGTTGAAGTTGAATTCTTAAAGTTGCCAAATTTGGAAAGCACTGGGTTAAGTGTTTCTAGGATACCTGCTTATCTTCTGCTAGAGATAGAACACTGGCTCAGATGAGAAAATAGGGATTGCCTATATTCCAACAGGCAAGGGGATATTTTAATGGCAGTCAAACTGCAGAGGTCTTGGGACAACAGGATATGGTTATGCAGAACAAGAGGATAAAGGAAAGATACATTGGAGAGAAAATGAATGGTTTCCTTTGGAATGGAAAAAGCAAGCAGGGACATTGTCACTTTGTTTTGAAGCAACCACTCACACAAATTGTTCTAGTTCACCAGTTTATATTGCATTATTCTTTCTCTCTGCCTGTTGTTCAGGCTTTTATTGCTATCAATCTGGTTTTTGCAGCTTCCTTTGCTAAATTTGAGGCTGCTCTGCCTTTGCACTGGTGTTACTGTTTCACATTTGCTTCTCTAGGGCTTTTCTTAGGACAGCAGAAGAAGTTGGGCTATGGGTGATTCTGCGCCCTGGACCATATATCTGCTCTGAGTGGGACCTTGGTGGCCTGCCCAGGTAAGTCAGAATGATTTTGACGTCCATGTAAAATATTATTCCTTTCTGGGTCCGTGGCTTTCATTTTATAATGTCCACTTCTGAGGACAGAAATCTAATAATCAGAGCATAAATAGAATGGAGATGCTGGAACAGATTAAGTCCAGATGCAGAAAAGTAGAACGTAAAAGTCCAGAGAAAGTTCAGCAGTCATTCCTTTGCAGTGGACTTCAGTTATAAAATGTTATTTTGCTTTAAATGTTCCTCATAGTAGGCTATTTCTTATGAACCAAAATGTATTCCATCTCCATAGCTATCTGTGCCTTGTATACCTTATGATCTTTGAAATAAAGAGTTGCTTTGATTTCATGCTAGCAATAAACTTTCTGCTTGATATGCTCCAAAGAACTGTTCTTAGAGCTGATATTTCTTTTGATTTAGAGCAGCATTCCCTAATGCTTGTGCCCTCTAGGAATTTTAGGTGTTACAGCTTCAGAGTATAAGTTGCAACTCCTAGGCTAGAGAATCCTGGTTTAAAAAGTTGGGGAAATTTGCCTGCAGATTAGAGTTCTGTATTACAAATGTCAGTCTGTTCCTTCTGTTCTCCCCCTCCCGCAGGCTTAGCAAACTGTTATGTTCCCTCTTCTTTGTGACAACCGTCTAGATCAGTGTTTCTCAACCTTGGCAACTTTAAGACCTATGGACTTCAACTCCCAGAATTCCCCAGCCAGCCTTGCTCATCTAGATACTTAAAAATTAGCTGACAGTCACCCTTAACCTATTTGTGCTACAGAACTTGGCTGGGTTAATCGACTTTCCCTCTGTCTGGGGATTAGGGATGACAAGGATTTTGAATCTGCTTCTGCTATCCTGCCCCTCCCTCCCCAGGAATCAATGGAAATGATGGTAAGAAAGGTCTCCCCACTTCACCCGAGCCAGAAAACAGCTCCTCTTAGTTTCTGTGTGACACCCGCTGCCTGCTCTTTTGGAACAGAAATCCTGGCCAAATTCCCCACAGAAACATTTCTCAAACAAAAAACCCATTAACTATCTTGTTGAATGCAAGTTCCCCATTCCTTGGTTTAGATTGTTAGATAAAGTGGATCAGCGAAGCCTTGCCTTCTTTTAAAATTCTCTCTGTTATAGTTCTGTTGCACACCAGCAGCATTTTTACCCCAGAGGTTCTAAGACTTAAAAGCAGGACAGGAAGGTGGCCTGATGAATGGAGAAGGACAAGCTATCTCAAGAATTACAAGCGCTGTCATCAAAGCCCCGGCGATGGAGAATGAAGAGGGGAGGAGAGAACAATAGACAGGCTTATGCAGGGTGGCGGGAGTGAGAACTAGCCTGATGTCAGAGTGTTTTTCTTGCCACCAGGAATAAAAGGAACATTTGTTCCTTCTGCATTCAGTTGTTCAGCATAAAAGCATTTTATTCCATCCTTCCATCCACTCCCTCCCATCACACATATTTCACATAAAAGCGGCGGATAACATTTTCAAGAGAATGATTCAGATGTCTGTAACTAGAGAGAGCGTAAACAGGGCATGTTGGTTCACTGTAGGCATGAAAAATAGTGTCTGAGCCTAAGGACCTTGATTTCTGGCCTTCTTTTCAGAGCAAAGGGGGCAAACTCAGGATTGGACTTGGGGGAGGAAGTCACCCGTAGAAAGAAAGGAAGGTGGTCTTGAGCACTCTGTCTGGATCCAGTAGTAGGCAGCATGGAAGTGCCAGTGCTGGTTCAAGTCTGTACCTGCAACCTTCAAGCCAAATATTTGCTCTGAAAGGAACGCAAGGGTTGCCAAGGAATAGCGTTCCAATTCTGGACTGTCCACAAAGTTCTGCATGAAGGAATGTGCTAAAAGGCCCCTAGGGAGCCTTCTTCAACCCGGTGGCCCCCCACTTTTTTTAGTTGCTGTCATCATGTGAGTTGCGCTCCAAACATTTGGGGGTATAGGTTGGGGGAGGCTGCCCTAAGGCACTCTTTGCCCATTCCGAATGTGATAGATGAATGACTCAGCTATGCAAAAAACATCAGCTTGATAGTTAATTGCAGGTACAAAGCTATGACTGTGACAGTCTGTATACAGACGACTTGTCCCATTGTGAAAAATTCCAGTGAAACAGCCCTTAGACCTGGAATTTAATCCATGCTGGCTGATTTTACGCAACCTTGTCTTATTCTCCAGATACTCCCCTCATCCTTCCCATTTATCAGAATGAATTGCTGACTTCCTCCGATGTGTTTCAAGCTTCCTTTTTTATTTTCCTTCACTCATTTCATTTTTTTCCCTGTGGGGATCTCCTGTTGATGCCATGCCCTGAAGCAATACTCTTGATGAGTGCAACGTCATCCCAGAAAAATCTTCCTGGTTACTAGATCACAAGGGAGTCACTGACACTCACCAGTCCTGCCTATTTATTTTTCTCCACTTGTCTTTTCCACCAGAGACTTAATCTCTCTAGAGAATTTTAGCTTAGCTAGAGTTTTTGCCTTTCCCTTAACCTTCCCCATCTCCTCCCTCCTCTTTGCAGTGAACTGACTTGAGTTGGTTTTCTCCAATTCCATGCAGTTGCATATTTTAAACATTTAAGATATTTAAACCTGCAATTTGAGACATGGTTAGAGATGGGGAAAGACACTTGCTTTGCATTCTAGTGTGAGCCTACCTAATTTGGACTAGTATTCAAGGCAAATGCAGCTTAATGCAAAAATCTTCCCTTTTCGAGTTCTGAAATCACAAAATGTGTATAAATATTAAGAAAAAGTACACACAGTCATTTCTCTGGGAAAAAGTGCACACAAAAATATATTGTATTAGGGAGAGTTCAGAAAATGCATCCCATAGGAGAATTGGGTAGAAAAATGATTATTTTGCACATGTTAGAACTGTCCAAGAAGAAAAATAGATACATACAAATATTTTAATGAACTTATTTCGGCATTTAAAAATGATTTAAAACCAGTCTGCTCCAGCTCATTTATTTCAAGCCTGCTTAAGAGAGAGGAAAAAAGCAAAAACTGCCAGCGGTCATGACTTCTTTATCTGCTCCTATTTTAATAGTTCTGATTATCTTCCTTCCTAGCTGGTTGCTCCAGGACCCTGAAATGCAGCTGAGGACAACCTATAAGGGCTTCACGGAGGCTGTAGATTCTTACTTTGACCATCTGATGCCTGAGGTGGTCCATCTTCAGGTAAATAACATAACACAGCCTATTTATTCATTCCTGGGGTTGGTTTCTTTTTCTTTTTTTAAACCACATGATCTTTATCTCACCAGAATCGGAAACAAGATAGATGCTACCTTGCACAAACCCCCACAGCTTGGCTTTATTTGTTTCTAGGCCTTCCTCGGATGCTGCTAAACGTTCAAATGTTTCCCTGTATCCTAAGCACCTTGCAAGTGGAAAGCTAGCTGTAAGGAGAAGGCAGAGAAGGCCGTTTGTGATTGACTATATTTCTGCCTCCTGAAAGTGTTCTCAACACAGAGCGAACCCTTGGTTTCCCAATTCCGTGTTCTGATGAGGTTCAGAGCCTTTTCTGAGTTGCTTCTAAAGTGGAACTTCAGACCAAACCGCCGAGGGGCATGGCAAAATTGCACAGCCTTCTCCTCCATAAATCTTCCTAAATACAGTCATTACATCTGTCAACTGCATTCCATTTGCTTATATCAGTGTTGTCCAAACTTGGCCACTTTAAGATGAGTGGAGTTGAATTACCAGAATTCCCCAGTCAGCCATGCTGGCTGGGGAATTCTGGGAATTGAAGTCCACTCATCTTAAAGTGGCCAAGTTTGGACAACACTGGCTTACGTTCTCTTCCTCTCTTTCTCCTCCTAGTACAAGAATGGAGGACCGATCATTGCCATGCAGGTGGAGAATGAATACGGCTCCTATGCCCAAGATCAAAATTACATGGCCTACATGAAACGGGTAAAGTTATCCCTCCACCTCTTTTGAACTTAAAAAAAAATGCTGTGGTTACAAGTTACACAAAGGCAAAACAAGCACACACAAACACACACACATACATATATGTACTGCAAAAGGGGAGTTGAGACATGCAAGAGCTGATCTGATTTATCCCATTGGACAGGACATGGAGTAATAGATGTAAGTTACAGGGAGGGAGATGCTCGTTAAATGGTAGGAAGAATTATATTGTATTGTACTGTACTGTACTGTACTGTATTTGCCCAACTCCAAAGTTCCTAAGAGCAGTAGAGCCAATTACTGGAAGACATGGGAGCCTCCTTTGCTCTGGATGTGCTTGTGTGAAGGTCAGGCAACCATCTGACAGGGGTGCTTTATTTGGATTCCTGCATGGAACAGGGGTTGGACTCAGTGGCTCCTTCCATCTCTAGGGTATGGTGACGCCTTGTTAAAGAGATTCCTGTGCTCTCTTGTGAAAGGAAAGAGATCGCTCTGCTCTTCTAAAACAAATAGCTTGAAAATCATGAAATGAACATTTGGCCCTGTAGAAAGGTTTAGAGCCTTCTTTGCTGTAGATTATTTTGCAAACCAGATTGAAGCTGCCTTGTAAACCCCGGTAATCTGAAGCTCAGGCCGGCTAATTTGATTAATGCCTCCTTCTGTCATCTCACCCAGCAGAGAACTGTGCACACTCCTGTCCATGTCCTGGGCAGGCTGGTGCTGAGAGATGATCAGTTTTAGCTTGGCAAATCCTCCTCAGGCTGCACCCTCTTCCCTTAACTGGTGGAAAAGCTTTGCTGCTGCAGAGGCATAAATGCCAGGGGTTACCTGTCTGGCTTGCACTATACACTTTCAGAAACAACAGTAGTTTGGGGTCTACAAGACCCTTCCTTCCCCACCCACCAACCCATTTTCTACTTTGCCATAAGATTGTTTGGTCTCTCTGATATTGTTGCTGCAACTGAAATAATACAGCAATACGATGACCTATTAATAATCACTACTCTTCCTCAGTCACTAACCCCTTCAGTACTAGCTTGCAGTCCTTATATTTATCAGCTATCCCAAAGAACTTGATAGAGTCCATCAGCAGTCTTAAAGTGACCTGATACAATAGTCCATTTGACTCCTCTAAATCTCCCTCCTGTTAAATGTCCTTTTTACAAGTCTTTGCCCACATTCAACTTTCCTGCTGCACAGTTTGTGAATTGCGGCTTCTCAACGTGCAAATGCATCTGTCTCCAAAAAGAAGGCGCCTCCTTCACGCTCACACTTTTTACACATCTTTCTGGTAGTTCTCGTAATACTAAGTGCAAATTGCCCTTCTAATGCAAACCTGGGCCTTTATAACAAGGCTCTTCTGACCTGCAAAGAGGCGACTGGAGAATTGATGGGATTAGTCACCTTCTCTCTGAAGTTTGACTCTTGGCAGGTGTTCATTTAAAGGAATCACATAGCAAGCCTCTTATTTTCTCCTCTGAGGTCTTACCATTATCTAGTAGTGGGAAGAGGAAAAAAAATCTTTTGGAGATGTAATATCGATAACACTTGTGATCTCTTCCACATCTCACCATCAGGAGATGGTTCTCGTTACTCCTCTTCTCCCACAAAGTCTAAATGGGATACTAATCCTCTCACCTGTTTAGTATTACCAAGTTTTCTGTCTAGTTGTTCAAGCTGGACTACAAAAATCTTGACCGCTGCGAAATACAGAAATGTCTTTGCAGCTGCCCTGTGGTTGTCTGAAATTTTGCAGCCTGGATCTGTAACCCTAGTTTACATTTATGGTACATGCTTCTGAAATTAACATGAAAAGGATGCATGAGACACAGTCTCCTTTGTAATGATTGTCAGGAAATCATGAGGCCTCTGGATTGATCAGGGATAATATCAGAAGTATCATGATCAACAGCAGATGTTTTCCTGGTGCAGCCCTGGCTCCAGCATGTCTTGATCCTTGTAACATCTGGATCAGAATCCTGTTGGTCCCTGAAAGAATAACTCCCCTCAAGCCTCAATTTGTTCCTGACACTGGCTTCTTCCAGGATATCAGACCTGAACTCCAGCATGGTAATCGTTCTTTCTTGCAGGCCCTGTTGAGCAGGAAGGTGGTGGAATTATTGGTGACCTCAGATAATAAAGATGGCCTGTCCACCGGCTTTGTAGATGGAGGTACGTTGTGGTATTCTGGGAAGGGATGACTGGAGCAAAGCTGTGGCCGAGATAAAAAACGTGCCATTGTACTGGGTATCTGCTACAATTTTACGAAAGAGTGGCATGTTTTTTTTGTGTTAAGTGCATGTGAATAACCAGCAGTGCTGTAAAACATCTGTATGCAATGGAAAGCTTTTGAAATTATTTCTCTATTTAGGGGTCAGAGTTGGTGCTCAAGGATTTTTTGAATTTGTGGCTCTCCTAGGGGATATTTTGAGACATGACCTTTCACACATGATGCTTAGGGGTTGCCTATTCCACACTTTTGTTACCCCTAATTTGCTGTATCTCACTGTCTAGCTTTGCCCCAGCTTTGGTTCTCCCAGGTCCCTCTCTGGCTTTCATGTTCTTTGGCCTTCGGTTGTTAACCTTTTTTTGAAAATCAATCTCATGCTTTTTAGGCAATCTATATAATTTCTGTTTTTTAAAGAAGTTCCTCTTCTCCTAACAATCTCTTTCCTTTGGAGAAAAACATATTGGTTTTTTGTTTTGTTTTGTTTTGTTTTTTAAATCTTGCAGACCTGTGGAAAAATAGATAGGCCCAGCCTTCCTTGCTTTGATAAGAGCAGAGAAAAGATTCTGGAGGGCATAAACACAAGACCTCTAGGACCCCAACAGGATTGTCTAGAAATCTTTAGAACTGTATTCCCATCTAGAAGTTGACTTTCGGTTTAAAATATGGTTGATTGATTAGAATTTAAAAAACTTAATTTGTTTTTGTTTCATCTTGCTTTGCCAAATAAAGCCTCTAGTCCTGGTGGTGGTAGAATAGATTTGTGAGCCTAACAAGAAAGCATTTGGGTTATATAATGCTTAGAATTGCCAGACTGTCCTAGATTCGTCTGCTGCTGCCAGTGGTTTCTGATGCCCTGTTGTTATGTCCATTTTTCTTTACTTTATGGGGACTGCATATGAAGGATGAGTCTATAATTTATATGGCCTGGTTCCAGAATGTGTGGGTGTGTCTTTGCCTGCTGATTTATTAAAACTATTTTCATTCCATTAGTATGCTTCAGGTGACTAACTCAATCAGATATGCAGAAAGAACTTCACTAAATCTAATCAAAATGATAAGATTAACTCTGAACATCTTAACAATCACACAGCTCTGATAGAAAATTAAGAGTTTGCCCCTCTCTGCAAGTAGCAGAGGGAGGGTCAAACCAGAGGCTGAAATGGTCAGAAGCCGCAATAGGAATGGCCCAAGAGGATAATGATCCTGGTCCTTTCTTTGGCCAATGCGGACCATCTTTATCTGTTTAAAACAGCGTCGCTCAGCCTTGGCCATTTGAAGACGTGTGGAGCAGAGCAGCTGAAAACCTTGACATTTCCCAGGCTTATGTATGATAGGCAAAAATGTCTTTTTGGTTTCTGAAATAAAGCACCCTTTGCTTATGTACAGGGTGCGTCTTTTGCAACCTTTCAGTTCAGCCTTGCTTTGTTAAATGGGACCTTACAAATACGAGGGCTTGATTTAATGTGAATAGGCAGAACTGACGGAGAATGGCACATTCAGAGGTTCAAACTGGTAGGCAAAAGAAATTGAAGGGTGGAGGTTACTCTGTCTTCAGAGCCTGACTTGGTTGTGCAAAAGGGGACATTGATGTGGAATCTGACTATCCGCTTATAATTGTACAATTACAATTGTTTTTTTTGGGGGGGGGGCGCCTGCATTGTTAATATTGCTTCTTCCAGGGTCATAGAATAACCCTTTCCCACTCCTCATCCATGCACTGAAAAATAAACTATTTCTTCTTTTTGTTTGTTTTAAAAAATAATACTTGGCCATTTATACTCATTGAAGATGCAAAGCAATGTTAGAAAAAAGAACTAGAAAGACAGAAGAAGCCACAGTAAAGTGGAGGAAAAAAGTCTGTTGAAAATAGTAGCATGAGATTGATGTAGCAGGTAGACTTGGGGTGAATAAGACATTTTGGCTTAAGGCCAGCAGCGTTTCAGAACTGGGCTCCAGGTGAGCAGCCCAGAGCTTATGTTCCCCAGTCGGAGTGCCTCCCCAGAGAAGACCCTTTCACCATCACCAGATTATCAGCCTTTGTCCATGAGGGCAGCCAAGAAAGATCTTCCAAGGCCATTTATAGCACATAATTGCTTTGTGTGGAACCAGTTTGGTGTAGTGGTGAAGGTGCTGGCCTAGAAACCAGGAGACTGTGAGTTCTAGGCCTCCCTTAGGTATGAAAGCCAGCTGGGTGACTTTGGGCCAGCTGCCGTCTCTCAGCCCAACCTACCTCACAGGGTTGTTGTGGGGAAATAGGAAGCAGGAATACTAAGGATGTTTGCTGCCTTGAGTTATATATATAGAAAAGGTGGAATAAAAATATAATAATAATGACAACAACTAGGCGGTTCTTGAGATGGATTTGTTGACCGGCTGCACAGAACATCTGTGCATCAGCATCTCCATCTCCTTTCTAAGGAAACTGTCAAATCACAGCATCCTACCTGGGCCTCTTTCCAAAGGCTTTGTATAAAACATGTCATTTCTTGAATTAATCTTTTGCACAATCCAGTGTTGAGCTTCTCCTGGCTTCCAGGAAAGCAGAACCATCTGCAATTCCTGCCTTCCTAAAACTTCCTGTTGCGTTTGCCCTTTTGAAAGGCAAGCACCGAGGACACAGTCTGTCCCTGGAGTAGGCTGGCAGAAGATATTTCTCCTTCTGCCACTCCCTGCTCTGTCCATGTGGAGTCGCTCTCTCCCTTCTTGTGGCGGGGACAATGGAAGGGGGTGGGGGAGCATTTGAGCCTTGTTCTGCGTTTCTGCACGAGTGTGTTTACCGCCTGTGAGCACTCGCTTGCTCACTCACCCTCTTGTTGGGAGTTGTCTATTCCGGCAGACTTGTACGATGTGAACGTCTTGATCCCAGCTCCTGCTTCAGATGTCACAACAAACTGCTCATTAGAGTCAACATGTCAAGTAATCAGGAATGCGGAATTACTAGGGCCCTGAGTGATGCGATGACAACCGCCAAAGAGGCAAGGTGGCTGTGAGAATGCACAAGGAGTGCATAAAAGGCAGGCTTGAAAAAAGGAGAAAAGGAAGGGTGCTCTGCTGCTAGAAGTTGCCCACAAGGAGAAGATGCCATCTTGGTTGGTTTAGGTACAGTTCTGCCTCTGCTGTCTGCCTAGTTAACTTTTCAGGGTCCAGACAAATTTCTGAACCCTGGATTTCATATCTGTGCTGCATCAGATCTTCCTTTTGGAAAGAAGCTTTTAGTCCTTCTGGTCTATTAAAAATAGTGCTTCTGTGTTGCACTAGTGGTTCTGAATGAACACTGCTGTCAGATTCTTCTGCATCTGCCTAAAACCCAAAACACTGTAATATGTTTCCCAAGTAGGGTTGTCACAGTCTCTTTAGCAGATTCATTATGAAGAATGGGATGGAGTTAGAAGAGTTCTGGCAGCTACAGAATTTCCTATCTACAGTCAATATATGTCAAAGTACAGTACTTGAAGGTGGATTTTTTTCTTTCCTGCTGCCTTTCCATGAGCTGGTGAATTGGAGGGTCTCTTCCTTGCTAAAGAAGGAGCTTGCAGATGATGGTTTATATAACCATCTTCTGAATCTCTGTCAGTCTGGGAATTGACCGTTGCATCTGCTTTATGAGAGGGGCCATCCAATCTCATGTAATCCAGTCCAGCTGGGAGGGCCAATATAATCTTAAACCTTGATTCACAGCCCCGTTGCCAGAAATCCTTTTAACGGCTACTGATGCCGGAGCCTTCTACATGCAGAGTGGTGCTCTGCTTCGAATCAATAGCCCATCCCCTGCACTTTGTTTCTGATAACAGTGGCACATTAAGGGTGGAAAAATGGGAGCCTCCCACCTTGCTTAAGCAGCTGACCTTGGGTGAGCTAAAAATACTTCTTGCTGTGACCCTTAGGCCCTTCCAATCCTTTTGAAAAACAAATGTTGAGGACTCAGTGACCCAGAAATGAGACAGTAGCAGCTGGGCTTGGTGGATCTATCTACCTATTCCAACATGGTACCCTTGACATGAATCAATCAACTCCCATAAACTTCAGTCGAAGTCCAACATAATGGTGTGTGTGCGTGTGCGTGCGCACGCGCGCGTGGCATATTCAGGAAGGCTGTTCTACAGAATACAAGCAATATGGGATTGTTGAGGTAGTCCAGAAATCAGGAAGAGCAGGCTGATAGTAGCCAATGGTGGATGTATCTCTGCTTTCATCTCTTGCCCTCTAAGCACTCAATAGTGTCACACACAAGGGCAGCAGCTCTCCAAGATCTTCCATAAACTGAGATCCCCTCTATGCTAAGTATTTGGTGCAACCCTCAGCTGGGATCTCTTCTTGTGGTGCTGAAATCTTATGAAAAAGGGCTCTCCGTTTCTCTCCTCTTTATTTCCTTACATTTGGGAGCCGACTGATGACAAGGAAACAAATGTTCATGAACCTTCACACATTTCTCTCATTTCTGTTATTGTTGAAAGACATTGGGCAGACATCCTGTCTCCTTAAGTGTCGAAGCCATAAAGATAGGGGAGGAAGTGACCCCAATCTGCTAGCCTTCAGAACACCCTTTAGCTGCTCTGGTAATACCTCTGCATTCCTTGAAACGAGAAATATCAGAAGATCAAAAGGGGTGCCCCGAACTTTGACTAGCAACCAATAGGTCATTGGGAAGATAAGTTTCCCCCAATAATAAGGAAGATCCCAAATTTATGCCAATTTTAGCCAATCAATTTGTTAATTGCTGTATCTCCCTGTAAGAAACGTGTATAAAATCATCTTCTTTGGGTGTGATCGGGGTTCTTCTCTGCCTTAAGGGGAGACCCCAGCTGACTCTATTGACCTGCTTTCAATAAAACTTTAAAATCTCAGCTGGTGTTTTCGTGTCTGATCTGCCGGACTGAATCCTAACTGGGGAGAGTCAGAAACTCTCAAATTTTGCTAACAGTGCTGTCCACATTCTTGCACTCAAATCCTTTGTGATTTTCTTTACACATCTTGGAATCCAAATCTCTTGCCCTTATTTCTTGAGCCTTGCTAACTTGCCATATAAAGGGCCAGTAGGTCATCCTCAACATGAATACCAAACCAGGAAATTACTTTACATTTTCAAGGGAAGTCTTTCTCCCCCTGTCCTCCACCCTAATTATGGGGGGCAGGGGCTACATTTGAGGAAGGTAGCGGCTCTGGAAGTTAATCTTCCCTTTGTAGCAACCTCCCTCTGAAAAGCATTGCCTCCTGAAGTTCTTGCACAACTTGTAAATAGTGGTATCCTTGCTCACAGCTTGTAGGCAGGCCAGGTTGCTCAGATGGGAGGGATTGTGTGTGTGTGTGTGACAGAGAGAGAGAAAGAGCAGGTCGGCAGGTGGGTGGAAGGGAGATTGAAGATCATGCAAGCACGTATGCAGATTTTAACCATGAGATTTGGCTAGGTTACTCGTATTCCCCTTTGGCATCGATTCCCTTATGTTGCCTTTCTGCACAGACAGGAGAAACCCCTGCCTCCGGCACATTTTCCACCTAGGAGTTTGGTGGGACATCTGGAAGAATCATGAGGGAGCACTGTGATTTGCAGCCCAGCATCTTTAACTGCATTACGAGGGTTGATGAAGCCATGTGGCCTCCACCACCATCACCTCTGGCAGTTGGGAGCTTGCAACCCTCTAGGCTTAATAGGGATTTCTGTTGGGGAAATCATAACTGTGGAGTGGGGATCTGAGAAAGGAGACTTTTCTTAACCTTCCCCAAGCTCTAAATCTGTAGGGTATCCAAGGAGCAAGGGAAATAAACTGGGAGAAAAAATCAGAGAGGACTCAAATTAGATCCCTTGGAGTCAGTCTCAGCCACATTTCTAGCGGGAAGCTTCTCTGAGTGGCTCCCTGGGTCCGTTCCATGACAAGTACATCACGGAGGGATGGCTTGAACATGTGAACTCATTGTTCCTGGTTGCCTCAAAGGTGCAACTGGTTTGGAAATCTTCTGTGATATTTTTTGTCAAAGTATGCCTTGGTGCAGGTATAAAGGATCCCTCAGTGGGAAGGCCATGACATGGCAGGATTGGGGGCATCAAGCCAAGGCTGGGAGCTGCCCTGTGAATTGGCTAGCCTAGTTGAAATCTTTCTCTTTTCTGTCCTTTTCCCTCTTTCTCAACAGCCTTGGCCACTATTAACTTTCAGAAGTTGGAGCCAGGACTCCTGTCCTCCCTCAGCAAAATACAGGTAAGGAGGACACTTCCCAAGGTCAGAGCTCATGTTCTAATGCTCTTGTTACGCGTTTTATGGTCTGAAAAATAGGAGGGCGCCAAGTGCAAGAAAGCCGGGTTTCTGGTTCACAGCACTGTATTTACCGCTGCATTCTGAACGTAAATCCTTCATGGGTTTCCTTGGGGTTCATTTTCTGCAGCCAAAAATAAAAAAGGTCATTAGAGACCCATCATTGGTCACTGCCCAATTGTGCCCCAAAGAATTTATATCCAGACAGGGTTGGCTTCGGTAAATATATTTCCTTTATGTGCTGGAGGAGGACTGCCTTTATCCTTCTTGTCAACAATCAGTAAATAACCAACTGAAAAGCTGGTTGAACCCTCTCTTGGTGCAGGATCTGGAGGTGAAGAATGTATAAAAGCCATTTTCCTTTCTCATTGAATCACTATCCCCATGTTCTGTGTTCATTTTTTTTTTTTTAAAGAAGCATTCGTTCTCTGCTCTTCACCCAGAAAATCTTTCAGAGTGGCTTATAGCTCAATAAAACTATAGTTCTTGGCCTGTAGGCTTGGATTCTGAAAGATACAGCATTCAAAGAAAAAGAGATGGGAAGAAAGAGGAAAAAATGCAAATTCAAGCACCAATTAATCTATCAGAATGGTATATACAGCTCACCTTCCCTTAAACTTTCAAAGAGACAGATATGCAACTCTTACATTGTGTTTTATATGCCTCCTGGTGGTCAGTATAACTTAAAGTTAAATTTCTTGTGATGACCTGCTGGAATGGAAGTAAAAATAGGGAGAAGAGGTCCCTCACCCCACCCCACCCCACCCCCTCACACACACCAATGTTCCTGCTGCAGCACAACCAAGGAAATATAATACCCAGGCTGGAAATATGCAGGCAAGAGCTGGCAGCTTAATGTCCACTGAGTGAAGCAGTACAATAAATAAATAAATGAGAATAATTCAGAAGTCGATTAAAAGCAAGTCTGTCAGAATAGAACGGTTCCTATGTTGAGGGCTTTTTCCCTTTCTCTATGATCTGGGGAGCAGATGTGGGCGAGCTGTGTCTCTTTTATGGCTGTGTAGAAGAAACAAACCTGGCTGGTGGACATTTTGTTCCTCTTGTCACAAAGCTACTGGGGAGGAACCGTCAAATCCTTCCTGCAGAAGCTAGATTTGCGGGAGGAGCTGTATGTTTACTTCTTTTCGGTGCTTAACATATTTGAATGGCTGCTAATTTTTTTCTGATCCAGAGCAATTGTTGATGCAGTTCAAGGGAAAAAGAGTTAGTAAGAGGAGACGAGGAAGTGCAGCTTCGATTTTCTGGCAGGCAAATTCCTTATAGGTTGCTGAAGCACATGGTGGAAGCTAGGAAGGACCTTTCTGAAACTGAGATAGAGAACCTGTGTATTGAGTTTAGGCTCCAACTGAGATAGAGAACCTCTCTTGCCCTCTGAGCTATAGTACAGTTATCCCAGACCAAGAGTTCTCTGGTCATTGTTCCAACTGTTGTCTTCAGTTTATGCTTAGCTGTGTGCCATAACAGTCCTTCCCAAGAAGGATCTGCAAGTAAAAATCCAACAATCCAGAAGAAATCAGATGGCTGGAAAGCAGGCTGGAGAAGTCCAGAAATAGCAGTGGAAGAAATGGGTGGCTTCTGCCAGCAATGATCTGTTCATAGTAAAGGAAGTCAGCAGATTGGCCAATCTTTGACATCTTTCATAATCACAGATCAAGGGAATTATATGTAGTTTACCTGGGGTTCACCATGACCACCTCCATATTCTGGTTTTATGGCACACATGGAACATAAAGCGACAAAGCAGACTAAGTTCATGCAACATGCTAGATTAAAATGCAGTCAAGTAGTTGGTGGCTCATTGTCTCACGTGAATCCAATCATTGGGCTGTGAGGCTTTCAATTATACTTAATGTGTTTTCACAGCGCACTCCCCTATGGCTCCCTTCATTCACTGATTATGTGTATGTGTGTGTGTGTTGGAGCCTAAACTCAGTACACAGGCTGGGGGGTCCAAAACTGGAAGCTAACTGTAGTTGGTTAAATGGGAGCACAGCATGTCATGGTTGTACAGCCATGGGTTGTTCTACTGTCTAAACTCCTGGCCCTCATCGAATCAGGAGTCTGTACAACATAAAAATAATAAACTTTAAAACCAGGATATTGTAGGAATCCAGTCAGTGGCTGAATTCACACATTGTATCAAGCCTTGATTTTCTTAATAAAATCTTATTGGTTGGGTTTGCATATCCCATGATACTATATGCTGTGGTTCACTTAATCCCAATGACTGAGTTCACCTAATGCTGTAAACTAGTGATCCAGTCCTTCTTTGCAAGGGACAAACTTTATAGCCACCCTCCCAATACCCCCAAACTTAGGTTGCCTGTAGCACTATTCAATGCTGACAGGTTGTGGAGACCTTTACCTGTTAACTGTATAGAGCAGTGTTTCTCAACCTTAGCCACTTTAAGCTGCGTAGACTTCAACTCCCAGAATTCCTTGGCCAGTGTGGCTGGCTGGGGAATTCTGGGAGTTGAAGTCCGCACAGCTTAAAGTGGCCAAAGTTGAGAAACACTGGTATAGAATATCAGCTTTCCGTATATGGGATTGCCAGTAGCTTGGCCAGCTAGAAAGAGAATGAATTTTACCCAGATTTGGGGTAAAATAAGGGATGCAATGGGTCGGTTAAGCCACCGCAAAACCCAGCAAACCCACTAGCCCTGATGACATCAGTGTATCACTGGCAATGCTCCTGCAACCCTCAGAGACCCCCCCCCCAAAAAAAGCCAAAATGCAGCCACCAAACCCAGATAAATTCCCCACTCTTGCCTTAAGGCAGTGTTGTCCAAATTTGGCCACTTTAAGATGAGTGGACTTCAACTCCCAGAATTCCCCAGCCAGCATGGGTGGCTGGGTAATTCTGGGAGTTGAAGTCCACTCATCTTAAAGTGGCCAAGTTTGGACAACACTGCCTTAAAGTTTTACTAACCTCTTTTGAAACAAGATGAAGGTAGACACTCTCACAGGCAGCACGGGGTGGCGTGTATCATTTCCTTTTTGGAGTTGGGGTGTCAGATTGGTGGCAGTAGGTTCTTACTGCTGGTTACAGTAGAAAAGAAGCAGGACATATGGACTGATCTCAGCCTCTCCTCATTCTGGGTCCTGGGCACAAGCAGTGTGGCAAGAGGAAGTCGGTTGGAGATGAACTTTGAGTATCTTGCCAATCATCTCTTTTTCCCATACGTGTAAAGCTGCTTGTAGTTTGCTGCCTTGGAAAGCTGTGAGATCTCACTCTTCTTGGGAAGTGTAGAAGAGGGATCTTTGTATGTGCATAAACAGTCTTCAGATGAGTCCTAAATATTCCACAGATCATAGGGCTTTAGGGCTAAATCTACCATGTATTGATTTTTGGGTGCAGAGGGAAGCGTCCTGTTAGGTATAATTCATGGTTTGGTTTTGTTTTGTTTTTCTCTAACCCTTTCAAGACTCCTATTCTTTGGCTTAAATCTGCCTTCTTGAATTGAGTGTATTTCTTGTTTTTATTATTAACACAAGTCAGGCCAGTAATGTAAAATACGATAGAACAATAACACTGCAGAATAAAAGGAGCAGAGCTTGCAAGCAAAATGACTGCAAAAGCACTAGTGAAGTGAACAGACTTTACCTAATACCTAAATTTTAAATTTTAAAAAAAACAGCAAGATACAAGACAAGTGTATTTATGGTTTCCCCTCTCCAGTGGCTTCTCTGTTTCAGTCCAAGTAAACCATATGCCAATGTTTCTCAACCTCAGCGAGTTTAAGATATGTGGACTTCAACTCCCAGAATTCCCCAGCCAGCATGTTTGGTCTTCAGCTTCTCCAGTTTCAGATTAGAGTGGCTACAATTTGGTCTAGTGGTTAAGACCCCAGGCTAGAATCCAGGAGGTGGGGAGTTCTAGTCCCGACTTAGGCATGAAAGCCAGCTGGGTGACTCTCTCTCAGCCCAACTCACCTCACAGGGTTGTTATGGGAAAAATAGGAGGAGGAAGGACTACTAGGTTTGTTCGTCGCCTTGAATTATTTATAAAAAATAATAAAGGGGGGATTAAAAAATCTAAAACAATATATGGTTTAGGGTGTTGGAAAGCCACAGGTAATCAAAGCTGTAAGGAATGAAGCTGGTGAGGCAGGAACCAGAAATTCCCAGATCAAGCAAAACCATTATGTCACATTGAACTTGTGCTTGCTAATCCAAGGCTGTGAAGGGGAGCCCAATTTCCATTGATTCAAAAAGGCAAGAAGAAGAGGCCCAGAATTTAAACCTTGGAGCATTTGGTAGACATGCATATAAGCTTTAAGTTCTGGGTATTGCACTAGCAGATTTCTGTGTACCTGGTTTAATTCTTGTTTGCAGCAAAGCAGTTCCTCTTGCTGTGTTGGTTTTGAGAGCTTCTGCTACAAGAAATTCCTGAATGCAGAGTTAAATGGTTGTAGAGTCAAAATGTATTGTGTTGCTTGACATAAAGCTTGACATCGTCCTGGGCTTCCTAAGAGAGAACTTCAAAAGAGACCATGTTTTTACCTGGTGTGTTTGCCCTTTTCCAGCATGACATGCCAGTGATGGTGATGGAGTACTGGACTGGATGGTTTGATAGTTGGGGAGGACCTCATAACGTCTTTGACGCAGATGGTAAGTTGCTATTCTGCCATGTTTGCTGGTGCAGTTCCTTTTCTGCCTGACTCCTTGACCCCCTCCCCTCTTTATTTTAATTATCATTCCCAGCTCCAAATAAGAAGCAGACGTAGATCTGCAGGTGTAGTCTCATGGCATAGCTTTGTGTTATCAAAGATCATGTTGGCTTATATGTTAAATGTGTATATATTTAAGCTGGTTATTGCCAATTACCAGTGTAAAGTTTGAACAGGTTATTCTCCTCTATTATTTACGCTTCAACTTTCTGAGATCACAAGGCCATTTTGGTATTAGTGCCTCAGCTGCAAACTTCTCTTACTTGTCTTTGCTGGGCACTGAACCTGATTTGTTTTTTAAGTACCCAGGGAAAAAACCTACATTTATTTTTAATGTTTTCAAGCTTTTAATTTCTCCTAAGGTTTTATGACTCCTTTAAATATAGCCAGTTGCCCCTTTATTGTTCAGATATTTCAGTTCATTTAATTCAAGCTGTCAAGGGAGACCTTGAGCGTCTTGCACTGAAAAATGGATGGCGGAACAAAAACTCAACAACATAATTTTAATTTTCAATATGAATATATAAACCGAGAAGGGAAAATGGTATTGTTTTCTCCAAGAAGAATGGACTGTTTTTTGTCTCCTTTGCGGTAGGAGTTGTAATCACTGAATAAGAATAAAAGACTGAATGCAAAGTAAGTGGAAGTAATTCAGTGAGAGTTACTTTCAGGCATTTATTTTTTAATTCAATCTTGGGGCCACCTGACTCTGGCTTACAATTAAAAGGAAGCAACATATATAAAAAAAAATGGATACAGCTGACCAGAAGACCAATGCTTATCACCAAAAGCCAAAAGTCGTAGGGAATCAACAACTATCTTGGGAAAACAACCATGTTTTTAACGGTGGCAGTACAGGTCTTGTCAGCTTTCCCAGGTAGACCAGACAGGAAACACGACCAGATGAACTAATTCTACTTTATTGTAATGCTACATTAACAGAATCTTGCAAGTCTCCCGCCGTCTCCTTTACAGCCTGAGAACTTAGGGAGGGTCCCTTCTGAACCTCTTTCTCCACCCATTATGCAACTGCAGGCTGTGCCCTCTCTTTATTCAATCATTCTCTAGGCAGCATTTCTTTGCCCTGTCTCCCAGGGACTTTCTCACATACAATTAGAGGTCTGTAGGGGGATGTCATTCCAGAGGGCAAGCATGGGCTGGGCCTGACAGAGCAAAGCCCCATTTTCAACATTCTGCGCAAGCCCAGTTCATGCCTGCCCTCTGGAAGGAGTGTTTGCTGATTCTTCTTCGAAATAGTGTAACACTTAAGGTACTGGAATTGGCTGTGGAGACCCGTGTTCAGAACTCCAGTTCAGCATAGGCGTTCATTGAGTGATTTTGGATCACTCTTTCTCAGCTCAACTTATCTCCCAGGGTTCTTGTTGTGAGGATAAAATGAGGAGAGGTGTCCACATACACCACCATGGGTTCCTCCAGGAAAAGGTAAGTTATAAAGTAAAATAATAATTGTACCAATAATAACATCCTGCACTCGCCAGCTCCACGCCACACTAGAACCTTTGCTTCCCTCTGCAGAGATGGTGGAAAGGGTTGAAGATGTCATCAGTTCAGGAGCATCCATCAATCTGTACATGTTCCATGGTGGCACCAATTTTGGCTTCATGAACGGTGCTCTGCATTTTGACGAGTACAAGTCAACCATCACCAGCTACGGTAAGGTCATATTGGCCGATTTGGCCTGGCTTGCAAGGGACGCTGACAGGTCAAGGCAGAAGAGGCATCTTAGTTCCCAGCTAGGAGAACTCTTGCAATGGAACAGTCCCAGGTTAGAAGGAGGAGCTTCCCTGAAACTCTGGTGATTTAGCCAAGTTACAGGAGTTCCATACAACAACCAGTGTGGTGTCACTGATACCTTGTTGGAATGAAAGTCAAAAGGGGAACGGTTTTAAATCTCCACCAAGCCCCGTTGCTTCTAGAGATGACAGGAATCGCTCCAACGTACTGCCTGGGTTTGTACAGTGTGTTAAGGTGAGCTAAAAATTGGATTGGGTTATTGGTGGTTTGTGGTTATGATGAGAACCAGCCATTGTCTTATAATGTGGTATGAATCAGGCCATCACAGTAATCCATAATATGGTTCATTTTTGCAAGCATGTTATGGGAAAAGAAGAGTTGTGGTTTCTTAGTCAAGTTTTCAGTCTAGCATGTTATCAGAGCCTGGCCTTCTAGAGAGCTTCTAGTTGATGTAATGCTGGAGTAGACAGTTCTGGGTTGGCCAAGCTAGGAATCTGCTAAAGCAGTGTTTCTCAACCTCGGCAACTTTAAAATGGGTGGACTTCAGCTACCAGAATTCCCCAGCCAGCCATGCTGGCTGGGGAATTCTGGGAGTTGAAGTCCACACAATCTAAAAGTTGCCAAGGTTGAGAAACACTGCATTAAAGTATAAGCAGTCTTAGATGTCCTTTTTCTTACTTAGTTCTATAAAAATCTGAGTGAGGGTTTACTGGTCACCCACTTTCCTTGTGAGGTTAAGAACTTCAGAAGCCACCTTACACCAATTTGGATTAGCCCGGTATTGTCAGTTCTGACTGAGAATGGCTTTCCATGTCTGGGGAGTATTTTTTCACCTCACCTACCCTCTCTTCCTTTTAAGAGAAAGGCCAGGGAATGAAGCAAAGATCTTTGAATGTGGAGCATACGCTGTATCGCTGAATTAGGATTCTTCAAGTTTTTTCCCCCCAAAGTCAGCCTATAAGTATGTGGCTGGACTTCTATATCATCTTTTATCTGGTTACTAAATGAACTCATGTTTTTAGGTTCTCATAATTCACATTGAGCCGTGAACTGACCAACTGGGCAGATGGGAACAGTACCTTAACCCCCAAAGACTAACCTCAGTTAAAACTATCCAAGCTTAGCATATTGTGAGAATGCCAACACTGGGATTGTTCCTAGCCTGGTTAAGTGGGTTGTGTGAGCCCAGCCTGTGTGTGTATGTTACATTCTTGTAGTGATTTCCATGATGTGCACCCAGAAAGTATGTCAGCTATGCTTTCCTGCTGGACCCAACATTGTTTCTTCCTCTTCCTGCTCTACTTTTGTGTTTGCAGACTATGATGCTGTGCTGACTGAGTCTGGAGATTACACCGCCAAGTACTTCAAACTGCGCAAGCTTTTTTCCGGCATTCTGGGTAATTAGATCAACACAGGAGAAGCTTCTCTGCCTTCTCTAAACACTGATGGGGACCCCAGGAACCCAGCTTGAAAACTGGCTCCCCCTGGTGTGGATGCTGGAGCCCTACTGCTCCTCATGTAGCTTCATTCTGTTGATTAGCTGGGGCTGCTTTCCGAGGTGGGGGGGAAGGGGAGGTAGGAGTTTTGTGGTAGAAATGGCCCTTCAGGTGACCTCAGGGCAGTAGGAAAGGCGTGAGCCCTAATAACAGCATTGGTGGACTTGAAGCAAATGCTGATTGGAAAGAGTGGTGGGGGGAGGGAGGGAGGGAGGATGGAAGGAAGGGACATCTTCTCTTTTTTCTTCCTTCCTTTCTCCCCTGTCCTTTTCTTTCTTTCTTTCTAGGACTCTCCCTGGGCAGTAAATATCCCCCTTTCATCTCCTTCACCAGTCTCAGTCAGTAGAGAAGCGTTTTCTTTGATCCTGTGAAGAGGCTATTCCAGAGCAGGCCAAAGTAAAGTCTCCTTTGAGTCAGTCTCTACTCTGGATGACTTTATGAACAAATTCCTGAATTTTCTCGGTAGTACAGTAGAAGTGTTTTGCCATAGCCTTCCTCCACGGTGGTGGTGGTGTTTCTTCCAACTTACCAGTCCAGCCAACAGCCCTGACGTTTCTTCCATTAAGTGTTAACTGGGTCTGACCCGGCTTAACTTTTGGAGATCAACTAGGTCCTTCCCTCTGGCTGGGCATTCAATGCAGAGACCAAAGACAGGTTCTCCGGCACTGAACTGAAACAGCTCATTTAGTTTAAGAGCCTCCCATTTGGGGCTGTGCATGTTAAGCATGTCTTGTTCCACCAGCAGAGGGGTAAAAGATTCGGTTGCCAGTTGTTTGGTTGTACGTGGGCCTAGGCTGGGGAGATGGCATCATGTTCTTTGCTTAAGCAGCAAAGTATCTTGAGCCAGTCTTGGCCTCCCTGCTCTTTCTTGAGTTGTTTGGCTCAGGACCATGGGGCTGCACCTGCTATGACTACCTCACTCTGAGACATGGGGAGCCATTCCAGAAATGGCTGCTTTCTGTCTGGGAAAGTTTCCACAGGAAAGCACTTGACAGATTCTCTGGAGCAGACAGCAGATCCAGTGTCTTGGGGCAGGCCAGGCATTGAGCCCAGGGTGGCCGGGGAGTCTCTGACCACTTTTTCCTGCATGCTCCCTCAGGAGATTCCTCAGCTGTTACACATGTGGGGCCAAAAGAGCAGGAAAGGAGGAAGAGCTGGAGATTAGGGACCCATCTCTCTCAAATGGCCCCACACCTGGAACCAGACCTGTTTTTTATACTCACCTGTGGACTACAGCAAAGCCAATTAAGACAATTAGAATAATGGAAGTGGATGCCCCGACGCCTTTTTAGGGAAATAAAAGTGTTCCAGGCAGCATCAAAGCCTCCAAATGTTTGAAGAATGTGTTACTTCTCATAGTTAATTTAGATGATCCAAATAGACTCTTATCAAGCCAATAACTATTTTGGGAAATTGAGACATTTCTCCACCAATACAGTGCTTGAACTCAACTGTGTTCTTTCTTTACTTTTCCAAAGAGACTCCTCTCCCTGCACCTCCGGTAGTTTTACATAAAGCATCATATGGGGCAATCCTGATGCAGCAGTATATCTCCCTGTGGGAATTGTTATCGTCAGTGATCGAGGTAAGTCATCCTCCAGGGATGAATGTTCTCAGATTGTAATGATGAGAATGTGAACAAACCACAAATCACAGCCCGGGTCATCATTAAAGATCTCAGAATAAATCTAAGTGTATGGATATCACTGGGCTTTGAAGATGCTGGTGTGAGATTGGTTGATCATGCATACTTAAAACGGATTCACTATATTTATATGCAGATATAATGTGCAGGCTGCGTGTCTTAAATGGCTTGATAAGTCATTTGCAAGGTTAAACATGCATGTCTGAACAAGTCCTCAATCCTCTCATTCAGGTCTGTTATTTAATCCCTTTTTTGGAGCAAGCAGAAGGAAAATTCTACATTCCTGAGAGATGATTTTGTGTGACATTTGGGAAAACAACTAGCCTAGTTTTCTAAGTTTTGCAATATTCAGCTTATCAATGCAAACTGTTTGCCTCTCAGTCCAGTGTTTCAGAACGAATCTGGTTGCTTGTTTTAGCTCCTGCAAACAAGCATTTGACATCACAGCCTTCCTAATGCTTTGCTTGGTGCCTGCAGTGTTTGCATGTGCGAATCGATCACAGATCTTCAGGTGTCAAGGGATTAAGGCAGGTCTATGTGTAAGCATGAAGCCAGACGTTAGCCAAGGCTTTGATGTGATTTGATCTCTGTTGATATGAACAAAGTGATCCATACAGATTTGAATCTTTCCACCAGAAGAGGAGATGTTGTGAAGGTGTTAAGCTAACTCTACTTCACATTACCTGTTTTATATTTTTACTCTTTTCATTTCTTTCCTTATCATCATGTTGTTACCTTATTATTGAGATGCGTCTGTTTCACGAACCCATTAAGGAAAGACAAAAACGTATTTCTTAGCAGTTGCTGTTAGGATCCTGTTCTGGTTTCTCTTCTGCAGCCTGTGAAGTCAGAATACCCCATTAACATGGAGAACCTGCCAGTGAATAACGGCAACGGACAGGCCTTTGGCTACACCCTCTATGAGACTGTCATCTTTGGCGGAGGAACTCTGTATTCCCGTGATTACATCCGAGACCGAGCACAGGTGAAGTTGGGTGTGCAAGACTTAGATTGCTACTTTCTTCTGAAGGATCAGGGAGGGAAAAGCTGGTTAGATCTTAGTTAATTTATAGGTTACCCTTGGATCAAGGTGACTTGCTTGGAGTAAACATATGTTGAATTTGGTGACCCAATGTAAGGGTTGAATCTGGTGAGGTAGGAATCTCTCCTTCTCACACCAGAGAACATTTACATTTATATCCCCCTGCAATCCAAATTGACTATTAGATTTGGATTGCGGTGGTTCTGTCCACTTCTTGGCAGCTTCCTAAAATTGAAAGTGATTCTTTTCCAAGCATAATTCTCATAGAGTCTCTTTAGGAAGATTTATTGAGAAGAAAGTGATGGGGTTACAAGAATTCCAGCAACTGAACGATTTCCCATCTCAAACCAATACCTCCCAAGTATGGAAATGTCTTTTTATTTTCTTTCTAACTGCCTTGTGAACTGGTGGGTCTTTTCATTGATAACAAAAGAACTTGCAGTTAGTTGTTTACCTAACAGTCCCCTGAATTTGATCAATCTGGGAATCAACAGTTATAAGCTGATAAACAAGAGATAGATGGCAGAAACCTTCAAATTCAAGACATGAGCAGTTTCACAGATATGAAAAAGTGAGACGAGATCCAGGATTTAAGCCTAGGACTAACATAAACAAACATAATATTTCTTTGTATGTATGGCTTCCTAATCCTCTTCAGTCAATCGATTTGTCTAAGGTTTGGGGGTCTGTGTGGAGACACAGATTGGGGAATAGTTTATCTGCACTACCTGCCATGAAGCCTTGACACCCACTATGTTTTATCTTTGTGTCCCTCTCCTTCATGGATCCCAAGCTGTTCCACTCTGGACCCAGGTGAAACCATGCTGATGAAATAGGTCTAAGAGAGGGCAGCCTGATGCCTCTGGAAACAGCCTCCTCAATACAATTCCCCAAGAAGGTGGCCTTGCCTTCCTGATTGGTGCCCAAGATTTTGACCTTCAAAGATATACTGGCCTCAGAAACAGAGATTTCCCCAAAGTTTTGTGATCTGTCCTCCATGAATGTGCCTAAACAAGCCTTCTCCAGTTTCAGATTCTCTAGTTGTTCCCATGAGTCTCAGTTGTTCTGGTCATTTGGCCATAATAAACATTGCACACAGGATCTCCAGTTGAGTTCAGAAGTTTGATATTTAGTATGGACTGCCTTGTCTAAACCCTTTTCTAAAAGCCACCCTTTAGCTGTTGAGGGACCTTGGGGATCCCTGGAGCTTAGTTTGAATGCTAGCCATCTACTGAAGCTTTAAAAATATAGAAAAAGGTTTGGTGTAACTATTTACAGAATCTGTTACAAGTAGAAAATATTTGTCTTTTTATCAAACAATTGGATGCCCATTACCTGCTATCTGTAACCACTGAGGTTGAATAATCTAGTTTTTTAAAAAATAATTTTCCCTCATTCTGTTTGTTTCTATAATCTTTTCAAATGATTATAATAATGCGACTACAACCAGTGCTTGGAACAGAATCCCACAGTTGGGATTTTCACCAGGTACTTCTGCTCCCTTCTTGTTACAGTCTCTAAATCCTCCTCTAATCTCCTGTCTTTCGTGAAAGTTAAAAGAGGCCTTGTTTGTTTTTTTCATGCAGGTGTTTGTTAATACTCGGTATATTGGTCACCTTGATTACAACATACAGGAGCTGTTCATTCCTAACAGACAGGTGAGGAGTCAGAAAAAGCAGTTGGAATTACAGGCAAAAAAAAACTTTTATTTTTATCCCCATCTCTAATTACTCCTGTCCCCAAAACTAATCAGCTAAAAGTTCGCTGCTCGGTTTACTGATTAAAACACCCTGAATTTGAGTGATTAAAACCAAAATACGATAGCAACCCATCCTAGTCCCTGAGCATAAAGAGACGTGCAATATGAAAAATAGTCAAAGGATGAAATAGTTAATTTGTGCACCAGCTCAGCCATCAATCTGGCCCATTTCCTGGGTTTGATTGTTTCATCCATTGATCCATTTATTTGATATCCAGTTGGGTCTTTGATTCCCTTTTCCACCACAAAACTGCTCTGGAGCCGTTGGGATGTGGAGAGACATCATGGCTACCAGGCCTTCCATGCCATGTACAGAAAGCTTCTATTCTGCCCTTAAAGAATGTTAGTCCTGGAAGAGGGAGTGCTCATGCAGAGCTGAGGTGAAGACAGATGTAGCATTTTTTTTTTTTTTACATGTGTTAGGATAAAGACAGTTTGGTTGGATAAGTAGTACCTCTGTCTTCTCTCTAAGCTGCAGAGTAGGCACTGTTCCTAGAGACGGTAAACCCCAGGGCTTCTCTGTGTACCCAGATTTCTGCAAACATCTGTGCTTCCTTCTTCTTGGATTTAGTTCTTCTCTTTCCCATTCCTTGTAGGGATATAGACAGCTCCAGATCTTAGTAGAGAACTGTGGGCGAGTGAACTATGGGCTTAATCTGAATAACCAGCGGAAAGGTGAGTTGTGCTTTTTCCTGCTCTCATTACTTTAATCCTCAGCTCAGTGTTTCACAACATGGGGTTTTGCCTGTGCTGTATGCTCCTTGCTTTAAAACAACAACATTAAAACTCTATGCCCAGAATGTTGTATGAATGCTTCCAGTAGACACCAGAAAGGGTGTTACACAGAAAAACCCAAGCAAACAGGTTACAGAAGAATGGATTTAAGTTCCAGGAAGACAGATTCTAGTTGAATGTCATGAAAAAAATTCTAATAATAAGAGCTACTCAGCAGCAGAACCAGTGACTTATGGAGCTGGGGCCTCCCCTTCTTGAATTGTTCAAGCAGAGGCTGGACGTCAGTCTGCCAGGAACCCTAAAATTTGAATTCCTGCACTCAGCAGGAGAAATTGGACTCAGTGGCCCTTTCCAGTCACCACACTGGACCAGATTCTAGAGCAAGCAGATTAGAATCAGCACCAAATTGCCCATGGACGGCTGAAAGGGCGAGGATAGACTCTGTCCTTCGAGGGTTAACAAAGAATAGACCAGAGGGTCTGCCACAGCCAGGATTCCTCCACAGAAAAGGCTCTTGGAAACAATGTCTTAAGCCCTTATTCTGCGTTGTAGATAGTTGGCAGTTGCTCGTTTCAAAACCCTGTAAAGTAAGTAGCAGGCATAACTTGATTTGCTATTTCACTCCTCTGGATCTCCTCACTTACTGTTCAGTCAGTTGTAATGTTTGCAATGGAAAGTGATGAGTAGGAGCCAGGAGACCAGAACCTCTTTCTCCAGTTGGGGATTTGGGTACAGCTTGGATCACAATGCCTGATTTGGTGCATCTTTGCTCTGAATGCATGACTACACTATCCCTTGTCTCGTTCCGCTTAAGACATGAAACCCCTTGGCTGTCAGTCTTCTTCATGTTCTGTTTAGATCCTGTGGATTGAGCTGGACTGAGTAGCAGATATGTGGAAGCACTGGCTAACTTGGCTCCATCTTGAAAATTAAAATTCTCCACTGGGCAACCTTGAGCCTTTAGGTTCAAGAAATGTTTTGGTTCTATTTTATTTACTTGTAATTTTATTTGCATTTATTTATTTGTTGATTTGTTTGTTGATTTGACTGATTTAGATGCCACCCAACTCCAACTGATTCTGGGCTGACAAATAACATAAAAACCAATATAAACCCAAATCAAGATGGGATCCGGGCACAATGTACAGACAACAACAAAAATAGCAGACACACCCAGCAAAGAGCCCCCTCCGCCTCACCCCAAGGCCTGGGAGTAGAAGCAGGTCTTCAAGGCTTTACAGGACACCAACAGGGTGGGAGCCACACGGATTTCAGGGGAGGGGGATCTTATTCCAAAGGGCAGGTGCCACAACATGTATGTTGATCTGATGCTTCTAAAAGTCACTGCATTTCAGGAGCAGAACTAACCTTGCATATTACCTGCATTTTTTTTTCTCCCTTTGGGGAAAAGGAAAGAGAACAGAAATTCCCTTTGCTATGGAGCTGTTGCAGCAGTGGGAGCAAAAGAGTCCCCAAATACAGGGCGGGCCATTTCTCAGCCTTTGGGAATAAGGATTGTGCGGGCCCTAATTCCACTTTTGAGGATGGCTGCTGTTCTTGGCAGCCCAGCGTTCCTCCCCTTTGAAAGGCGATTCATCAGCCTTGTCACTGCCCCGCTCAGCATTTCCTCTTGTTTCTCTTGCAGGCTTAATTGGCGACATCTTTTTCAACAAAACCTCCTTGAGAAACTTCAAGATTTACAGCCTTGAAATGAAACCCAGCTTCATGGAAAGGTTTGCTTAGTGACTCTAGACAATGGCACCCCCGCCCCTGCCCCCTCTGCTTTTTTGTCGTAGTTATTTGTTTTCTTCTTCCCCTTGTTGACTGAAAATGCATTTGGCTGAGGTCCAAACCCTAGTTAGCAGCTCCACCTGCCAGCAGTCTGGCATCTGGCAAAGAATTGGGCTGATAGTTCTCAAACATGCAGAGCCCTGCAGCAGCCCTCCTTAGCAATCCCCCTTTCTCAACATAATTTCCCATTTTCATGCAAACTGGCACCACCAACACTGATAATGCTTTGATAGATAAAACCAGGACAGCAAGAGTGCCAGCGCCTCTTGTCATGTGGGATCCTAGAGGGAGAGATTGCCATTTCCCAAATATAAATTCCAAGACTAATAAAGCTTTCAAGGTGAAGATCAGCACTTTGAACTGGTTCTCTTGTAACTGACCAAAACCAGGCTAAGGGGGCTTGTGGGTGGGGGTGACATGCAGCTCCATCCTGTGCAAGGTGAAGCTTCAAGCAGTGCAAGAATGGTGGCCGCGTTTGACATGGTGGCTTATTCATTGGGCAGGTTCTGGAGTAGAAATTCCTTCTTAGCTATGGTAGATCAGACCAATAGTCTGTTGAGTCCAGCATCTTGTACCCCACATGGAAAGTTTGTAAGCAGAATAGGCAATTAGGAGCTCTCTCTTGCACTCTTGTTCTCCTGAGGCACAGGGTGATATCAAATAGCTAGCGTGGCAGAAGAAAAATGCTTTTGGATCAGGCCAGAGGTCCATCTTATGGTGGTTACTGCATCACCCCAGGGAAGCTTGCAAGCAGGACCAGAATTTTTGCTCCTCAGCATTTGGAATTCATTGGTGTATAGCGTTGGAATAAAGAGGTCCTGCTTATCAGTCATAATAATAATAATAATACTATAATACCTGGAAGTGTAGATTAGGTAGTGGGTTATCAATTTACACCGATTCTATATGTGCTTCACCAACAATCATTTTTTCACTAGTGTAACACTAGCTAGGGAAATATCTAAATGGGGAAAACTACTCTGGCTACTAAAAAACAAGTAATATATACCTTCCTGGTTGTCTTTTTTTTTTTTTTTTCTGGCATCATAGTTGGGGGGAAAAAAGGTCCACCAGAGGTGCCCAGAAATACTCTTGGGAGCACAGCTTTTACTGAAGAAGCACAGCAGCTTTGCTCAGCGTATTCCAAGCTTAGGAAGAAAGATCCCATTTGATGTCCAAAGCTGCCTTGTGTTGTGATCCTGATCTCCAAAACAAGGCTACGTGATCCATTTGGAATTTTAGATCTTTGTGTTATGAGTGAACAAGGTTCTCCGCTAGGGTTCTGCTGAACTGTGATCTTACTTACATTAGCATTTCATAGTTCCCCAGTTCTACCTTAGCATAACAAGAAGAAACTGTTTATTGGATTAGGGCTTTGGGGTTGGTTATATATATGTTGCCTCCAAACAGGTGCAGCCCCTTTATTAGGGAAATAGACACAGCCCTGGAGAAATGAAATGGTTTAAATGAAATCTGAAGTAACGTTCTTCCTTGCACTTAGAAGAAACACAGCTGCCTGACATTGTTTCTTACAGTTGGAAATCGTGATAGTTATGGCGTTTGGTTTTTGGAAGGAGGGAAAATGGGCAGAAGCGTCTCTTTTTTAGAATCCCGTTTCTTTAAAGGTGATGCTGTAGGTCTTCCACAGACCCCCTTGTTACCATATGTCATTTCTACCCCAGTAGTAACTTGGAGGCTTTGCCAGAAGGGGTCAGGTACGACAGAAGAAGGAAAAGGAAAAAAGGCACTGGGAAATTATCTCTCCTAGACAATAAGATTAATATTGGCTTTATTTGTGTGTGTGTGTGTGTGTGTGTGTGTGTCTCAATTTTTCATATCAAGCAATGTTTCCTCCTTTCTGGAATACCTAACATAATTCTATAATCCATTCTTTGGATGTAGCTTGTGCTTGGATGAAATGCTATGTTGTGAAAACGTTAGCTGGAGGAACAATAATGCCCTTGAAATACCATCTCATTATTACTTCCTGATTACAGGCTGCAGTAATTTTTGTCTTCCTGTTCAGGATTTCAGCCACCCCTGGGGGGGAGGGGAGCTTCAAGGGATGGAGGCTGGCGAAGGAGGGGAAGGGGAGTACTAGTACTAGGGGCCTCTGACTTGATAATAGCAATCACAGAGGTAAGCACTTCAAAGCGATAATAGCTGGGAGGGACCCTTGAAACCATCAGGTCCAAGTCCTGTTGTCTACAGAAATCCAAATGAACGCAAGCTTGACAAACGACTATTCTCTTCTTTCCTCCCTCTCAAAACATCCCTATACAGTTCAAAGAGGGTCTGTTCGAATCTAGTTCTAATCCTCTGGAAAATATAGCCCAATTTTGCGTTCTTTGTTTCCAAGCACTCCTCTCTTGTTTCCAAACAGTCTGAAATTTGTTATCAGAAGGGATGATTATTTGAACGCCAATTCACAGCACAGATGCATATAAGGTCCACAGAATCATAAAATAATACAATTGCAAAAGTTACAAGGGGCCGTTAGGTAGTTAAATTCAGCCCCCTGCTTAGCACAGGAATCCAAAGCACACCTGCCAGATGGCCATCTCAACTCTCCTTGAAGATAACTATAAAGGGGAGTCCACCATCTCTACGGGTCGCTGGTTACATTGTTGAACTGTTCTTAGAAGTTCTTCTAACTTTCAGAGATTGGATTTTCAGTGGGTTCTTTAGCGTATCTCGTCAGGTTTTCAAATATCCAGGTGGAAAAATCTCAATTTCTGAAGTAGAGTTTGACCCAAGACCTGATGAATTAGGTGCAGGATGTCTGTGAAAGTATACTCTAGAGAAAACTGCTGGAGGGGGGAGGAAATGTATGCATTACCCAATAAGCAAGACCTACCTTCATCAACGTTGATGGGGCATGATGATGGATTTCTCTCCTGGAGACCCCTTTGAGGAAGTGGCCCTTCCTTTCTCCCCCAGTCTGCGTGGAGCCTCTCCTTGGAGCGCCATCCCTGACAACGCAGTGGGTCCTGCCTTCTTCCGGGGAAGCCTGCAAGTGCAATATCTGCCTGAGGATACCTTCCTGAAGCTCGAGGTAAATTGTTGGTTATTTTTCAGGGCCATAAGCAGAGATGGGTGGATGCGGGAGACGCGTCTCTCACAATTTCCCTAAACGTTGCTTTAGAACAGAGACCTGCCACAATTCGGCGTATTGCAATACTGGAGGCAGCAGAGGCTAACTTGCAACCCTACTCTGTAGAGTTATGCAAATTAGAAAGTGCAGATGATTGGACGTAGCTGTGATGGAATGAACTTATGAAGGCCATGCTCAGGGAGATAAGCGTGTTCTTAGCCCCCAACAGGAGCGTGGGAAATTCAAGAAGATGAGTCTGGCACCTCCCTAAGGAATTCACAGTGTTGTGGCTGGCTGGCTTGGGAACTTGGGTTCAGTCTGGTGAGATTTCTGTCTTGAGGTTAGAGCTAATAAACGCAACAGAACTGTATTTGCATTGTCTCGTGCAGTTCTTTGGGCTGAACCTGACAATAGCAGAATAACTGACTGGATATTTATTTATTTATACTTCAAATCTGGTCGCCACCCACCTCACTCAAGAGCGACTCTGGGCGGTTTACAATAAAACAAGAATAAATATTAATTAAAATACAATTAAAATTACCATAAGAACTCAGTTAATACATAAATAATGTCATCCAAGATACTGGTGGTAAATAAAGGTTATGGGAGTATCTTCGAGGTGCCAGCCACCCCCAGGGTTGGTTGCCCTTCTTCTCGCCTCACGCGAGTTGGCAGAGCCAGGTCTTCACTCCTTTCTGGAAGGTCAGGAGAGTAGGGTCCCACCTCACCTCTGGGGGGAGAGTATTCTATAGCAGCACTTATATAGCAGCACCTCATGTGTTGAGTGAGAGAATTAAGGCAGAGCTATGTGATAGTGGGGGCAGCAGGATAGAGAAAATGGTGCATTTGAGAGAACAAAGAGGCAGTGTTTCATGAACATAGTTTGCTTCTAGGGAGTTATTTTTATGGGATCCTCTTCTAGTGGCTTCTGCTGGCCTCTAGTATCTTTTTTCCACCTTTAACAACATTCTTAGCCTTCTAAATGTTTTATGGATTGTTTCTGAATCACTGTGAAGGTCATGAGGGAGGAGAAGTTTTTGTTGTGTTTCACTTGTCCAAACTGGCAACCTATTTTCTTCTATATGGAGGTAGGGGCTAGGACAGGAAGGGGAACACAAAACCCCTTCGTTGGCAAGGATCCTGGGGCCCTACAATCATCCAAAAATGATTCCTTTAAGTTAGCAGGAACTTTCATTCCTCCTCCAACAACATCACGGGTTGGGAAATTGACATGAGTATCTGTAGCTGGCTTGAATATGTCTTGTGTCCGTCATTCTGGAGGACTGTCAACGCAATTCGGTCTGGATTTAAGCCTGCATTGTAGATGAAATTGCCCTAATTGTGCATCATTTTGTGTGGCCTATCAGCATTTTGTGGAGGCAGGGAATGGGGGAAAGGAAACAATTGGACAACAAATTCTGTATTTTAAGTTAGTATTCTTTACGCATAGTTGAGATTGATCTACTGTTTTGTTCGATACAAAGTGTTGATGGTGGTCTAAAAGGTATGCTTCGCTAAGAATACTTATTTGTAACAATGAATGTGCATTTGTCTTCTTTCTTTCTTTCTTTCTTTCTTTCTTTCTTTCTTTCTTTCTTTCTTTCTTTCTTTCTTTCTTTCTTTCTTTTTTTTTTAGTTTTTGCAGCAGGAATAGAAAAATATGTGTAGGATTTCTAGCACCACTGCAGTATTTTCTTAAACTTGGCATATTGGGTGTGATTCTCAGAACATTTCATTATTAAGGCAACATTTGTCACCTGTAAGAACTCTAGGTACATTGCAGAATGCCTTCGTCTTGTACCACTGTAGTGTGACCCCTTGTCTGTGTTCTAGGGCTGGGAAAAGGGAGTTGTATTTGTCAATGGTCAGAACCTTGGTCGCTACTGGAAAATTGGTCCTCAGGAAACGCTCTACCTCCCAGGAACATGGCTCCAACAAGGGTACAATGAAGTGAGTGGCTTGGCTTGAATCATGTTCTCTTTCTTCTCATGTCTCTGAATATACCCAGAGCCCATCAGATGGGTCATAAACTACTTTGGCATAAAATGGTGCACTTTCCAAGTAAACCTTTAGCACTTTTTGACTTTCAGATTCCATTCTAAGAGAGCTTCAGGTTGAAAAGCTAAGCCTTTAAACGCACACACACACACAGAAATATACATACACATATTAACACACACACACACACGAGACATTAGGGCATGTAAATAGTGCTCATGTGAACAACTAGCATGTGCATTTCTGTATAGACCTTTAAGAACAAATCAACGCTGTTGGAGAAGTAGTATGAAATTTACTTAAGGGAAAGACAAGAAACTAACACTGAAATACTTGTCTTTCATTATTCATAAGCAAACTTCCTCTTGACTCTAGAGATATAGATTTCATTTATTTATTCAGGGGTGTGCAGAATTGACAAAAAGAAATGTATTCTTTCATCTGAGCAAGGTCGTTCCTTTTCTTCTTGTTTCTTCTCCAGATCATTGTGTTTGAAGAGCGTCTTGGAGGCCGTATCATCCATTCCACAGATCTGGCCTTCTTGGGAAGGGTTCAGTACGTGAGCTGAGCTCTTCCTGATTGTTCTACCCTCTACTGGTAGTAATGGTTAAGGTTATGCTTCTTAACTGATTGTGGGAGTCAAAAGAGTCTGGATGCAGACCTTCCTCCCTCTCATTGTGAAAACTGTGCCCTGTATCCTTATATTTTCTAGTTATGGGTGGAGTTTGGGCAATGAAGGCCCACCTTGTGAGTTAATTTAGGAGGTTAACTAAGAGTACTTGAAGAAAGAAAGAAACCCAGATAGCTAGGAATGGTCTTCTAAAGGAATTCAACTTTACTACAGGTTCTCTTGTCCTGTAACACTAGATGCTAAGGACCCGACAAGGGAATGCATGTCATCAGGGATCGACTGGATTTAAGCAGCTGATCTGCAGTAGTTTGACTTGAATCAGCTTTTATGTTTGTGGCTGGAAAAGGAACATTCCCTTTTGCCCCTGTAGTAGTCAGTGTTGGGGCTTTTGAGAAGAATCTGAATCGCCAATCTTAGATACCTGATTCGGTCATTAGGCAGGCTGTGAAGGAATGTAATTTCTACAGCTTTGCATTAATTCAGTCATTCAAACCCAGAACTTTATGGTTAAAGGAAGGCACCAGGAGCACCAAGTTTGGGCATATAAATGCCAGCAGCTGATGGGGAGTTCCACGCAAGCCAGATGGAAATGAATGGAAATTGCATTTCAGTGACATGTAATGAATTTGGGGGGTTTGGAATTGGGCTTTGTGCAAACTACACAGAACACCTGTAACTTCTGAGGCCCGTTGCCACATGGATTGCCCTTGCAGCTCTCCCCAGCTCTACTACAAGTTCTTGCGGTCACAAATAATGAGGTGTGAGTGCTGGGCCAGGAGTGTGGGGTGGGCTTGTACCTTTGCATCAAGACTTCACATGCACTAACCTGCTGCTAAACTTTAGAAGCACCGCCTTGAGCAGTCACGGCCAGGAGGAAGCTGCAACAGAAGCCCCTGCTTGTATAGAGCCCCCTAAAGACTAACCCAGAATGGTGCTGTTTCAGAAAATAGCTGTGTCCAGCAAAATAAAACCATCACACAATATTCCCCAAGTATGTTGGGATTCTGTTTAACGTGCTTCAGCCATCCCCAGTGTAGCACCCCGAGTGAATTGGGACTACAGTCCTTAGAATTCATAGCCACGACAGCTTTCTAGAATAGACTGCATAGGGGCCATTTTCTCAATCCGTACAGAGGCTCCACTTTGGAGATAATCCTCAGATTGTGACCTTCTGTGTTGAGACTCAACTAGACCATATCTCCTGCTTCTGCGGGAGGTTCTGAAGGATTGGAAATTCATCCTGAAAGGAGATAGTCTGCCTCTGTGCATTTTTGAAAGGTTAGCCGAGTGCGAAAGGAGGAACTGGATCTGTTTTAAAAATGGCCTTTTTCATGCTTCTTAAAAAGGGGGAAAGGAGCATGGTTCCTTTCCCCAGCGTGATGCCCTCCAGTGCTTTGAGGTACAACATCTATGATCCCAGAAGGCCAGTGGATGATGGATCCTGTATCCCCAACCTTGCGAGAAGTATAGGTTGGAAGAAGCTGGCGTAAGCGATAAACTTTCGTCTCCATATCCTAATTTCTTTGTGTCCTTTCAGCATTAGTCAAGACCTCAGTTTCCCTTTTGGAGCCAAATACTGTAACAACCATGGCCATCATTGGTGTCAGATGTCCTCCTGTAGCTAGCCTGCAATTGGTTGTGTATTGCAGGCGCGTGCGCACACACACACACACACACACACACACACACTGAATTTGGCACTTGTTTTTCTAGCTATTCCTCAGGTCAGCCGTCAGGATACAATTTAATCATAATCCTGCCCCCCCCTCCCTTATAGTATAACCCTTTAACAACTGCAGGCTCAAGAGATGTTGAGGGGCTTCTGGCTGTTAAAAACCATATTTCGTTTTATTTATGAAATTAAATACAGTTAAATTAAAAACATGGAGAATAGTACAGCTGTAAAAACAGAAGCCAAGGGGGGGGAACGCCCCTTCCACCTGTTCTGTGCTCTGCAACTCACATGCACCCCAGTGTCAAAGATCTGAAGCTTCTGTTGCCTCCCAAGTGCGCAGCCCGCCATCCGCCATGTGCTCCTTAGCAAAAATGGGAGGAAATCAGGATGAATCATTGTGATTTTCTTTTTTATCTATGATTTACTGCAGCCTGGCAGAGTTGTAGTCATAAAATGGAGGGGGGGGGGACACACCAGCAGAAGAAATTGCAATTGGAAAGAAGTGCCGCACTGTGGAAACAAAAGTTCTTTTTTAAAAAATGAATGAATGAATAACTGCCTCTCAATTCCCCTTTAATCAAAGGTTAGGCTGGTGTTTTGTTTTGAAAGCCTGTGTCTAAATTCTGTATTGTTGGATACGAATTTTACTCAGATGCTGTTCTCTCTCCCCACCGACAGTGACCGTGTTTTTTGAGTTTTTTTTCATAAAGTCATATTAAGGCCCAGTTGGTTTGTTGGTTCGTTTTTTTCCTGTGACTGGTTTGCTAAATACTGGTATAAATGAAAAAAAGAAAAAGAAAATTTGTCTCTATTATTATTTATTGTTACCATGATCATTTTCCCTATCACGGGATTTCTGTCACTAGTCCCAAGCATGATTTCAGTCCGTGCTGCTTAAGCATCTTAGTTACTCAGGTTAAAGACTAAAAAAATAAGTCGTTTTTTGCTGTACAAGATTACATTACTTTCCTTTCAGCCAGAAGATACAATTGTGCTTTGTATTTTTCAATGTATATATATATTTAAAGGAAAGCCAAAAAACAGTGTGTCGGTTACTGGGGCGGGGGAAATCAGGACCCAAGAGGCCGTTTTTAAAAAGAAATCTCAGTAAGGACTGCCATAATTGACGGTTCTGCATTTGATCTGTTCAGCAAGAGATCAACGTCAGCAAGAGGCACAGATGCTGAATTTTTTTAAACCTCTCCCCCCTCCATCTTCATTTCTTTAAACACACAGGAGGGCTAGCTTGGTTTAATTTATTTCTGCTCTGCTGAAGTTCTGGCCATCGCTCCAGAGCATGACAGAATTGGAAGACAGCGGCAACCCTCTTACCGGCCGGCTCGTGCGTATCCCTCATTATGTAATTCCCAAATCTTTGAATCCACATTATTTCAGTATGTACCAGGAAAAGAGCGCTCATTAGTAGCCCAGGGTCTGTAGCAGGCTGTCGTGTTCTGGTATTCACTCTCTTTATCATTTATCCCATGCATTGGTCTGCCTTTCAGTCAGAATAAATTGAACTCTAAACTGTGTCATTGAATTTCAGGGCCATTTTAGAATATAAGCACATTTGTTCTTGAATGTACCTTCCTGCACGTAGGACACTAAGCACAGAAACCAAGGCTCTGTGTAGCACTCTTTATGAGTTAGCTTACTACATGCAGGAAATGTATATATTTATGAAGGGACAATAAAAAGGATACACCCATCAATATGAAATGATGGATTTTGACACATTCAGCCTAGGGCAGTGTTTCTCAACCTTAGCCATTTTAAGCTGTGTGGACTTCAACTCCCAGAATTCCCCAGCTGGGGAATTCTGGGAGTTGAAGTCCACACATCTTAAAGTTGTCAAGGTTGAGAAACACTGCTCTAGGGTGTTTATAGCGTACATCAATTTCCCTCCTGATTTTCCTGTTCTAATATCTAGCAGATTCTTGAGGAATGGTGACTAATCCCTGTGGCTTTGCCCTATGCTCCCAAGCTCCCACTGGTTTTTCAACAATCCCATCAGAATCCATCAGAGGTTTGGTCAAAATGATAAAAAATTATGCTGACAGGCGGGGTCTGCCTCTTAGTTGCACACGACTTCATGACATACACAAAAAGGATGGTTGAGATACTGGGTTCTTGGCGTTCTCTGAGCTTGGTGGTTTCCCTGCAGACGTTTCATTGCCAAGGTAGGTAACAACATCAGTGCATAAGAGAGTGAAGTTTGCTGGCTTTTGTATATAAACAGCCAGCAAACCCCATTCTCCCCTCCCGTGATGATGTTACCTAGTCTGGTAATGAAATATCTGTAGGAAAACACCCAAGAGGACGCCAAGAACCCAACATGTTTCACTGCATGATGCCCCCATGCAGCTGCCTTTGACCCTGTTAATCATAATCCAACTCAGTAGCTTGTTCTCTACAGAACCTTTGCCATGCCCCCCCCCTTCTTATCAAAACAGTGGTAGCTTTGAGTTCTGCAACCTTGGCATCAGATGGAATTCCCAAGTCCTCTCCGATCCATGAAATTGACTTTCTGTTGAAATACGTACTTGGTTTCTTGAGTGATATGTGAAGGTGGGATCGGCCCCCTGAGTAGGGGGCTTTGCTGAGCTATGGCCTGATATAATTTGGGCTTCTGCAAGTGGCAGCGCCTGGCTTGGCTTGGGAGCTCAGCAGAGTCAAGTCTGGTTAATCGTAGAGCTATAGGCTACACTGGAAAGTCCAAAAAAAAAAAATGCTGGGAGAAGGCAGGAGCAAACCACTTCCATCCTGTTGTCAAGAAAGCTGCATGGAAATGTCCCTGAAGTTGCTAGGCATCCTGTTCAACTGAAAGGAGACTTCCCTTTCTAATCCTTTGCACCACACAGTAGGACACCAAAACTCCTTCTCCATCCCATTGAAGTCAATGAAAATTCATCTGGGTGGTAAGAAGGAACAAGGTGACTATTTGCTAGCTTACAACATGCTCGCTCTCTTTTAAACCCATCCTTTGCTGCCCTTTGGCTGAGCTCTTTCTTCTCTGACATCCCAGAGAGGATACGTTTAAGAACAGAAGTGTCCCTGATCCACAGGTTGGGCAAACCACCTGTTGATCAAAAAGATGACTCTTGTCCTTACTGGCTTCAGTGGGACACACGAACCTCACTTCGGAGCCTGGGGTCCTGAAAGAGATCCTCCTAGGCGGATTTCCTTCATGGGCATTGCCCACATTTCACCGATGCCACTCGGCGAGTCCCATGCCTCCATCACTACGCTTTTTATTTTTGTTTTCCTGCTGTTTTTTAAATTTCATTTTATTATTGTCTCCAAAAGGTCAGGCATACGTGAGCTGCTTTGTTTTTTGTTTTTTAATACTCGTTTATTAATTTATTTATCTCCCTTTTCCTCCATTCAAGGACCCAAGCTGCTCTCTGGTTTGTGGGGCAACTCGGCATGGTGGTTCTCCTCCTGTTTTTCAAGGGCCCGGTTTGGGTCTGGAATCGGGGTGCTTGGCTCCATGAGTGGAAACGGGCTGCAAATAAAAAGAATGGGCTTCAGTGTCCCGTTTTTGCTGCAGTTCAGCACCAGAATTCATAATGCTTTCCGACACAAACTCTCATTTATATCTTAAGATGTCTGGAGCCAATGCTACTTGTTAAACAAAACACGTGGCGGCCCCTGGAAGTGTTATCCACCTGCCTTATTCTCCCCTATCCTGCTGCTGTGTTTAGTACAATGTAGCATGATATGACAGTGCTAAGCATGGCGTTTCCCTTCCCTCCCAGTTGGAATCTTTCGCTTTTTAGCATCATGCTCAACGTGAGTTATGCTAAACATCTCAGAAGAGAGATGGATGGCTACTATTTTGAGCAACTGCCCTGAGTTTGGGCCAGATTCAAATTCTTCCTCTTAAGTCCCACTGGGAGTGAATTCAGACCTCTAGAGTACCAAATGCCAACATGCCAAGTGCTGTTATTTACCAGTACACTAGGACTGTACCTGCTAACATCATTCCTGGCTTTGCAGCATAATGTCAGATTTCCACATTGGGATCTGTGAAGCCTTTCTTTCCCTCATTCACCAGCACAGGTTTCTCCGTCCTTGTGTGCCAGACAAGAATCTGGATCAAAGAAGAAGAATAGAGGTCAGTCTTCTTACATTATTCAACCAAGGGCATAGCTCGCTACATTCTCCAGAGGCGAATGGTGTCTTTCCAGTGCTTAAAGCAAATCAGAGAAAAACATGGTGGGATTCTTCTCAGCCAGAGAAACAATGTGGACAAAAATAGTGCTGGATCTCAAGATGTTCCCCAGGCATGCTTCTTGACCTAACTTCTGCTAACTCCCATAATTTCATAATTTGGTGGCCATGCTGGCTGAGGAATTAGAAAAGTTGGTCCAGGGTGTTCAGATTAGGTATGGTCGGATTAATGCATCTCCCCTAAAAAGCACTTAGACACCCTTGGGTTTCCTTCAACATAACTGGGTTCACGTTTACTAATTGTGAGTAAGCATGCTCTGCAAAACACAGCAACGTATTGCTTCCTTGCTCATTCCTGGTTTGCTTTCATCCTGCCCAGCCCCTTTACTTATCTCTAACAGTGCAAAAGAAGAGCTGTTTGTTCATTCGTTTGTTTGTTTGTTTTAAAGGAGGGAATCTAAACCAAGCCAAACAATCCATGATTACTTTGCTTATCTGGAGGATTGACTGGTGTGCACATCATACTAAGCCGTAATGTGGTAATTTGGCTCAGGGTGTTGTGGGAATCCAGATATTGCTGCTTGCAAGCCATGACTTACAGCAGTCTTGTTAAAAAGTACATGATTAAACGAGGCATTGCCTAAAGCAAAGAACGAGTCTAAATATGTTTTATTATACTGGAGGAATTGAATCAAAGCTCCCTTCATCTAGAGTACGGCTCACCTAGTCATTGGCATGCAACAAACAAGGAGAGTACCAGGGTAAGAAAAATTACATACAAATGCCACTTGCCTTTCATCAGGAGACTAGCAAAGCTTTCCAGTGGATTCATCAGCCCCATTCACCCATTCCTCAAACACGGTTTCCAAAGGCTAACCGTGTGATCTGTAATCTGTGAACCAACAAAGGAGGCGCATGTCGTAAGCATGGCCCTCTCAGCTTCCTGACCGCTCACAGTCTTCTTGTACTGGCAGCCCCAGATGTGAAATGACCAAAAAAAGGACCACGTTGAGCAGTTGGGCTGTCACTCGCCAAAGCCTCTCATACCTGAAGCACTTGTGGTTTGGCAGATCGCACCAATTTGATTAATCCCTACTGCTACTTTAATTACACTCACACCTACTGGTCTCTGGCATTGCACACTGCCTCTCCAATTACAGGAGCTGTCGGAACCATTATCTTAGTTATTAAAACAGAAGGAGGATGATTGTCAGCTCTCCAGCGGGCTGTCACGTCTAAATCCTTTTCGGGCTGCTGAAACCATTGGCACTGGCAACCAAAATGATCCCTGGAAAAAAAGGGGGGGATCGAAATCACTGTGGTGGCCACCCAGATTACCCCCCCCCCCCCAAAGCAGAACTTAACAGATCACTTTGGTGGACACCGGGAAGTCCCATTTGGCACAGAGAGGGGGAAAGACTTCACAGAGAAGCCATATATTTCTATAGTTTGGTTTTATAGGTAGAAAATCTGTACAGGAAGCTGGTAGTTGGAATGGACATGCAGGAACAGCAGCTGCCAACTAGCAAATTAGCTTAGTAGCAGGAGTATCTTTTCCACCAACATCTGCAGACCCCAGAACTTCACTACTTCTTGGCTAGAATGCCCCCTTTCCAGGGCTCTTGGTAGCTGCTGTTGAGCAGTGGATGGTTCCAGCTCTTCCTTGCGATTCTCCTTACGCTGCCATTGGGTCTTGTTGCCATAGCAATGAAGAGCATGCTATTGACCCTGTTTCACGTTTAGAGACACAGGTTGGGTTTTGCCTAGTTGGAAAGACCAGTTCTGCTTCCAGAGCACGCAAAGCTGGGCTTCTCGTTAGCTTCTCAAGCAGAATCCTACTGTTTCTCAATTTTCAGTATCGGAGCTTTGGTTCCCCTCCTCTCCAGTTCCAAGTGGCAATCCAAGGAGTTAATCTTTAAGAGGATTATATGTGCACACAGCTGTAGAAGGATGGGCAGGCATCTCACTTTATGGACAACCAAGATATGAGCAAGGGAGAAGCTTTGGGATTTCCCCTCCCATTAGCTAAACCCTAGAGAACCTTTGGTCCTTGAAAATAAGAATACAGTTGATAATGAATATTCCTTATAGCCAAACATGGAGTGGTGAGGAGGCTTTAAAAGATGAAGCACAGTAGCCAGGACATACATGCAGATAGTCCAAGATGATATAGTAAAGAGAAGTTAAAAATTTACTTTCTCAGTCCAACAGCTGTATTTCCAGGGGCATCTAATTTAGTGTTTCATTGTGAGGTGAGATAAAATGAAACACTGCAAATTGCCCCTGAATTCAAAAGTATTATTTAAAAACACACACACACACACTTGGACACATGTTGGAAAGGTACCCAGTACATTTATGCAAAATGGAGGAACTCCACTTCATCATTTTGCTTTCAGCCTTGGAGGTGCCACGCCTCACTTGGGTTGCACATGAGAACGTGAACAGGCTGACGAAGCAGCCAATCAGAAGCAGTGTGATTATTCCAAATCTGCTCTCCACCAAGGTTCTTCAGGTTATGTCTGGAGGGCTGCGGTTCTCCAAGGTGCGGTTTCCTCCAGAGAAACCAACTTGTGTAAAAGCCGCCCCTCTGCTTTGAACGTCAACCCCCCAAAGGCAGCCGTACCTTAGTGCAGTTGGCAGCTTTCGGCTCGAGGTCATTCAGGGTAACCAGCTCCCGGAGCAGGCTGCTCTCTTGGTAGCCCCCCTTCACCCCTCGCAGTTTGAAGTAAGCCTGAGGTCGCTGGAGGATTAGCCTGAGGTTGACAGCAAAGCCTGCCATGTCGATAGCAAACGGCCGGTGGGGGTCAAAGACTGTTTTCCATCCATACACCTTCCCAGCAGCATTGACCTTGGGGGACTCGTACCGCAAGCCTCCCACGAAAGCCACTGGCCAGACGGACACTCTCCGGGTGGTCCGCATCTGGAAACAAGGGGAGGAGAGAGAGGAGAGCCACACAGTCACACAGCATCCCTGGGATTGGGTCAGTGGAGGAGGACACCGTTGGGAGCGTGGTTGGGGAACAGAGGAACATCTCTTTCTCTCTGATCTCTGACAGCTGGAGCACAAGCTCTTCCCCAAGGTGATTTTCTCAAGAGGCTTCTAAGTCTTGTTATCCCCAGATAGCATAATCGCTGGGCTTGCTGGGCACTGGGGTGGGGAAGGCTTGCTAAAGCTGCGCTAGATGCTCACACGTGTCTTGGATAAGAAGAACAGTCACATCTCTTTGAGTTTACTGTCAAAGAATCATAGGGTTGACAGGGACTTCAGAAGCATCTAGTGCAGCGGTTCTCAAGGTGTGGTCTGGGAACTCCTGCGGGGTCCCTGAAACCCTCTCAAGGAGTCTGCAAAGTCAAATATTTTAAAATTGTTCAGCTTTAATTTCTAATACGGTAAATATTGATAGATATAACCCACATAAACCAAAGCTCTTTGGGGTCCTCAATCATTTTTAAGAATGTAAAGGGGTCCTGAGGCCAAAATGGTTGAGAACTGGTGATCTAGTGGAACTCTGCTCAGGGCAGGATCTACTAGAGTATCCCTGACGGATGACCATCTAGCCTTTCTTGAAGATTTCTAGTGAAGGAGGATATTCTTGAAGTAATAGTGGTTTATATGCAGAGAAAGTCTTTTTTTCTGTTGACTTTCTTTACATGGGAGACTATTCAAATGTGCATTGGTGAGTCAGTGTGGTATAGCAGTGAAGATCCTGGATTAGGACAGGGAAAAGCCAGGTTCTAGTCTGCCTTCAGCCACAGAATCTCCCTTTGGGCCAGCCACTCTCTTGCAGTCCAATTATCTTAAAGTATTGTGGCGGTGATGAAAAATGGAAGGACCTAGCATGATGTATGTCACTTTGAGCTCTTGAATGAAAGGCAGGGTATCAGTCTAACAAATGCATAAATAAGATGTATTCTTCCACATCCAGGCAGAAGCAATATAAGACTGGACTGTGTGGTTATCCTAACCCCACCAGCTACAGTTCTCATCATCAACACTCCTTGAATTTGTCCCCATGCAGAAGCAGGGGAAGGAGCTACCCAGAACTGACTCCTACAAAGGTATAAATGTGCAAATGAAGAAAGGATTCAGCGGTGTGTGAGAGGAATAGCGCCCAGCTGCTCTAGAACCCTTCAACAGAATCTCTCCATCAGGATCGCTAGAGACAGCTTGCTCTTCTTTCTTCCACCCAAGGTGGGAGCTCTCTCCCCACAAAAGCGTTTGCTGACACTGCGGATCCCTTTCTGCTCATCTTCTCTCTTGACCTGTCTTTCATCATGATTAATTACTACAAGGGAAACCAAAAGAGCTTGTGGTACTTGCCCTCTTGCATAATACACTTACTAACAGCTCTCGCCACTCATGGGGGCAGAAGGACATAGATTAATATAGTTGCACTATAGCAGCCCTTCCTTGCTCTTCATTCAGGAAGACAGTCAGAAAGTGGAGACGATGTCTACCTGTCCTACTGTTGGAATTGACAACTATGAGCTTGGGATCCCAGCGTTGCAGCCCGGAGAAACAAGCTGCATACAGAGCAACTCTGGTGTGTACGTTGACATCTGCATAGGATTCCTGCTCCATCTATTATTCTCATTATTCTTAATTCTGACTTTGGTGAATCGAGTGGTAAGTGTGGTTGGCCTGTGCCAATAACACTTAAGCTAGTAATACATCGAAAGCTTAACCTTTGTATCGGTGTCAACAGACCTGATATTATAAAATTCCCATCTGTCTCCGGTGCCTTCTAAATCAAGATTCTGCAAATCTTCAGAAACAGCTTTCCAGCCCCCTCTAGAAATTGCTCCCAAATTGTAATTGTTCATGTGGCAAAAGGGGGAAATATTAAATATATGAAGACAATCATTTAACACCTCCCCCCTTCTGTTGTCATTGATTAGGATCTGGGAGGCAGACAATCAGCTCCACTCTCAGCCAGGATAGCACCCTGATTTTCACCAAGATCAGAGGGTTATTGTTGCAAGGAAAGGACTGTAGAAGAACAATGTGCATTGCCTTGACTCCAGAGAAAAAGCATATAAAGCCTATACCCCTAACAAACCATATCTGAATGTAATTTCAACGTAATGTGTTTTATTTGTCCTGATTGTGCCATGTGGAACATGGCACACCACTCATATGACAAGAGTGGCGCTGTTGGCATTATGTCTGTGTCCATGTCTGCTCCTGTAAATTAGCCTTATTTCCAGTAATTAAACCTGGCATTGTATCCTGGCCAGTTCCACATCTCTTTGTCCCACTCTCAGCTCCTTTTCCTGTCTTCAGACTGCCGTTTTGGGCAATTTTTAAAAAACTCAGCCTGGACTCCATACTTTGACAACAGGCAACATTTCATTTGCCTGCATTTAAATTAATTAACTTTACAACGTTGTTGAAAATGACTTAATTTATAAAAATCCTCAGGGAAAGGAATGCGTCATGTTCTGTGGTGTATAAAACTCCTTCCCACTGCTGGCAGTGAATCAGCATTAGTATTCTTTAATGGCACTTATATGCAAATAAGCAATTATTGGAGGGGTGGGGGTGCATTGCTGTTTCATGTGCCTCCCAGAAGACTTAAAGAAGAAGGAGAAAAAAAAATAAAAAGCCCAAACAGAAACCCGGCCTCATATTTAGGCAACTTTCAAGGCCGTATTTGAATTCTGGAGTCAGCTTTTATTTATAAAGGAAGCGTGCAGTTCTCATTTCTATTGAAACAGGTCCCACTGGAAGTGAATTTGGGACTTTGATTCCCACAGAACTTCACAAGGGGGGAACACAAGCATCCCATAAAATGCTAGCATTTGAGCAAAAAAGCAGGCCCCCCAACCAAAAAATCTGAAAAAAGGTACTTCCTGGAAGTTCTGGACCGATAGTGGTAGTTGCATTTTAAAAAGCAGTTTACATCAGGGGAATTTACAGTTTAAACATCTGCATTAGGGAAATGCAGGTGCAAAAGAATGAAAGCAGGGTGATTTGCATTTTTTTTTTTTAAATCCATGGACAATTTATAGGAACAGTTTGTCAATTAGGAGAAGATAACAGGGAAAGCACCATATGTAATGAGGCATTGTAAATATAGACAGTGATGAAATTATTATCTATAGGAAAAATGTGTCAAAATGAATTCTACCCTACTGTTGCAGGCAGCTAAGTGGACAATTTTTTTAGTGCTTGGCACATCCCCGAGAGAGATTGAAACCTATTAAAAGATTATTTCAAATCTAGCATACTGAACTTCCTACTTCCCCTATAAATAACATCTCATTTGCTGCTTCTAATGCTTGGACTGTTTTTTCAGGACACATCTCAAATGCCATCTGTGAGCCCTTCCTAAAAAAAAAATGACTTCCCTCTCTCTTTCATTCCCTGTATTATCAACATTTATTTTCAAATCTCCTTGGTTTAAGGGAACTATTTAAAGAAGAGACTTAAGTTTACTTGCAGAGCACATGTTTTCTGTGCACAAAAGGCAGAGGTGCTTGGCATCAAGGAAGGTTTCAGAAGATCCCTTGATGAGAAACCAGCCATTGCCAGCTGCCATGGTCATTAAGATTAGAGCAGACTTCCCCAACTTAATGCCCTTCATATCTGCTCGACTTCATTTTCCAGACTCCAAAGCAAACTTGACAAGGGCCAACAGTATGGCTTGTGAAATAAGACAGTTTCATCTAATCTCATCTCATCTCTTCCATTTTTCATTCCCCACCCCAACTTTTTGTACAGAAGGAGAAAACAATAATTATCTCTTTTATAGTGAGAGGTCAAAAAGAGAGAGAAGCTATTCTTGTCTCAATCCATCTGCAAGCCTTTTTGGAGCATCTGGCTGTCAATATTGGGAAATTGGATGCGAAATTAAATGCCCACTGGCCTCATCCATCATAAAGGGTTTTAAGAACTCAGAGCTTGTGAAGGGAATAGAGGAAGAGGCAATTTCTGTAGATTAAAACCAATCCTACATCTATATAAATAATCCATATACAACTAATGACCCAGCACTGAGTGTTGCGTTTTCACTTACCTTCAATCTCTTCTGTACCATCTCATATTGGTGGAGAAGTCCACCAAGGCTTCCTAACAGAGGGACATGACCCACTGCAGGCCAGAAGTAGCGGCCTAACCTATCTGGCCAAGCAGCTCTCTGGGCATCTTACCTCCTCAAAAAGTTCCAGACTGTAGGTGTTATCATCATCTGCAAAGTATACAATCCCTGGTTGGCTGTTGTTTCTATTAAACGTCTCCCTCAGCCACCTTAGGGCCAGGTTCCTTTGCATGGTTCCCCGAGGAATCCGGGGGTCCCGCATGTCCCCTCTCAGCTTGTAGTTGCGTGGGGTCTCCACATTGAGATGGGTATAGTTCAGCCCTGTGTCTCGCAAAAGCCGGGTGACAAGAGCAGTTCGACGTTGAGAGTCCTCCACCAAGATCCAGTGCAAGTTTGGGACATGCAAAAAAGTATTGGACAACCGTGTCAGCTCCGCCTTTTGGACTGGGCGGCTGTAGGTAGGAGTGACCACATGGATAGTGGGCAAGGCGTCCGACCAAGGAGGTGGGCGGGTGTAGACGTATTCTGTCCTAACCACCTCCACAATATCACGGTCAGATAAGCAATACTCCTTAGAGTCCGAGCCTTGGGAGAAGTCACGACGGGTGTCCCCACCATCCTCTGTAGTAGAGAAGGAACAAGAAAATAACAGCTGAAGCAACAAATAGATAAAAAATCACCTCTTGGCAGGGGTTATGAAGGAGGAATAGAAAATAAGATGAAGAGCAGAAATCATCAGGAGAACAAGGTGGAAAGCAGGTAGATCATATTTAATTACGCACCATCTTCTGCTATGTCCTGAGGCACCATGAATTTTGCAGTTAGTAACAGAAATCAAGGCATCTTCTACCTCTGTAGCTCCTTGATTCCCCTTCCATCTGCTTATTTCCCTGTGTCAACTATAGGTTCTTTGGGATAAGGTAATCTGCCTTCTGATTTTCTGGCAAAAGCAATATATATTGATGCTCCTCTATAAATAATCGCCATCATCATCATCACCATCATCATCCATAATTTTTGGTTGGGGAAAAAAATTAACTCTGTGGGAGAATACTATAATACTCAAGACAAGTGGCTGAGAAAACAATGATGAACCTGAATGGAATCAACCAAATAGGGGTTAAAAGGATTACTTCAAGGATGAACAACATGGTGTATTCCAAATGTTTTGAATTTAGACTTGGTGATCATAAAAATTGAGGCTGGTGAGAGTTGAAGCTGAAAACATCTGAAGGACACCAAACTGAATTATAGGGCTACTGGTTGGTCATTCCTGCATAGGATAACTATCTAGTCTTTGGAGATCTCTGGGGCATTTTGAGGGAGGTGCTTTGGGCAGGTGAGAATCCTCTCTCTGAAGGGAAGGGGAAAGGCTGAAAAAGCAGAAAGCGAGAGATGACAGTTTTGGAAGACCAAAAGGTAATAGAAGTTCCAGGTAGACACAGCCCAAAAGTGGGGGGGGGGGGCAGGGTGAAGCCAGTGTGGAGAGCTGGTGTGAGGGCTTCAGCCCCAATTTTGTAAAACTGACAAAGTAATTTGAGGAGAAAGCATTTTGTGAAATAGCTCTACCCTTATTGTGTTTCATTGATTCATTGCGATTCTCCAGCTTGTTTACTTGAAATCTTGAACGTGACTGGGATTACATCAGATTAGATAAACGTACATTGTATAGTTCAACTCTGTTTCCTGCTCCTGCTCACATCTCTCACCCCCCCCCCCAAATACAGCATAAATTACCTTTTGAGTCTGCTTTAAAATAACCAAACTTGGTGTGTGTGTATGCATGCATGCAAGATACATTTATTTACTTCCCCAGAACCATCATCAATTGTATGTTGAAGGGAGTAAAACAACTTCAATCAACTCTGCTTTTTTCAGGCATCACTCTGTTTGCCCTACTTGTGTTTTTATAAATAAATAGAAGTATACGAGCATAGTGTATATTTCTATGTCCCTATAAGTGTATAAAATCAGTGTTATTAGCTTCGAACTAAAGACACTGAATTTGCACTAACACCTAGGTGAATGAGGAACTGGGAAAACACGAACAGATCAGGGTAGCGCTCAATTATTTAAAAGGGCTCAGTGAACAATGCCATTAAATTTCCATCGCTTCTGTTTGTGTGCTAGATGAGAAGTGCATAATCCAAGATCCCAGGATTACAAGTGGCCCTGGAAGTTTATTCCCAAAATAACTAATAATATTTAATACGATGGAATGAGGATATTATGGCATCTGTGGAAATTCCATCCACATAGCAAACATAACTAGATTAGGTAAAGCTTTAGCGACTTCATTCACATAATATACTAAAGCTGGTTAGGTTCAGTTTTTTGGTGGGTCAACATATTGTGTATATCCAGTCTGATTAGTTTATGAGTCAGTGTATTGTAGAAAACTTGTTCATTCCATAAGCAAGTTATGCACAGAGAGGGAATAATCATATTAAGTGTATTTTAGCAATCCCATGTAATTTTAATTAAAATTAATGCAATTAATGGTGATATTTCTCTGCTCTCTCTCTTCTTTGTTGTGGTCCAGTCTTAAAAATGCAGCCCCTGGATGGACAAAAACAGTTGTGCACCTTTTTTTCTCAGGCTATAGAACTCAAGAAATTGAGTGTTCTTCCTACCAGGAAATGCTGGGGACTACCATTTGACGAGGGTTAGATGTAGGGCCAGCTGAAATCTCTCTAGAAGAGCACCCTCATTATTATTATATTTATCACAATTCTTTAGGGAGATGAGAATAATCCAGTGCTTTCAGAAATACAGCCCAGTTGCATTCACCAAGTATTATTTGGACTCAAAAATAGGACCTATGTCTGCAAAAGGAATGCCCTGGGGAATCCTGTCTTTTTTTCCTACTGTGATCAGAAGCAAAGCAGTAATCTCACCCTTCCCAGCCAGCTGATTCCCCTAATCCACCAGCTGTATAACAAGCTACTGATCTGCAGTAGGAAACCAGCAATTTGCACGCCAGCTTCATGGTCAATGAAAGGGTGGAAAATAAAAAAAAGATAGGGAAACAGGTGTGAGTGTGGGGGTTATCTGCTGGAGTTGACATCCATCTAATATGGATTGGAAAGTGGAATGTACTTTTCTGTATATAAAAAGATTTTTAAAAAGTTGGAATAGGCCTAGGACAAGGGATAATACAAAGTTCTAGGTACCAAGCTAAACATTTTGACTTCAGGACCATGGAGAGCGATGTTCTAGCTAGTTTATAGAATAGTGCAGTACAAGACTAGAACAAGTGGCTGGATTTAATGATCAAACTAGCATGGACTTCTTGGAAGGTCTCACCTTCCCCAAAGTGTTGCAGCTGATTGTAAAAGAGACAGGTAGGGAAATGTTCCCTAGGGCTTTCCTGTTGATTAGTGAGATGGTTCTGCTTCACCTGTTGGAGTCAGAAAGCAGTGGCATCTGCTGGGGAAAATAGAGTCTATATGTGGTATCTCCAGTCCAGGACCTGAAGTTAGCAATGATGCCTCTTCAGAGCTGCTGAGACTAGAAGCCTAATTTTGGAGACTTCTTGGCTTTGAGCCATGATGGTAACATTTAACGATGTGTGGCCTCCAGCCAGCATTTCTCAGGACCAAAACAATTGACCACCCCTGGTGTAGTGGAACATCCCTTAATTAATGCTTTAGAAGTAATGGTCAGCATAAGCGATAAAAGAAAAATATGGGGGAAAATGGACTTCATATATCAGACCATTGCTGCAAAAGCTAATGTGAGATAAATATCTTAGCAAAAAGGTAGCAAGCAGAATACATTATCAGTTCAAGTTTCTAAGCGACTCAGAGCCAAGGACCCATCTATTCCAGAAATTATGAAATCTGTGGAACAGTTACTTTAGAATATTTAATAATTACAATACCCATATTCATCATCATTGTCATCATCATTATCATTTATAATCCTTCAAGGAAGAAGTGGAAGAATGACAAGATTGGAACATCCTTGTATTTGCAAAGAATTAGCTAACATGTGACACACCCAAATTGAAAGGTTATTCATAAAAGTTGAGTGTATAATAGCCCAGCAAGTCTATTCATTTTTAAAGGTCAAAAGATTTTTAAAAAGCACACACAGGCAATACATTTGTTCCTTCCAATGTACATTAACAGAAATGATGAAATGATTCATGGAACTCTTTTGATCTGAACCTCGGTAACCCTACCAATTTTGATTCAACATAATCAAGAAAGACAAAGAAATAGCTCCACGGGGTTCCAAGAGAACAGTTCTACACCTGAATATTATTACTTCCTTGGGGTTTATTTGCCAAGCTTCGCCTGCTCCTGTACAAAATTTGTACTCTTGTAAGGTATGCTATAAGGCTTTTTTTTCCTGACTTCTATCGTCTTCATGCTTAGTGTGCTGTACTGGTTAAGGCAGTGTTTCTCACCTTTGGCAAGTTTAAGATGTGTGGACTTAACTCCCAGAATCCCCCAGCTGGGAGTTGAAGTCCACACATCTTAAAATGGTCAAGACTGAGAAACACTGGGTTAAGGTGTTGGCATAGGACTTGGGAGGCACAAGCTCAAGTCCATTGTCATTCATGGAAGATTACTGAGTAGGGGCTGAATATCAAATACTTGGGCCTGAGTAGGGCCTGAGTAGGGCCTGAGTATGAAATATTTGAATACTTGCATCAAATACTTCAGAGGAAGGCAGGCATTATTTTTGTACCTCCTTGGCCCATGGTTATCTGCTAGCAGTTGGAAAAAGGATATAAGGCAAGATGGAACTGTAAACCTGATCCACAAGAGAACAGGATATGATGGAGAAAACGTGTATGACCAGTGTCATACATTACACTGGTCGCCTGTGCTATGCTATGGTTTGGTTAACCATGGTTTGTTGAAGAAGCTACAATTGGCTGTATTCACACATCTCACTAAACAAACCATATTATGGCTTAGCACAATGTGTAAACCCGGCCTATCCGCAGCTTGTTAGCAAGAGGACCACATGGAAATACAACATAGTTAGGGAAGTGATGGCAAGTTTCTTTGCACCGAGCCTTAAATGTTTTGTTTGTTGGTTTGTTTATGATGCTAAACTCCTCTGCAGCCTGTTTGGAAGCTTGCAGGGCTGGCCATGTTAGGAAATAGAATACTGGACACCCATTAAGCTGATCCAGAGAAAATTATCACCATGGAACTGCTTAGAATCTTCATGGAAAGGAGTGTTGTACCTTTGAATATGCACTGGGCATAGTAAAACAAACAAACAAAAAAAGGAGTAACATTGTATTTTTACGGGTTTTCATAAGTTCAATGGATAGCTGGCTGGAAATTTCAATAAAAGTCTTGTCTCTTCTTCTGGGCAAGGAATCATCTCAGAACTCTTGGAGAGGATATGAAACCTTCCAAGAGATCTAGAATGGGAAGGTGGCATTCCATTCAGCTTAACTCTTGAAGAACCATAGCCGAACTCCTACGGAGCTTGCAGAAAGTTCTTCATCAGCCACATTCTCTTGGGGAAGATGGATCTTTGATCATGGCCAATAAGGAAATTTCAGTATTCAGTTTGTCCTTGTTTGTAAACTAAACAAGAAACAAGCTCAAAGATCTCTAAGATGCTTTGGATTCAGAATCCTGGAAGGGAAGGGTGGTGAAATGAGCACAACAGTGGAAGGATGAGGATGATTTGTGGTGGTGGTGGTGGTGGTGGTGGTGGTGGGTGATGGGGCCAATGATGGTCAGAGCTGGCCTGGCCTATTGCTTTCTCCTCACCCTTATGCACTGCAAGCAGGGGAGCAATGGCGCTCTGATGCCAAACGGTGATAAGCAGCGTCCAGGGAAGCACAATCAGCACAATCGCCAAGATGTCTCGTCGTTTCGGCATCTCCAAGGCTGATGGGACCCACAGCTCCTCATTACCTGACAGCAGAAACCCCAAAGACAGAACAGGAGAGCACATGGAGATCAACTGGCAAGAAGGGATCAGAAGGCAGTCGCAAAGGCCGTGGGGCTCAGAGGGTCTTACCAGCGCTCACAACCCACCCATTGCACAAGCAGGTTTGCAGAGGCAGCAGCTTCCACCAGGGAGGGGCCAGGTTGTCCCCAGCAGGGAAGATGCCTCTCTGAGTGATTTCACTGGCCAGGACTTCAGGATCCCTTTTGGAAGGAGGCCTGCAAAGCAAAGCAAAAATGGGAAGGCGGCAAAGGATGGACGGGTTCCACGTTCATTCCACATTTATACTGAGGAAAAGATATCCACCAGAAGAAATCTTAGATTGTCCCCAGATTGCACGCTATCTCTTTCCCACCTCCTCCTGCTTCTCCTTCCCAAAATGTCCAAGGCTGGGAGTATATTAAGCTGACACACAGCTTAATATACTGTATTTAGCTCGGATTCTAATGGGAACCCAGGCAAGATTTAAGCAGGCCATATTTTATCAAGGGGTTATCTTGGCAAGCGGTGTACATCACTTAGATGGCGATGTACGGGGTGGATAATTTGCAGACAGGAGAAAGCCATTCAGCTTGCTCACTCAGGGACAAAGAAAGAGACGTTGACGGGCTGATTGAAACGCTGCAGCGCAGGCAATGAGGGGCAATGTTTATGGGTGGGGCACAGGGTCATTATCCAGAGGCCAGGAAACAGCTTCAGGGATAGCTTTGATTTCAGTGAAAAACATGGCCGGGATGAGGGGAAAAGTCAAGCTTCACTCCTGGTTAATTCACGGAGGCACCCATGTAGTTTTGCCAGCAATAATATCAAAGTGGTTTGCTGTGGCTTCTTATGGGATTCTTTCTTTCTTAACTGGACTTCCCAGTCCAATCTACGAATCTGGTATTCCTGACTATTCCCCATCCAGATTGTACCCAGACCTATCCCTGCTTAGCTTCCGAGATCAAACCAGGTCACCCAGGTGCTTCCATCTGCTGTGATAAGTGTAGAAAAACAGTGAAAAAGCATGCACAGTCACACACTAGGGGTCTGTAAAGGCCAGCGTTGCCCACTAGTATCCATTCAAAGTGTCCCTTTTTAAATCAGGGATAGTCTGGATTTTTTGTTTGTTCTTCAGAAGAGTAAGATGCTTATTATAGAGCTAGGCACGAAGGATCTTGCAAAATTCTTCACCAAACTGGTGGGCTGAGAAACTCAGTGAATTTCTCCAGGGGAAGGTCAGACTTCCTCTAAGCAAGGACAATAGTCCTTCTACTGAAGAAGCACTCCCCCCCCCCCCCCGCAATCTTAAAATTGCCAAAGTTGAGAAACACTGGCTTAGTCCTCTTTTGCAGCTATCTAACCTAGTCACCAACACCAAATCTCGGGGCAGCAAATTGCACATATGGATTTCATGCTGTGTGAAGAAATATTTCCTTCTGTCAGGTTTAAATCTTCTACTAGCCCATTTCATTGGCAGGTGTCTAGTTCTAGTATTATGGGAGGGGGAGAAAAACGTCTCCCTGTTCACCCTTTCATAAGCTACCATTTTGGGGGGCTGTTAGTGGGAGAGGGAAACTTAATGTTACAGGAAAGGCGCTAAGAATTTTCAGTTGGAGGAAGAAAGTTTGGCAAACAGTGTGTGTGTGTGTGTGTGTGTGTGTGTATGTGTGAATGAGGGGGGGGAATGGGCGAAACTCCCCAAAATAAAAGTAGCAATAAAGCTCATCCTCATTAATTACTCTGTAAGCCATTACTGCCTTAAAAAACCCATAACTTTAATGGAGGCTATTATAAAGTATAGCAGCAAAATTGTGAAACTAATTACTGTGCAGTTATTTCAGAGAAGAGAATGGGGGAACCCAATCAAAGCCCCCAGTAATCACTTTTCTGCCTGGCTTAATTCCGCTCTTACCCAACAGTGGGGAAGAAAGCCTGGAGACCCCCTTGCAGGTCTTCTTGGACTCATCAATGGCTGCTGTTCCACCCAATGAATGCCCCCCCTCCTTCCAAACCCCACTGCACCGGGTATTCTCCTCCCACCTCCTTCACGGCCCTTGATCTGCCTTACTGCAACATCAGGTGATAAAGTAAACTGGCCGAAGACGCTGTAGGAGGAGAGCCATGTTAGTTTATGGTGGCAAAAGGTCAGAAGAAGTCCGAGTGTGCTTTTTCTGACTAACCAATGTTATTAAAAGGCATAAGCTCTTACAGACTGCAGCTCGTGGACGTTTGTATCTTTTAAGACAGTGTTTTTCAAACGTGGCAATTTTAAGATGCTGGTAGGGGAATTCTGGGAGCTGAAGCCCACACATCTTAAAGTTCCCAAGCTGGAAAAACAATGTTTTAAGAGAATTCATTCATCAGAAAGGGTGCTTCCAGACTGCTTCTGATAAAGTGGCAGAACAGACTTTTTAAAAATTTTAAAATTCCTCTGTACTTCAATCACATGTACCACAATTCCCTGCAAGTAGAAAACTAGCATGACAGGCAGAGAGCTAGGCTAGAACGTTTTGACCCAAGATCCTGGATTTCTATTTTACTTTAAAAGGCCATTAAAAAGGCCATTTCCCACCTACAATCCAAGCTACCCCATCCTCCATTTCAACTTCATTCTGTTCGATGGTATGGATTTAGCTCACACCCCCGCTAAATGGCTCCCATAAGCACGAGTTATTGAATAAACTATAATTGGCTGGATTCACAAAATGTGCTAACCGAGAACCATAATTTAAAACCCACCATGACTTGCTAAGCCCAAACCAAACCAATTACTTTGTGGGTTAGGTTGGTGTCTACCCATAGCTTTAGCCTCAAGCTTGTCTATAAATGCTCAAAATCACAAAACGAGCTAGAAATCGTATAATTCAACACCGGGTCTAAACGTTTCTAGATAGTTCATCATCCAAGGGCTGTCGGAGGCAGCAGCATCTGCAGGAGAGGTAAAAAAGTCAAGATGACACCCCAGAGGCACAATCAAAGCCCTGTCCCCCCCCCCTTTTTAACGTGTCAGTTATGAAATCCTGAACACCATCTTCATTTTTTTTTACACCCGCCCTCCCTCCAATGCCCCTGATAGGAGGGACTATTACCAGCTACACTGGTTCCTAGCCCCTGGAAAGCTACCCCTTTAAACTTCCCACAATGCCCCACAGTAATGCTTAGTAGGAGACTCTGGGGCATTGTGGGGTTATCAGTCTCATCAAAGCTTAGTTTTTATTCTGGGCTACAGCTCTGGGGTTTCCCCCCTCATTGCCTATAAAGACTCACTGCTTTTCTCCCCCCCCCATTGCCCTCCACCCCATTGCCCTCCCCCAGGTTTTTTCCTCTGGAGAACCCTTTTTCCTGCCTGCCCTCCACGCCAGATATTCTCTGCCCCACCACAGCTTCTTCATGTTCTCTTGCGCAGCAGAGTGCTATTACCAGCTGTCAAGCTTTATTTTTAATTATGGAAGCTTAACAAATGAACTGGGAGGGGGAACCCACACAGCTTCTCTTGGTCTCTTTTAAACGTTTATTAATAACTCCAGGTAAAGGTTTTCTTAATGCAGAAACAAGGAGTGGGTGTCAGCCCTAGACTAAACTTGCTTGCTTGCCTTTTGCTAACTTGGAGATGCGGCTAAGAAGGGTTCAGGCTACTTGCCTGGGTCAGTGACTTGTTCTGCATGTAACCTTAAGCCATTGTTAGCTTTAGCTATGGTTTATTGAATAAACTATCATTGGATGGATTTGCATATCACACTAAGCCGCCAATCTGAGTGTATACCCTGTTTAGGTCAATGGGACTGATTTGTAACAAGACATCTAGATTGGCTTATATCTTGTGCTAAGCCACGATTTGCTTCAGTCATGGTTTGCTGAGCTAATTACAGTGTCCTGGTTCATACTTAATGCTAAGCCTCAAACTATAATTTACATACTGAAATGATTAACTTCACACAACACACTAAGCCAAGAACAAATGATTTGCATTCTGGCTTGGTAAAACGTAGTTTACTATTGTATGTTTCCAGTATTTTTCAGTATATAGTTCTCTTAGGCTGCTTGAGGAGAGAAAAAAAAGTTTTTGTTTTCTTTTAAGAAGAATATTGCAACTGAATATATTTTTAAAAACCCTTCAGCCACCTCCAGTCTGGGCAAAACTCCATTCTCTAATAACTGGCAATCCACATTTATAATAGGATGGCTACTGATTTAATGCATCTGGATTCCTCAAGACAAGCCAGGAGCTGCAGAAATTGGACAAGAAGATGGAGCTGCAGTGACTTAAGCTTTAGAAAAGCCTGCAAAGTATTGCCATCAGCTGTAAGGCACAATTCCAGTTCCAAAATTAAAAAAAAAAAAAAGTAAATAAAAATAACACAACGTAGGGCTGTGTTCCCAGAATATTGCCAAGAGAGGTGATGGCGTGCTGAAATTCTAAAAAGAGAGCTGCCAGGAATAGTGACTAGAAGTTCTTTTTTATTCCATGATTTGACATTTCTTTTCATATCTCAAAGAGGGGAAGAAAGACACCTGTATTTTGGATCATCGTTACGTCCACTCAATGTGATCAGTTGAGAAATCGCTTAGAAAGCAAACAGGGGTTATTATTAACCTTTCTTTAGCCATCAGGGTTCACTTCACACAGAACCAGGACAGTAAAACCCTGTGAGTACTGAAGCTGAAGGACATCTAGGCTGGCTTTTGTTCCTGGGGACAAGACTGAGAGTGGTGAAGAGGCCACGTTAACCACTCTTTGCTTTCCAGTTACTGGATGTGGTAGGAGTTTTCCATAATTGCCTGTATATGTCTACTTAGAAGCAAGGATGTTTACCAGCATTTTGCCTGTATTGGTGGGTTCCCGGGCGTGCCTTCTACAGCAGCCATTTTGTGAGCAGGCACCTCTCTGGGGCACACATTGTATCATGGCGCCCACCACACTGTTCAACATTCCAAATGTGCCCACTGGACCAAAAGAAGCTGGCATTAAACCCTTTGGACTGCAGTGGGACTTACTTCTGAGAAGAGGGATCTGTAAGTTACAGTTGTTATTTAGCTGAACTGTGTCTATGTGACGACTGGGGGGTCTTACTTCAGTCTAAACCAAGATTTCCTTCTGAGTCCTGGTCAGGGCAGGGTTCCCAACAGATCCTACATGTTGGCAACTCCTTAAAGGAGTTGCATCTTTTCCAGGATTGCATAGCTTCTCTCCACAGCTGCAGCACAAAAGTTGGCTTGGTCTTTTGGTCTTGACTGCCCAACCCTATTACTTACTTACTTATTTATTTATTTATTTATACATTGCATTTATATAGCTGCCTGTCTCACCCAAGCGACTCTGGTCGGCGTACAACAATTAAAATAAAATAACGAATAAAAACAGGCCTTATAAAAAGATAAAAAGTTATGATTTGAATACAAATGTTATCACCCATTTTAAAAAATAGATTTTAAAATTTAAAATAGATGTGAATAGATTATTTCCGTTGAAGTTAACGGAAGAACTCAGATATGAATGATGTCCCATGAAGTCACTGGAAATTTGCTATCACGATTTTAAGTTACATTTTTATATACACTTCTCTTGAGAGTATGGACTAGAATGCACTAGCGCTTATTTCTAACATGCATAGGATTAAACTATTCATTTTAAGGGTCCAATCCTTTCTGACAAATTATACTGTTGCAACAAAGAATTGGTTTATTTTATAAAATCACTGAGCAGATCCAAATTAGTTTGTATTGCCACTTGGATATACATTTCCCCTGTTTGAGAAGTTTCAGCCAGTGTTGAACAAGTTGCTTATAATTGGAATTTACAGATTTCACTGAGTAACTTTGGAAACCACCAAAATTAATATCAATTGTCAGGTATTTGAGAACAGGGCAAAGCTCTAGTTGTTAATTGTCCTCTGACATAATGGATGATGAAGGTAAATTACTTATTCATAAAGCAAATATGTTGCAATTGGGAATGCTGTGAACGTGGCACTCTACCAGCAGTAGACATCTTCATCTTCACATCTGATTTGTTAAAGTGAAGATACACTCAAAATTTTAAGAGGGCCTGGACCAAGTTTCTTTCTAATATTATGGAAATAGGAGAGGGAAAAATGTTATCTCATTCAGAGTAAAGCAGGGAGGGAGGCCCCAGAAGGAAATGGGCCAATAATTTATTGACTTTCATGATCGTTCACCCCACAAATATCTTCCACACCTGGCACATGCTGGATCAAGGCATCCAGCACCTCAAGGTCATGTTGCCAAAGTCTGAAAACAAACCTTTGTACTAATTTAGTAACTATATCTCGGCGTATCTTGTTTTGATTGCAGCCGAAACAACAAAAGAGTCTTCTGATGCGTTACTGTAAGTGACTGTGGAGTGAAGAACAAGAGCTGAGAATCTATGAGGCACAAATAAATAAATAAATAAATAAATAGAACATGTATTACTCTTTACGATGGATGCAGGCTCTTTCCTACGTTCTTCAAAAACTGTTTTGGAGTACTAAATCCATAAGATAAGTCTACAAAAAAGCAATTGAATCCCCTTACAGGGGGAAAAAAATCTTCTTTTCCAAACACCCCCAGTACTCAAAAGGGGGTTCCATGTCATTGGGGTGAGAAGTCAAGAGACAGCAGCTGTTTCTTTGACTCTGTGAAAAAACCAAATCAAACCAGAACAACAAAGGGTGTGTGAGATTTGAGTAGAGGTGTCATTTGAGGTCTGATTCACGACTTGTCCCTTGGACTAGTTTTCCTCAATATCCCTTCTCCAAATGTATTGGATTACAACTCTCATTATTCCCAGACACCCCAGGAGGGCTGGGGCCTCTGTGTCCACCATACCTAGAGGCAGCCACGGTACAGAAACCAGTAGTACAACCAGTTCAGAGAGCTCTCTGTTTCTGAGGGTGGAAAATTCAATGTGAAGTTACAATCATATTGAATTGGGTAACAATGGTCGCAGGATACACATAAGAACCCTTTGCATCACCCACACGGCTGAAGAACTTTTCACGTGACATGCTATCTCCACAAGGTCATGTTGGTTACAGGACAGCAGGGATACCTCAGGAAGTAAAGGAAGGATCTCTCACCTGCCTATAAAATCATGGGACCCTACCTGAGACAGAGAACTAAGTGTACCTTTCATGGACGAAACAGAGAAGTGCTCTGCTTTTTATGTGCAGAAGGCATGAGACACACTGGGTGGTACCCTGAAGCATTTCAGAATGTGTCAGATAAACTCCATCGCCGCTGAAAGACAGCCAGTGCTGGTACAGAAAAGATCCTCAAGGTGGCACAGAGCATACACAAGTTGATCCCTTGCAGGGAGCTGTAAATGATGGTAGAGGATTTGTGGTGGATGTTTTCCTTGCTATAGGCTGCTGTAAGAATACGGTAATCATGCAGTAATTACAGCGCATTTCAAATCAACCCAGCAAATTTTATTGCTATTATTACAGCTGTCACTACCATTCTGGCAGCGAAAGAAGACAGGTCATTACTTAAGCATCCAGAGACACAGTCTTTAGAAGAAGGATCGTCAATTTGGCACCTATTCTTGATATGTTGGACTACATCTTCCATGTTGGGCAGATTTATAGTCCTTGTGGTTCAAATTATTTGAAGGGTACCAGGATGTCCAACTTTGGTTTAGAACACAGTAGCCCACAAAAGTAAAATTCCCCCAATTTGCTTTGGTGGGATCCAACTTCTTGAGTTTGGGTCCAGCTCTGGGTACCTCACTCTAAGGAAGAGTAAGAGAAACTGAAACAGGTTCAGAGAAGAACTAGCAGGAAGTTCAAAGGACTAGACCACAGATCAGTGTTTCTCAACCTTGGCAACTTTAAGAGGTGTGGACTTCAACTCCCAGAATTCCCCAGCCAGCCATGCTAGCTGGGGAATTCTGGGAGTTGAAGTCCACACCTCTTAAAGTTGCCAAGGTTGAGAAACACTCTTTTAATCAGAAGGAAAGCCATCCGGAACACCCGTGGTTAATCTCTCAATCTCCGTTTGATCCAGGAAGATAAAAGCTGGCCAGAAACACCTCCCAGCCGGCTTTCACAGCCGCAGCAGTTCTCCATGCTTTGGAGAGTGTCAGGCTGCCATTCCCCTCCAAAAACCAATGAGACTTTATTTATTGATTAGATTTATGCATTGCCGGAGTCAAAAGAGCAGCTCCGAGTGATTTGGTCTCTCAAAGTGGCTTGTTTTGGTGGGATCTATCTCCTTGAGTTTGGGTCCAACTCTGGGTATCTTAAAGTACCTCACTTTAAGAAAGATTAAGAGAAACCGGAATAGATTCAGAGAAGAACTAGCAGGAGGTTCAAAGGACTAGACCATAGATCGGTGTTTCTCAACCTTGGCAACTTTAAGATGGGTGGACTTCACCTCCCAGAATTCCCCAGCCAGCCTTGCTGGCTGGGGAATTCTGGGAAGTGAAGTCCACCCATCTTAAACTTGCCAAGGTTGAGAAACACTGCCCTACATCCTATGGAGAAAGGCTGACAAATCCGCGCATGTCAAGCCTTGAGCAAAGCCTTTGGGGCAGAATATGACAGCACTCTTCAAGTCTCTCAAAGGATGCCACAAAAGAAGCTCAGGAGTGTGGTCATGGTTGCAGGGTGGAATAAGGGATTTAAATTATAGGATGGCAGGTCCTGAGAACAGTTTGAGATTGGAACCAATGACCCAGAGCAATGGCGAGCACGTTTTCATTAGAAGTTTTCAAACACATGCTGGACAGCCATCTGTCAGGGATGTCTGTGCTAGGATTCATGGACTGAGAAGGTGCCGGGATTCCTTGGCCTCAACGGCCCTATCCAACTCTCATTCCATTATCTCATCTCCAGAAAGAAAATGGGATTTTGTTTTCTGCCTGATAAAGGCACTTGATCAACTCTTTTAAGGAATGTCAAGATATCATTATGTAAAATGAATAAACAGGTACATAACACTCCACTTGTCACTCCACTCATCTTTCTAGTAATTGCACCCCAAGCATTAAGTGATTTAATTTTTTTCCCAAAGTGGATTGTTTCACAAACATTGCAACACTGAAGATATTTATTCTTAGTTGCAAATGCACCCATTTTATTGCTGTAATGAAAATCAGAAATGCTTGCTGGATTCTTAGCAACAAGAGTTAAGTGGATCTCATCATGGGTCTTGTTCTCCTTATAGACAGGTTTATGGAAATACTAGTGTTGTAGCAGCCCCTAAGATTAATTCTAGAAGCATGCCTTTGAGGAGACAGACCGTGCTTTTCTACTAGAGCAGAAGGTAGGCTTCAGCTAGATCCACCATGATGACATTTTTGTCTGGAGAAGAATTTTGAAACAAGCGCAGAGGCTCAGAAGGAACATCTGAGGTATTTCACTGAACAACATTGATTTTTAGTCTAGGCAAAATGTGATGGCAGTTGTGTGCATCTCAGTCCGGTATCCACTGAAAACATGTTGCAGTCAAGCTGCGTCTAAAGATGTAACAGCTATCTCTCACCAGCACTATTCCACGGCTGGTTTTAGGGTGTCAAGAAAAGTCCTGATATGCCTTTCCAAAAACTAAGTCTTTGTTATTGTCTCACCAGTGCTCCAGACCTTCAACTATCCAGCCAAACATTACCTTTAAACTGTAGCACTATCCTAAGAATTGTTAACTGACTCCATAGCTTGAAGAAAGTTAACTAATTTCACAGTCCAACGGACATATATCAGGTCTCATGAAGCCAGACATGCCAGATCCTTCGATTAAGTAGCAATCCAATCTTTCTTCCATTCCCTTATATCTGATCTTTAGCCTACCTGTGGCCTCACCTCACCTGTGACTCCAGCACATCCACCACCTCATCTGCTGTCTTAACCAGTGTGTTCTTTTTTCAATATGTGGACCCTGCTGTAGCCTATCAGTAACCTGACCCTGGTGTAGGCATTCTGATGTGCAATGTTGGCAAGATGTTGCTCTACAGAAGCCTCCAAGTTTTCCCAGACCAAAGGATGACATCAGTTTAAAGACTCCACTTAAGAGAAGTAACTCCAAGATATTGATGGGAAGAAAAGAAGTTCCTGAATACCAGTCAGCTATCTTCTAGGGTCTGAGTGGGGGAACTGAACACATCCTTAATCCCAGCTCTTAGGACAATGTTTAGTGTGCCAAATATTTTGTACATTTGCATGAATCAAGGGTGCTTTCAGTTTCTACCATCAGTTAATAACTGCAGCACAGGGTGTCTCCTTCTATTACAGTGTTGTCATGAGAATCAGGTGGGTGAGACAAGAAAGGGGCTGATGAGCAAAGTGTGAGCTGAGAACACCACATGAAGCCGAGATGAGAAATAATGTTGGCAGAGTTATTAAAAGATAAATTGTTGAGGTTAGACGGGTTGAAGGTTTTGGAATGTTGTAACAAATCCATGCTCAGTCAAGGCTTCGTGGTTGTCAGCTCAGGCCACAGGAAGGAAGACACAATAACAGGGCAAGAAACAAAACCTATTAGCTTTGTGAGAAATCAGTACATTTCCATCACAGATAAATAATATACAAAGCTGCCTTAAGCTGAGACCTGCTGGCTGAGTTCATAAGCACATTAAAATCTGATTACTGAATGAATCCATGTTCTGAATTTTTATTTTTATTTATTTATCAAATTTGTCACCACCCATCTTGTTGAAACGACTCTGGGCGGTTTACAGCAAAGATAAAATTCATTAAAATACAATATAAAACAGTCCTAATAATAAATAAATAGCTTCCAAGAAAGATGGAAAGTTGGAGAATTTGCACAGTGCATTGCATCAGAAACTAACCAACAGGTTGGGTTTACACAAACACATACACAATTAAACAAGCTTAACCTTGACTAAGCATGTTGAGTGAATGAAGCTTCCAGTTTTGCAACTGATCTGGTTAAGCACGTGCTATGAACTCAGGTTTGTCTGCTTTGGCTGAAAGTGGTTTTCCAGGCCCTCAGCCAAAGATATCCCCAGCTCCATTCATAGAATTTGAGAATCATAGAAAGCCTGAACTTGAGGGATTTTGAGACAAGTTTGAATAAAAGATTATCATTAGTCTTCAGAATCATGAATGCCCAAATGTTTTGCAAATATGAAATTTCAGAACAAAGTTGCACTTTGTGAATTAAAATGGATTCATTTTGCATCTTAATGAATGCTAATCTATTTTGCAATCCCCAAGTTCAGAGTGAAAAAAATGGGTAATAAGTTTTACAAACAAAATAAACATTCCGAGTTTCACAGTTCTCCCAGTTTTGCAGTGCAGTCCTCCTATTAAATCAGGCATAGAAAAATGTATCCATTAGGGAAATGTTATATAAAAACATATCGTAGGGAAAATTGCATTAAAAAGGGCTTTGTATTGTAGAAAATTGCTTGCAAAAATGTCTAAACGTATGTGAGTTTTCATTCCGACTTTCAAAAGGAACATTTGCCACAAATGCAGAAATGGAAGCGCATAAAGCTATATTAGAAACAACTGAACATCACAGGAACTGCAAAATATGGATTTATCCATCTCTATGATAGAGAGGCACATTAAATTGATTCTGGTGCTGGGGAGCGAGAAGGGCTTTCAATACGTTTTGGTGCTGGACAAATATTATGCCTGTCTTCACACAATTTATTTGATGGATCATTAATGGATCTGTTTTCTGAGTTTGCATAATGCATTGAAGCGTAGACTAACTGATAGTTCGGATCTGCATAACAGATCAAACTACTCTTAGCCAAGCATACGATAAATCTTTAACTTGGTAAAACGTGTTATTGCAAACTCAGTTGCTGTTTTCCTTTTGGTGGACCCCAAAATCCTGATATTCTTTTTCTTGATCCGTTGGTGGCATTCCCTTTACTTAGGTTCCAATATTAATGGCTCATTTTACAGCTCTGTTACAATGATGGATGAGAATTAATAACCCCTACAAATCTCAACCTTATCATCTAGTTAATGTGCCTGAATAATAGTTGGAGTGGAGCCTTGTCTGGTTGTTCCCAAGCCCCACAAAGTCCTGCACTTCTTTTGGTGTGGTTTGGCAGCAGCTCTTCACATTCTCTTAAACTGGGAAATGAAGAAGAAATACGAGAGGTCACAAAAGAACTAAATTCATACAGCTGTGTGTAGGTACTGCAAAGAGGCTGGCAGCCATCAGTGAGAAAAAGCCAGCATCCTGATTTTCAATGCATAGTCATGTGAAGATCTCTCTATGTGCTGGACCATTCAGCCAGGAAAAGCTCTTTGCGTGCAGACCCTGTGGCCTCAGAACTGGAATTGTGCCCCAGTCAAATTTTACGGCAGTGACAAAAAAATCCCTTCACCTCTGGTCCATGCAAAATGGAAAGGAAGGGGGAAAAAAATAGCAAGCATTCCCCTCTGTGTTGAAGAGACAAAACCCTGCCCAATTTCACCCAGCTTTTTTCCCCCTCTGGCTACTGAGGAGGAGCTGCAGAGCTGTGAAGCTAGCATTCCCCTTATAGGACCTCTGTCTCAGGCTCTGGCATGAAGGATGAGACAAGAACTTCCCTGGAGAAATGGAGCTAGCTAAATAAATAAATAAATAAACAAACAAACAAATAAATAAATAAAGCAAAGTGTTAGCTTTCCAACAGGTTCACTACACCACAGCTGAGCTGAAAACAAATCTAGGATCTCCAAGATGGCTGACATTGTGGGAACACAGAGGCGAACATTTCTTCTCAAATCTTGACATCCCTGTGACTACTAATGGGCATCTATGATTATAACATAGTCTGAAAAACCAGGGTAGATGTCTTACTGCAATCTGTGAGCACAATCCATTGTGGCATATCCAACAAGCCCTATTCAAGCTAATAATGGCTTAGCATGGTGAAACAGGTCTGTTCTATGTTGATCTGAGTAACTCGAGAGGAGGGTGTTATGAACATATAACGACATGCTTCCTTCACTATGTTTTGTTAAATGAAAGTTCACGCTCCTCTTTTACAATAACAACGTACTAATTTATTTTGTGTAATGAGCATAAGGTTCTAACTCCCTTCGCTCTTAATGCTTAAAAATACTAGAAGTCAAGAAAAGGGGGCAGGAGGCACCAAAAGCGAAGAAGAAGAGAGAAGAAACAAAGCAGCGAAAACGTGCATATCAGAAAACTAGTATGTCTTAGCCTCTTTGAGGAATGACAGTAAGGAAAAGCTGAATGCTGCATTGTCAAAATACGTATTGTGTGTTTCTTCTACTCTCCATACTAGCCAGAATTTTAGCTTTCATGGCTATTTTGTATGAAGCAGAAAGAAATCTTGTTCTTCTTCATTGTGAAAGATCGCTGGCACGAGACAAAGGTGTTTTCTGGGGCAAAATTGCAGAAGCGCCTGAAACTCAGTTTCCTCCCAAGAGCTAGATCCTTCTGCCATAATATGAATGAGATCCTGCTCCCAACCTCCCTTTCACTCCCTTGTCTTTTGCATCACTTACACTTTTGGGGAGCTTATCTTCTCCCTCAGGGCTTGCTGGAGAAAAGCAGATGGGGGAAAGAGAGGGCAAAGAGGAAAGTGAAGTTTTCAGTTAAAGGGCCTGAGCATCAGCTGGATATTTTTAGCCCAGCCCTGGGCGAAGCCACCTGGGACCTGGACAGCTGCCACTTCCGGTTTTCCAGCGAAAAGCTGGAGAGCGTTAAATGTGTATATTTTAACAGAGAGCTTAGCCTTTGCAAATGCACCTTTCTCTGCAAAGATGCTTGACCTATAATGGAGAAAGTTCCCCAATTAAAAACCTGAAGCTGTGAATTCCATTTTAACACTGCCAGAGGCCAGGCCTATTAAACATTTATGGAGACCATTCCATTACAGCCAACGCTTAATGCCCGGATTTGGCATTGCAGACTTTGGTAGCAGGAAAAATGAACAGAATCCCAAATCCAGTGCTGTTAAAGATGAAAATTTAATGCTCTGGGTCTGATTCTCAAGTCAGAGGACACGATTTTGACCATTGGTAAGAAGGTCTTGTATGTGCAAAAGCCTCACGTCCGTCTATAACATGAGTCAGACTGATTCCAAACATGAACAATCACTCCCTTCTCTACCTATTAGCCCTGCGAGGTAGTCCACGCAAGAAGCTCAACAGGAGTACTAGCTCTATCTGTATGATAAGGTGACATGAACAGAATCTTGCAAGACTGAAAGTGTTTCTCCTCTCCTTCCTTTTACTCTCCAGAAAACTAGGGAGGGTCCCTTCTGAAACGCTTCCCACTGCTTCCCTCCTTCTCTGGGCTGAGATATCTTTTACATGCTGGTTGTCCAGCCTGTGGCTCTTCCTCCTGTCTCCCAAGGTCATTCCCACAGACCATTACACCACCACATAAGATGCATATGGAACCTTTAAGCACCTTCATAAGGCCATGTGGCAAAGCTTGAACCGTGTTGTACCACATCGCCCTTTCAGTGCATCCCCAGAGAAGAAACAACTCATCAGGAAAAACTATCCAGAAAAAAACTTGGAATTAATATTGTGCTTGGGGATATTTTATTCCTTTGGTAGGAGCAACATTTGAGCATTCCAACTCAGAACTGTCACATTTTCTTTTGCAATCAAAAGAAAACCTAATCCCTGCTGTTGCCCCAATTGTGCAAACTGGTCCTGAATTACAAACGCATGGCACTGTATGGGTTTACAAGATGTCTCGTTGCCCTGCGTACAATTACAAGAGGGACTCTCATGTTTTTCTGTATGTTTTCATGGATCATTGAATGGACGATTGCAGGCAGACATGTTGACTAAATTCCAGTTGTTTTATCTGACAAGTGGAGAAGAGGAAAGACTTAACTTCATGAGATTATCAACCAGGACTGCTAACAACAGCCAGTCAGAATCGCTAATCCTCTCACAGATGTATTAAACAAATGATTAAATTAATCACGCACTTATGAGACACTTTTATTAAGACTTCTGGAAATACCTGTCTGTATTGCAAAGGTACTGCAAGGACAGGAGAGAAATTTCCAAAATGACGAGGAAAGCCTCCACCAGCTTGCCTTAACTGGCTATCGCTCCAGAAGGGAATGTGGATAAGGGAAGGAAATTTTGCTATCTTTGTCTTCCATTCCTACAGCTATGAATGGGAAGGGGGCTGCCAGTCTAGTGCAGGGGTTAAGGCACCAGGCTAGAAACTGGGAGAACGTGAGTTCTAGTCCCACCTGAGGCACAAAGCCAGCTGGGTGACCTTGGGCCAGTCCCTCTCTCTCAGCCCTAGGAAGGAGAAGACAAGGGCAAACCATTTCCGAAACCTTGCCAAGAAAACTGCAGGGACTAGTCATCAGGAGTCAACACCGCTGTGAAGACACACATACAAGAAATGGATGGGAGGATGTGGCAGGGAGTCAAGCAGAATGCCAAAACCATTATCCAAAAAGGGAAAATTTGGAGAGCACTCTGGGAAGGGGAAAATATGACTCCATTGCAGAACACATTGGATCAGAGGTTCAGCTCTGGTCTTCTGCAGCTGAAGTAGGTATACCTTATTTGTCCAGGAAAGTACCCCACAGTATCTTACAGGACTCGAATACAGATATAGGTGGATATAGATAGATATAGATATAAGTCTGTCTTACAAACAAAGCTTGAAATGGAGGAGGTGTAGGCAAACCCACAAAGTCTGCACTCTAGGTAGATTTCAAGAACTGTCCTCTTGAAGTGTGAAGTAGAGAAATTGATGGTTCAGAGTGGCAATCAAAGTTTTACCACTTGGCTGTTAGCTCTGGGTCAGTGGAAATCTTACAAACTCACGCTATGGCTGACATGGCTAGATAGGGATATTTGTTGAAATTTAAATTGTGCCATATTGAACTGTCAATATGAGAATGCATTTCCCCTCTTCTACCCATGGGTTCTTCTTCCTGTCTTTCACATGTCTCACAGCACTCTTTGTCCTGTGTTTCATGGCCTCGACGCTGAGTGATATCTCTACCCTGAGATCCACTTACTCATGGCTTCTCTCTCACATTTCGGATGTCAGTTAAAAGAATACAGAAAACCATTAAAATGCCTGAAATGTTTTCGCTTGGTCTAGAAGGACATCCATATGAATCCAGACATTTCTTTCTTATGAATTTCCAGAAGCATCCAGGATACACCCTCCAAAAATGACCAGAGCATTGGGAAAATACTTCTGGAATCTGAATATACATAGGATTTATCTAAGTTTTTCTTACAGTGCGTGAAAGGTGTATAAAAATATGCATGTATTCTTTATACAGAATATCATCCAATGATACTGCTATATGTTGGAAGAGGCTGTGACTCAGGCTTAGCTGAGAAACCATCAAACAAATGAATGGATTCATCCAGTATATCTGTTGAATCAAGGTAATTCTCAGCATGTGCTGAAATCCATTGTGATGGCTTTGCCTTGTTGCTAGCTTCTGAATGAACCATCCTGACACTGATAGAGCAAAGGTGTTGCAAAACCAGTGGACATGAAGCACCACAAATGTGGAGTTGTACAGTGGAGCAAGATAATCATTTGCATAGCTTTTCTGGGGCTATCACATCTCCAGCACCAGGTGGAAAGGTCCTATAGATTAATTTAACCATTTCCTTTCTTGCATGAAGCTAGCAAACACTAGTACTTTCTACGTACTATATTTGTATTACTGGAAAAAAACAAACAAAGTAGAATTAAAACCAAACCACGGTCCAAAATAAGGTCTGAACAGTGCCATCTGAGTGCATAAATTGGCTTTCTTGACTGTGCATACCAGTTCTTGAAGAAAGCAATCTCAGAGATGCTTCATACACACAAAAGCCAGGCCATTTTGATTTCAGAATTCACACAACCTTCTTTCTCAAAGAACCAATTTGGTTGGTGAATGGACCCCAAAATACTACACAATGCACCTATCACTACACACCTGTCAGGACCAGCCCAAGAACAACAATGAAATAGTCCAGTCCAGTCCAGTCCAGTTCCTTTATTAGCTTACACCTTATAGACAGAATCTTGCCAGACTAGATCTATACCACAGCAACTAGTGGATATACCCTGTGAGATTCTAGGGAGTGGCTATCCTGAACCTCTTTCACTTCCCATGCTCCTGTTGCAGACTCAACTGCCTCTTGCCTCCTCCTCCCTCCTGGAATACACCTTCTCCTTCCCAGTAGCCTTGATCTCCCACATCGGTCTCCTCCTCGTAGATGCATTCCATCACAACACCAGAGTTATTCAGCCTTACTGAAGACCCTTCAGGGACCAGAGTATGCCTTTGAGCAGGAAGATAGCTAAAAAGACTGAGGCCAAACACAAAATCCTACTAGCCCAGTCTTTTTTTAACCTTGGACCTTCCAGAAATTTTTGGATTGCAGTTGCAAGAATTCCCAGCCAGCATTCTTGAGCTGGCCCAGACTTTCTTTCCTCTAGAACCTCAATTTTGGTTGGCTAGAGATAGAAGATAGATTCTCCCACTACTGAAGAGCTTTGGAATCTTTTCTAGGAGAAGAACCACACTTCTCTTTTGAGTGGTGTGCTGGAGGTCCCTGTCCCCAAAACTAGGTGGGGCGAGAATGAAACTGAATTGGATTTAATTTCCTTTTTGATTTAACCAAAATCAAATGTCATGAATTAAACTTATCACTCCCCCTGTACTTCATAATGTCTCCTTTCTCTCTTTTGAAAAATATACTGTTTAGCAGTGACTTTTGGAAGAGATCTGGGGGCCACATCAGAACATATGCATATTTCGCATCCCTGCTTTACAGAATTTTAATTGTTGGAGTACAGTACACAATTTTGCATGCAACTCCCATAAGGGTTGATGATGCATTCCCAGCTGGCACTGAAGTCCAAAGTTGTGAGATTCTATTTTCAGTCACTGCTGCTTCTGATTTTTCCAAGATCCTTTCTCTTGGTGACCTGAAATGACCCAAGAACTTCCTCCTGGTTCCAAGCATTCAGGGAAATCCATGCCAGCTTTTTCCAGGTGCCCAGTCATTAGATATCAACAGCCCATGCAAATTGCATTATCAAATCTATTGCTCAGAAAGACTTGGGACAGTTGCCAGTTTTCAACAAACATCTGCTACGGCTTGCATTTTGGAATCCTTTTCATTTCGTGACAAATGTTTGGTTTGCTTGAAAGAAAGGCAGTCATTTTGCCAACCACACTGTAGTCACCTGTGTTTGCATCTGCCAGTCGGATAGGAGATTTGATAGACAACTTTGGAACAATGTTATTGCTTCTTGTATTTGACTCCCTCCTTTCTGTGTGCAATGTAAGGACATTTAGACTGGTTATTGACTATTGAGGGAGAAAGGAGTACAGGCTGTTGCCAACAAAACCTGAGAGTTTGTGGGCTTCTTTTCAGTGCAGGTGTATGTAGACTATTAACTACATTGCTGAATGGCACTGGAGAGAGCAGCAGAAGAAGAGAGAGGAATATCTCATATTGGGCATGATACTAGAACTAATGGGAGATGCAAGGAACAAAAGTAATTTGCAAGAAGTGCAAACCTTAGGAACCTCAAGCCATGATTAGAGAATTCTGACATGTGATTTTTACTGGCTTTTGATGATTGTTGTACTCATGTGGGAATGTTAAATGTGTAATCCCCACCTGTTGTCTGAAGTGGTACAGTCCCAAAAAGAGCCAACCCACCCAGTTCCACGGATCACGTAGCGAGGCTTTCAGTCAGCAGAAACCGTCACCCGTGACAATGAAAACTCTGGTTGCACTGAAACACCATAAATAAGTGAATATTTGGTGGATTCTCCGGGTATTCACCCATTTCCTATTGGCTTAAGGAGACAGATGTGATTCTTATCCATTTAGAATTAATCGCTCTTGTTTGGCTAAAACCATTCCCGCTCTATGCCAGGTTACGGTTCATTTCCTTGAAACTCAATTGCAGGCAGAGAGGAAGCAATTCCAGTCCTCTGTGTGGAACAGTTACAAATCACCAAGGACAGAGCAGAAAGGCAAACAGAGTACTGGAACAGAAGTCTTGGCTGTCACCTCTGCTCCAAAATCCTGCCCCTTTTCCCCACCCTCTTTCTTCTAGCTTCTGGAGGAAAGGGTCAGCAATCAGAGCACATGGAGGAGTTCCTGAAGGTTAGACTCTCCTAACAGTTCATTTTCTTTAAATCTGCAAGATGCTGCTTCTCCTGAACCATATTAGGTTATGGAGGACTACCCACTTGTTTAAACGGCTTTAAAGGAGATGAAATAAATTAGGGAAGATCAATTGGTTAACCATGCATACTAATTGCAAAGGCAGTCTACCACAGAATAGCAGCTATGAGGACTACCTCTGTCTTAATCTGGTTGTGAATCTCTAGGTCAGCTTTGTGGTCTACAAACTGTTGGAGCTTTCAAGCTGTCTTGGACTACAAGTCCTACTATAGATCTGGTGGACACTCCCTTGGGAAAAACTGCTGTGAATGTTTCCCTCCTGTCCTTGCTAGAAACCAAATCCCAGAACTGGTAGATTTTTGTTCTGGTACCTGAATGATTCTGTTTTATCAACGGCCAGGAGACTTTCAGGGATGAAATGAAAATATATTAAAATATCTATACCACATCCTTCAAACTAACCAAATTTCGGTTTGGTTTATATCATGGAGCTGAATGAGCTGGGAATCACTGTTAGACAGCATGAATGGGTAGAAATCTAAGAAACGGTCTACATTCTTTCTGACTTATGGTCATTTCTGAATGCTCGTGTATATAACATAAGTTTTTTAGTAATCAAATGGCACCCTTCTTCAGCAGGTATTTCAGCTTTCCTGACATATTTTGTCTTGCATTTTTTTTTTCCTTTTAAGGGAATTGGGGGGGGCACTTTTCCCCTTCCTATAGCTAGGAGCATGTTCATAAGGTGATGGTTTCTTTTGTCCTGCAGTGAGGTTTTGTTTTTTTTAATGACCTGAGGGGGCATAAAAAATGGCATTTCCCATTAGCTGTCTGAAAAGGTATAATTCTATCTGGTACAGATGGGTGGTCCTGGATGAGAAGCTCGCATTGTTCCTCCCACTGCCTTTACGTTTCTCAGGGTGCTTTTCTAGTTTCATAAGGGGTAATTTGGGGAATGCTATTTTTTGGGGGGTGATGTAAAAAAGAGATGACCTCTGCCCCTCTTTTCAAAAGCAATCTTTTACCACTGCATAGTGGTCTCTTCTCGACACAATGATATGGGGAAAAACTATCTCCCACTTTCCTCTGGTTTATAGGTATATCATTCCAAGGACTTGCTTTCTGGCTATTTTCATTGGTGATTGTACCAGCTTCAGCTTTTGCCTATATTACTGTTATCTGTCAAAAGTAATGACCCTTAATGCCACACTGTACACATCCATGAATCCTCCAGAAGATGATAGCAGAGCTTATGTGGTGACCCCAAAAATGCTTGCCAGGAAGAAATGGGAAGATGGGAGTAGGGGGTGAAGCGAAACAATAGACACAGCCAGTGAAGTTCAAGCCAGCCCCTTCTACAATAACCTTTCGTTTTGCTTGGATGGTGCCACAGTGATTACCACCCACTAGTTAAAATAACAGTTTCTTCTCTGCATGAGTTGAAATGGTAGATTAATTCTATATGTTTAAGTGCTTGTTAACTATTCATATTACCAAAGTCCCGTTCCTCAAAAGGAGGTGGCTTTGCTTGGGCCCTTGGCCAGACCTTCAACTCTCCCACAAGAATGAGCTTGTCCTCAACTAAAATGAGGTGGTTGTCTGAGATGTTAGATTTGCAGGCACCATTAAATAATGGCAAATCAAAATTTTTCTTTATAGCCTCAAGGGGACAACAGATCACCTGCTGGTTCAGCCTTCCAGAAATTTCTTTTGGGCTGCCAAAGAAAAGGGCAGTTGTCTTTTTTATGACAGCTGCAGAAGATTAATATGAAAGCCATCAAAATCCCTCCATTGTATGCAACCTATCTTCATTTTAAAAAACAGTGTTTTTTTTTCAATTTTTCAAATTCCATATGATATGAAAAGCTAATAACTTTCTCTCAGAATTCTACAGAATTGTCTAAGTAAAATTCTGCAACCTTGTCTGGTAATTTTTTGTGACTTATGCAATATCTGAAACCACTCTAAGATAAGTTGTTAATTCCATCTTTTTTTTAAAAAAAAGAATGATTTGCTTCCCTCAGAATCTCCATCTAGTTCATCCTGGATGGAAACTTGCCTGTTCAGCTTATATTTGAGTTTCTATCAAATCTGGTGGCAATCTCAGTCCTTTTTAAATCTTATTGATAGAAGCTGAATTTTATAACATTTATTCCCTCCCAAAATAGTCCACAATGAACCTTCAGAGTTGTTACAAAGGAGGAGGAGGAGGAGGAGGAGGTGTGGGTCAAGTGCCAGAAATTATTTAGACCAGCATAAATTTCAGATCAAAGAAGTCCAGCTGGTGGACTGAACCATGGCAAAGAACCAAATCTGGATATCTTGCTATACTATAGATCTTATATGTCAACCTTCACTTATAGCAGGCTTCCTATCCCAAAGCCCCCACATTCTCATTCAAGATAGCCAAAGGCCATGAAAGATGAAAATCAAGGTAGCTGAAATCCAACCCATTTGAAGGAACTGAGGTTGCAGGGAGGAAACTGCTCTCTATCAAGTTTCATCAGTAAAACCCAAAGCCATGCTAAGCCATGCCCAACAGACAGTTGAAGTACAGAGAACAGTGTTTCATAATTGCTTCCCAAGTGGTTTCATCTAGAAAATGTAGTAGGAGCAGCGCCATCCCAAAAGTTAGTGGCTGAGACTATTCCTAGAGCTCATAGACTGACACATTCCAGCTGCCATCCAGAAATCTCTGGATCAGAAGTCTCGGATCATTAGAAAACTTCCCAGTTCCAGTTCAAAGGGTTATGTTGGACAGGCTGGAAGCATTTAATTAGAAGAATTCCTATTTTTAGGAGATGCTGTAATTCGGCTGAGCTCCAAGCTTGCAGCCATTGTGTGAGTTTAACTAGCACACCCCTCCTCATCCATCCCTCCTTCCTCTCATTTTCAAGCATTTTTCCCCCTTTCCAATTCAGAAATCCTGCTCCAAAAAGCATGCAATCCAAACCATCAGAATTATTGCATAGCTGTTGGTTTTGCTGGCGTTGTGAAGTATTGGTAATCAGAGTCACACTCAGTTGCTTCACTCCAGGTATTTCGAACTTTAGGCATTAATATTGAAGCCCAAAATACACATGTATCTGTTATTGAGCACACATTTAAAAACATGGATTTATGTTTGAAAATACCCCAAAGCAGTGGGGAAAGCTTGTGCTTCTCTCCCAGGTGCTGCGCATTGGAAGACTGAGGGAGACATGGTTTGTTGCTTATGTCTCCTGATACTTATATGTCTTCTGTTCCATTTAGGACCTTCATCTTCAGCTCATTTATCTATATCATTGCTGGTCTCCACAAATCCACATTTTTCATTGTCTTGATCGTGAGCAACCAAGATTTCATCTAACGAATAACTTGGGAAACGGACAAGCTTCCCTATTGCCCTTCTCATACATGCCAGTCCAACAAGAGACAGTAACATTTATTGATTTTATATCCTCCTGTCTTTAAAGAGCAATACGATTAAGATGTTACCTATTGGACGGACTCTATTCTTGGATAAAAAAGCTTCTCGTTCTTTCATAGAAAGAGGATGTGAAGGATTAAATCAGAACTTTGGCCACCTAACTCAAGATGGTCTCTTCTGCCTGGATTCCAACCAATTCTCTTTTTCAGGCCTCCCTCTGAAAATACCAAAGATTGAACTGGTATCCTTTAGCATGAAAGGCCTCAAACATGTGCTAAAACCGTAATCCTTCCAAATTCCATTACAACCCAGATGTCCACATGCATATTCACTGCATTTTTTCCTTACTGAGGCACCAGACTATCCTCTTGCAAACAAAGTTTTATCCTCCTAACATCCAAATGACACTGGAGGTCTTTAAAAAGCATTTAGTTCCTTGGGTTTGGCTATTTTGATATCTGCCAATGATTGAAATGCTCAGGAAAACTATATATGCAAGAAAATAGGATCCACAGGCAAATGTCTCTCTGTTAATTACCAGGGTGCTTGCTATCAGCCAGAGATAGGTCCCCCGAGGTGAAAGCCTCAGTTGTTGCATCTCCTGGACTGAGAAATGAAATCTTTATTTCCTCCAAAAGTCAAGGGGTTCAGTTTTCCTGCCCAACACATGAACACACACTCAGAGTAACTTCAGCTATTCCACCGGTTTGAGAGACCTCAGATATGTTGGCAAAACAGAGGGCTTGAATGGACAAAGATTCACGAATAAAAGAGACTTGTCTCTTTCGTTCCTCCAGATTTGGATCAGAATCTAAGTGCTCCCCATTTTTCTTCTGGTTAAGTTTTCTCCTCTTTCTGAGACCCAGATTCCAGGAGAAAACATATCCCGAACAGAGGCCCAACCATAAAAGTATTAGTTGCAGCAAGAGAAACGTGTCTCTTTCTATACTTCCCCCACCCCAAAATAAGTCTTCCTGCCTACCTTTGCCACCTAACCCTTGTTGCAAAGAGATCAGCTTCCCCTTTAAATTGGTCCAGAAGTTGGTTAGATAGCAAGAAAGAAGCAAGAAGAATAAATGCGAGAAGGAAGCATTTATTCTCCGCCAAGAAGCCAACCGGTAGAAAAAAGTGGGCCAAACGTTCTCTTCGTTTCTCCCTCGCCATCAAGATTTACACGCCTGTATTGATGTGTGTTGGTGTGTCGTGCGGGTGCTTGGCAGGATGGGGGGAGGTGTCAGAAGGCTGCAGTGCTTTGTCCATGGCACATCTATAATGGTTGTCCACAACGAGGCAAATTTTTTTGGGGGGGGGGAGACTAGCAACGTGTTGTCAAAGGGGAAAAACCCCATGTCTAACGTGAGACAGAGAAAGGAAGGAGGCGGTGGCGGAAATATGGTCTGATTACCAAGGGGCCAGAAAGGGAAAGGGCTTTAACCCAACCATCAAGACACCGTTTACTTCATCCCCACCTTTCCTAGCAGCTCCCTGATAGCTCAGAAAGCACAGCGGTGGTGCCCCCAAACCTTCTGCCCTCTCCCCCAAACCTGGGTCATGGGGAACCCACTGCATCTTTCCAGTCTAAGACCAGCATATTCTCTCCTCCTGCCTCCCTCACCCCAGAGACTGATTCCCGGAGCATAAAGGATCTGTGTCTAGTTCTGCAAAAGAAATAAGGGGGGGGGGAGAGGGGGAAAAGAGAGAGGTACCTTATTCTGTGAGCTTGAATCGCCTTCTCTCTTCATCGCAGCAGTGCCTATTCATCCTTTAATCCTTGGAAACAGAGGCACAATTCAAAACATCTCCTTGCACGAGGTTCTTCCAAACTGCTTCCCATTGCTTGCTTTTTTTTTTTTTTTTAGGAAAAAAAAATCCAAGCAATCTCCCCTCCGTTTTCCCCTTCCTCCTCCAAGCAAGAATCAGGATGATGATTAAAGAAAAAAGAAAAAAAATCACAGCCCCACAGTTTCTCTCCTCTGCACGCTTTGCCGTCTTCTTTTAAAGACCCTGGCGGTGCACTGGTTTGCCTCGGAGAAGCAAGAGCAGCCTCAGATAGAAGGAAAGAACGAAGGAGCGAGTAAGAGAAGGAGAAGGAGAGAAAGAGAAAGAGAGAATGAATGAGGAAGGGGGGAAAGGGCAGTGGGAGGGAGCGGGGAAAAGAGGCAGGGTCTGGCTTCACATTCGTGTCTGATGGGTTCCTCTCTTCTGAAGCCCTGGCCCCCACCCCCTTGGAGAGTAAGAGAGAGGAGGACTTCTGATGCTGATAATGGCCTGTACCAATTTATTCCACTTAAGCAGGGGGGGCAGTTCTCCTACAGAAGGGAAGGAAAACCACGCCAACCTCCCTGAGGTCCCCTCGCCAAATTGGTTTCTGCTCTGCCGATTTGTCACAGCATCTCTTGCTGACCTTAATGCTGCTGGAGTCTGTAGGAAATGCTCACCGAAATCAGTAGGAACGACGACAACAATGGCAACAAGAACACGACCGACCGGGCACCAGAGAAGAAGGGGTATGGGGGAAATTCTGGGCTTGGGGGCAGGGGAGACTATGAGGTTGGAGACCAGCTCAGAAAGCTCTCTCTGGCTAGCCAAGTTCCTGGCTGGCAAATCTATCTCTTTCAGTTGCAGTTGGCATGGTTGAAGCTTAAGACACTGGCTCTTCGGAAGCCCCAAATCATTATAACCCTCACTCTTTATTTTTTGCAAGAGATTATCACTCTCATTGTGTAAATCTTCTGTTTGTTTCAGTTCTTCCTGACCCCAGTGTGCCTGATCTGTCAACTACATAGGAAGAATGGGTTGGTACAATACTAAGGGCTAAGGCTAACATATCTGTGCTGTAAAAGTCCAGATGACCCCTAGGCGGCAGCAAACAGATGCAGAAACCCAACCCTCTTCTTCCATTTGGTAATCATCCAGATTATTGAAGTTCACAGATGATACCTCTCTTAGGAGTTCTTCAAACTTCCAATTCTGCTTTTCATGTAACAGGATAGCCTTTTTCTTAATGCTGACCATTGATATCAAGTATGACAATGACAGCCGTTCCAAAATAATTTATTTTGGTTTGTAGTGGATAGGATAATAATTCACTGGTTTGCACAAACACCCCAGGTCCACCGATTTTGCCTTCCATACTTGAATCTGGGAACCAGAAGGTGGAGCTGAAGAGTAGCTTTATAAGTGGTGAGAGTGGAGAGTGAGAGTTATGGAAGAAGTTTATGGAGGTTCTCCAAGTTGCAGGACCATGGACAGAAAACAGGAAGAAGGTCCACAGAGCTGTCCAAGCAGTGGAGGGCTTTAAGAGCAGATGATTGGCTTGTAATCCTACTGCTATGGCAATGTGGTAATGTTTCGGGTTTGAGCATTGAATCTAACATGCACACACATCTCTTTCTGTATTCTCCATCTGCAGAAGAAACTGTTCATAGAGCATGACCTTGTTACAAAATGGGGTGCAGTCTTTTCAGTGGTGAGGATGTCATGCAAGATTCTCTCCAAAACTATGTAAGTCTAGGTCAGGAGAACATAAGCACATTCCAATGAGAAAAAGGAGTCAAGGTAGAAATGTGCTGCAGGGAGGTGAAGCCAGAGGTCTAGGTAGTCTTCTGGACTTCCAGGCAGGTTCCAGAATGTCTTCTGCTCTACAAAGTGGACATAGGCCAATTATTAGAGTCACTTTGTGTGAGATGGGCGGCTATATAAATACAATAAATAAATAAATGAATAAATAATAAATTTCAATTTGCTTTCAATGAGAGGGAATGCATTTTTAAAAAGTATTGGGAAATGAGGGGGGGGAAGTGGATTATTACTTTTTTTTCCTTCCTTGCCAGTTTGTTGGCAGTTCCATGTTCTCATCAGTGTCATATTTAACTGATTATTGATCTCTTCTTTTAAAAAAATAGTGATCTATTATGGAATGAGGGTTTGTTTGCTTTTTGTTTTTTTGCTCCTTGTGATGATGGCTTTCCTTTTCACAACTGACATGAAGAGGACTAGACCCGGGCTGAATTTCTCACCAAATTCTCATAAGTAAAATAATATAGCTATACCCATGTCACACTTTTGATAATGCACCAGATGGTAGGTGAAGATTTACAGGATGGAGAGAGGAAAAAAAGATTCCTGCTTCTATGCTGGGGAGAAAGGAATCCTCCTAACACACTGACTTGCTATGTGCAAGGAGTTACAGTATTTTTGAAAGGCGAGTGAATTGCAGAGTCACATGGTTTCAGACATGAAGCTTCAAACATAATGGTGAGGAAGAAGATTAATTATTGCTAATAGAAGGTAAGCCATAGAGATTTTTGAAGGCACAGGCAAGGAATTATTCTGGATTCAGAAGGGGAAGAGGCGATGGGGTAAAGTCGCAGAGGCCAATTGTTTGCAGAAGCTTTCAGACTGAGTCAGATTACAAGCAATGAGAACTAATTCTTGTCTGACATATAGGGAAATTTCTACCAGATGGAAAAATTAGTCTTCCAATTCAGTAGTAGGAAAAATCCTTCAGAGAGCCTTGGACTCCTCTAACTATTCTCTCTCTGAAGCTAATAAACCCTCTGGACAAAAGCGCCAGCAAATCCTGCCTTCACTGGTTTTCCTAAGAGTAGGTAAAGCCGATCTTCAGACATTCATTCTCTCTGTCTTCCCATTGAATGTGACTCACCATCTAGTGCTCCCCAGAGTATCTCTGCCCACAAGCCAGCTGGAGCCCAAACAGAGAGCAAATGGTTGTCTCTTTTTGCTTCTTAATAGCTGTAGTTTCAGAAGTGGAGCAGAGAGACTGATCTGGAGAGGTAACTTTGGAAGAGAAATAATGAACACTTGCATAAGGATGCTCTTTCAGGCAATGATAGCACTTTTTCTTGGAAACACTTTTATGCAAAAGCAAATGGAAAGGCCACTGCCAGCTCCACCCTCCCTCCTTGCCATCATACTTCTCACTTGCCCAACTGATGGTTCAGAAATATCATGGTGGAAAGCTAAACAACAGAATAAAACTGGCTTTACCTAGGAAGTTCAGTGGAATACTGAGAAGCAAGTCTTTGGAATAAAAGGTCTCTCAGGAGACTGTACCAAAGGACAGCATCTAGGAATTTGGATTCTGAAAATTATGGGGTGGTTGAGCTAGACATGGGTAACCATAACACTCCAGCTGAATTTTCACATGGTAAACCAGGCCACAATAGGATTTGAGAGTTTGTGGTTGAACAAGATGAGAGAACCCACAGACAAGCAATCAGGTCCTTGAATGAAACTATTTTCAAAGCAGAAGATGGTTCTCATAACAAAAGATGGTTCCCAAAATAAAAGAGAGTTCCCATGTGAGCTGAATGAGGCACTCAAATAGAGAAGGGCCAAGAGGTGTCAGAAGACTATGAAGCTGGGACTGGTCAAGAACTGATGGAAGTTATAAAAAATGAATGGGAAGTGTCATAGTTTGGAGCCATCACATACAATAAGATACCATACCCTATGAGCATCCCACAGGGGTTCTTCAAGAACTCAAAATCCTTTGGAACATATGTATCTCTGACCACCACACTAAGTCCATTGAATCAGTGTTATACTGCATCAGTAATGGAATACAGGAAATTGGAGCATTGGTCTGTCTGATCCAGCATGCCTTATTTATTTATTTATTTATTTATTGGTAGATCACTTCCCATTTTTAAAAAAAGTATGTCAAAAAAGTTTAGAATGAAACTCAACGATGAAAACAGCTGTTTAAAACAACTGAGAAAGGCATGCATTAAAACATCACAGAAAATATAAAACGAGGTAATCCATAAAATAAACAGTCAAGTGATATCAGAAAGAAAAAGCAGTTATCAAAGACCACTGGGTGAATCAAAATGTCCTTGTCTGGTGCAGAAGACAGACAATAAGGACAGCACCAGTGGACCTTACTGGAGAAGACATTTCAAAGTTTGAGAGTATTATTGAAATTCTGGCAGCGACTCTCTAGAAGTTCAGGTAGAAGTTTTTCCAGCCCCACCTGGAGAAGATAGAAACTGAACTTGGCAGCTTCTCTACACAAAGCACATACTTTTCCACTGAGCAACAGCCCCTTCTTCAAAAGATGCCTCACACTTCAAATGATTTATGTAAGTGGGCTAAGGTATATACGAAAGGAGAACTTAACATTCACAACTTCTCTCTTTCTCTCTCCCACACACCCCATTACCACTCCATCATTGTTAGTCACTTTGCCCAGAAAGCACAATCTCTAAGATTAAAATATGTTTCCTCTGCATGAACACCTGTTGACCTACTCTGGCCCACAGATGGATGGGGAAGGTGTGACATGATTGAGACACTATCCCACAAGTGCATCTCTCTGTACATGGCAGATGAATCCATCAGGGATATAGCAAGTGGCCTTCAAACCTTTGGACCTTTTAGTCTAGTAGAATCCCTATCTGGAGGTACTGGGAATAGATCCCATGACCTTCTATGTGCAAAACAGGTGTCCTACCTTGAAGCTGATTGGAAGCTGGTTTTGTTTTGTTTTTTTCCCTTCTGACATTCCAGTTTTCTGTGTGAATAGAGCATCTTAATTCTCCCTTTGCTTGGCAGTTGATTAGCGTAACATGCCTGAAGCCTTCCAGTCCAGGGAAAGACACACCTGTTGCTTATGCAACTGGTTTTTTTTTTTGCTATAGTGCACCACCAAGTAAGACAGAGTATTGTTTTTTGCTTGTGGGTTTATTTTGGTGAGTCTTGCTTGGCACTGAATTAAAATCCCACTGAGGACACTTTATAAAGGCGTGTGATTTACTGCTCACCAGGAGACTCTAGTCCCTGAACAATCTCCATCCTGGCCTTTAGCCAAGTAGTGATCAGAGAGAAGCTATGGCTGTAGATGGAGAGTCCAGCGGTTATTGAATCACTCCTGCCGGCTCTCAGTGACTTAGTAAACTACTTGTTTCCAGACATTTGCCAGAATTTGCTCAGGTAGCAATGGATCATTAGCCCCAAATGGATAAAGGTAAACGTGACCCTCTATCCTTCCGTACGTAATAAATGCATTAAGTAGTTTAGCCTCAATCAGTGTTTTTCCTGAGGCCACATTCAAAGATTTTTGAGCTACAATCTTGTTGATGAACCACGGCAACCAATCTTATTTTAGGAAAAGGGGAAGATTGATTATCCAGGTTGTAATGGATATATACTAATGCTGTGTTCAAATTTGCCGTGCGGTTTCTCAGAAGTTTTCTTTCTCTGTGAAAAAGGTTGCAGATGTTGGCAGTGAGACAAAATAGTCTGCCTAGATTAGTTGATCCTTTGACCTAACCCAGCTGGACTCTTCTTATGGACCTACAGAGCAGTAGACTTGCTATTGTTGCTACCATTATGGGTTTTTTTCTTTGCAGATCTCCACCTGTGATTCAATCAACATGAACAAAAATGAATGGGAAATCAGGGCCAGCAGGGAAGAAAAGAAATGGGATTTTATTTGGAAAAGGAAGAAAACCTGCTGGAGGTCTCTCACATATCTGGAGGTATGACAAGAGGGGTCAGAAAATAGGAGCAGCCTACCTTTGAAGCAATAATGATAATGATAATGATAATAATACCATCAAACAACATCTGCCTATCCCAGGTCCTTGGGAAACACAATGTCATTATATAGAGCAATACATCAAAGTAAAATCACAAACAGTAATGGAATTGAAATGCCGAATGGCCAAACCATCAGGAGCCATCAGGATGAAGCCTACAAATATCAGAGTATTTAACTATTGGATAACATCAAGCATGGACTAGTTAAAAATGTGATTAGTAAAAAATACACCCAAAGAGTGATAAAATTGTTAAAGACAAAATTGAATGGTGGAAACGCCATCAAAGCCATCAATACCTGGATCATACCTGTTATACAACACACTGCTGGAATTATTAACTTGTTAACATTATTAACAAGCTGAGCTGGACAGTTTGGACCAAAAAAACAAGAAAACTCACAACTATTCACTATGCATGACATCTCTGTAGTGATATTGATAGATTATGCCTGCCCCACCAAAATGGAGGCAGAGGTTTACTTCAAGTCAAACAAACTGTCGAAGGAGAAAAGTGTGCATTGGCTGATTATGCAAAAGACAGTCAAGAACAAGCACTGATGCAAGTTAAAAATTGGAACTTACTGAATGTACAGGAAACAAAATGTGAATATCGAAATAATGTAATAAAAACATGAACAGAATACTGGCAAGGAAAAGCATTACATGGTCAATTTCTACAAAAGATCAAGGGGAAGGTGGATGAAGATAAAACCTGGCAATGGCTTACAACTGGAACATTAAAAAAAGAAACTGAAGGCTTGATTTTGGCTGCTCAAGAGCAAGTTATTCGAGCTAATGCAATCAGAAAAATCAAATGATTCAAAGTGCAGATTGTGCAAAGAAGCAGAAGAAACAGTAGATCACATGCTCAGCTTGTGCGAGTAGATCACACAAACTGACTATAAACAATGACATAACACAGTCACCAAAATGATTCACTGGAACTTCTGTAAAAAATATCATTTGCCAGTAATGAAAAATTGGTGGGAACATATAATTGAAAAAGCAGTCGAAAATGAGCAGGTTAAAATAGGGTAGGATTTCTGAATACAAACTGATAAAGTCTTGGCGCATAACACACCGGATTTAACTGTGGTTGAAAAGAAGAAAGTGTGGATAATTGATGTGGCAATACCAGGGGATAGTAGAATAGAAGACAAAGAATTGGAGAGGATCATAAAGTATCAAGATCTGAAAATTGAAGTTGAAAGATTATGGCATCAACCGGCAGTGGCGGACCCAGTGGTAACCAGCATACTGGATGCCAGACCAAAATGCCTTGGACGGCACTTAGAAAATCTGCACATTGACAAAATTTCCATCTGTCAATTACAAAAGGCCACCCTGCTTGGATCCACACGTAGACTATGCCAACAGATTGCAACATCCTGGGTTCTTAGGAAGAACTTGATGCGAATGAAGACCAACACCAGCTAAAGAACTGCCAGCTATGATTTCATGCTGTTCTCTATAATAATATATTAAATTTATACGCTGCCCAGCTTCCAAGATAGCTTCCAATCTCCTGAGCATCCAGAAACTCATAAAAACCTGGCTGCTCCAGAAGGGATTTTGGGACTGAGGTGCTGTAGAACTCCAGGCACTAAGAAAATTATATCAATTGTGTTTGTCTGTGTATATAAAAGCTGTAATTTGCACTGCATTTCTGGCATTGTACATTAGTATAAGTTATTGGTATTTTGCTTGCTTATTTGTTTGTTACATTTATACGGCCACCCATCTCACAGAAATTGACTCTGGACGGTGTACAATAAAACCTACTATTAAAAGCATACTGCAGAACCAATTAAAACAATTAAAACAGTAAACAAAGATAAAAACAGAACCACAAGTGGGAGAATATTACACATAATACAGCCAACATGTGGGCTCCCTATTACTAGGGGATCCCCGGGCTTGTCGAAAAAACAGGTTTTAAGGGCTTTAAGGAAGGCCATGAGGGCTGGGGCTAACCTCACCTGGGAGGAAGGGTG